>NC_090652.1:39994268-40321406 GCF_040937935.1 Hyperolius riggenbachi
AGTGATTTATGAACAAAACATTTCCCACACTCAGCACATGAATGTGGTTTCTCACCATTGAGTTAGCTCTTGTTTGACAAGGTTTTTCTTCATTAAAATATTTCCCACACTCTAAACATTTCCACAAAGAGATAAAACTGCAGCCACGGAAAAGTGCTTTAACCTACTTGCTGGTTATCTCGAGCTCAGCTCGGGGTAACCTGCGCAGGAGGATTTCTCAGGCCCCGCTGGGCCGATTTGCATATTTTTTTTTTCCTTGCACGCAGCTAGCACTTTGCTAGCTGCGTGCATTTACCGATCGCCGCCGATTCGCCGCTAACCGCCGCGTCGCGCCGCCCCCCCCCCCCCTCCAGACCCCTTGCGCAGCCTGGCCAATAGTGCCAGGCAGCGCTGAGGGCGGATCGGGATTCCCTGTGACGTCGGTGACGTCATCCCGCCCCGTCGCCATGGCGACGGGGGAAGCCCTCTAGGAGATCCCGTTCTTTGAACAGGATCTCCGATCGCCGGAGGCGATCGGAGGGCTGGGGGGATGCCGCTGAGTAGCGGCTATCATGTAGCTGAGCCCTGGGCTCGCTACATGATATTATAAAAAAAAAAAAAAGCGCTGCTGCCCCCTTGCCGCGGGAATTGGAACGGCAAGGGGGTTAATGAACCGTAAATACTTACCTTTCCTAACTTCCATTACAGTATCCTTGGAAATTATCCGGCCATATCCTCTTGATACTTGACGAATAGAGAGTGCCACACATATCAATCCCATTCTCAGCTCTGGACTAATTATAGCAAGCCCCAGAGCAATGACATTCTGAATGCTGCTGCAGAATATCATTTTGCTGACTTTTAAGGACATTGAGGGTGAAAAAAAAATTGAGCTAAACAATTGTATATATCCTCTTTCTCAGAAGCCATTTTCTGCCATGAAAGTGGTTTATGGCTATGATTCCTTAACAGTGAGGGTTACGCTATAGTCCAACCCAGTCCCAAGCCAGTCAGAAACTGTCACTTGCATACCTGATTTTTAACTCTTTCAGGCAGAGAAAGTAAAAAAGGAACATAGCCTAGTTATTTGTGTGCTTGGTACTGTACATACACATGTCTATCTCATCATGTCATATGTCACCTCGGGTGTCCTTTAAGAAAAAACATTTTTTTTTCTTTGAGGTATGCAGAATTTATTTTCTCAAACTACAAAAAAAAATCTATTTTTTTCCTCTTGTTCCTACAGTTCTTATCAAAACTCAGAAAATGTGGTGATTCTAGCATGTATGTGGGGTTTTCTATTAACCACTTAAGTCAGCAGCCATGTTAAATGCAAACACTAACTTTTACTGTGAAAATTCAGGGTAAAATGCAAACGTTCATAATTCAAGCAGAGATTGGGGTGGTGATGATGTAAGCAGAGATTGGGGTGGTGATGATGTAAGCAAGAGATTGGGGTGGTGATGATGTAAGCAGAGATGAGGGCACAGGTTGGATGAGTAGACGTGGGGGGAGGTGTGGTTAAAGCTGAGAAGCCCTGGGATATGCACAAGTGTGAGTACACATACAGGCAGTGCTAGCTGATTTAGAGTTTGAGATTACAGATTCTTTGCATCTGGTCCCATATATGTGTCACTTCACTACCAATACAGATTGGGAAGAACAATAGTTCGAATAGTTTTAGAGACCTTCACCTTAATTTTGATATTCGCATATGTGCAAGAAACGGCACCGGGAAATTTGGGCACAGGGTAAGCAGAAAAATGTCTCATCCTGCTCTTGCAAAAGTCCTGGTGGCGTTAATTACTATTCCCCCTCCAGGCCGCTGTGGATTCGGGGGTAAGATGGAAAACGGCTGTCGGCTATTGCTGGTGGCCAAATGACGCTGTTTTTATAGTAATTTGGGATCTCTCTTTTGATGGGGCCCAAATTACTGTCACATTACGTCCTATGGCGCGCATGGTGCGCCCAAATTTCCTGAGCCCTTTTTTTATTTCATTTTTTTTTTTTTTTTTTTTTTTGCCTGTCACGATATTCTACAACCTGAATATTTGAAATCCCCAGGCGCAGCTGAATGGGGATTTTGTCTTGGACCAAAAATGAGCACGAAAATTCTCCCAAATTGTGTTGGTGCAATTGCTGGCATAACCAGTCTGTGTTTGTCGTCAATTAATGGAAGTCGCTACTTTAACTATTAAAAAAAAAAAAAAAAAAGTCTGGGGGATGCTAATTATCGACTCATTTCCATAGATGTGGTGGCACAAAGGAGCAGCAGTGACTTTGGCATTTTCCAGCAATGCCATTTTGGAATAAATTTGAGAGAAGGCCGCATACGTTTTTGCCCTTTTTGGCCAGGCAGTGTTGGACCTGACAGGCCACTTGTATTTATAAAGGATGAGGTGTTTGGCCTTTCTAATATTGTGATTAGACTATTTAACATGAAGTTTTTTTGTTTTTTATTTTCAGCTGAGCAGGGTTGGAAGTTGTGGAATGTGCCTTCAGTATATTGGCAATAGAGGATTTTCCATACAAGCATGCAGATGGAGAGTCTGAAACCCGCTAGCAGTACGTTACTAAGCCATATCTAAGTGCTTGTGATTTAAAAAGCTCTTGCTAATGTAATGCTATATAGGTGTGATCCCACTTGAGCGTTGTGATTTTATAAAAATCCCCATTGCTTTAGCAATAGCTTTTCAAATCACTAGCACTTAGAAAATGCTGCTAGTGGGTTTGAGCCCTAAAAGAACTATAGGCAAGCCCAGCTCCTTAGTGAAGCGTTCTTACAGCTCTTTTTGAGATTTTCCTCTCAATATTTGCCTGATGAAGCAGGAACATAGTCCGAGAAACGCATTGCAATCTACGAGAGTTGTGTTTTGGAACAATAAAGCTGTAATTATTTGTCTTGAATGTTGTTTTTTTCCCTGATAGGAGGTTAGTGCATAGCCTCCTCTAATTGTTGATATTTTATTTCATATGAAACTAAAGTGTCAATTTTCCCTGCCTGATGGAGGATTTTTTTCCCCTGGATTTTGTTCTATCCTACAGAGAGCAACTATTTAACTGTGGTGGGGCTGGGTCTGTTCTCCCACCTGCCTACTATGTTTTCACTGCTGTGACATACTATTGTGAGTATAGTTCCTGTGGTTAAAAAAACCTACTACACTATATTGTCTCTCTCTCTCCCCACTCTTTCTGAACCAGACAATAAGGGCCCTCTCACAGTGTAGGAAGGGGGCAATCCTTTTCCTGTGCACTTGCACTTTGCACTTGTACCAGCAGTAAAAGTTGTATTGAATGGTGGTGTATGGCAGAAATGCCACATTCAGAGAATGGGATCAGCTGTTCTCAGGATCTGGGATCAGCGCTGGTGTCCTTGCGGTTGCACGTGGCTCAATCAGATGGAAACGCATGCAGTGTGAAAGGGGCCGCATACTTCCTATTGGCATTTGGAACTGAATCGCCCTCTCTGTACGGTGCAGCTGCTGGCATTATTCTGATCTGCCTGGCCAGGTGTGACTTCTGCAATGTGTGATGTGGAGGAGGATATATTCCTTCAATGGTGCTGTGCTCATACAGAGGTCATTCAGCTGTAACTAACATAATGGCAGCTCAGGAAAGCCTCTGTTCTGTGTGTTCTTGGGTGGGAGCCGTGAGCGTCTCTAGAATCATCATGATGGCGGCAGACAGTGCTGAGCGAGAGGAAGATGGCAGCCCGGAGATTGTATCGAGTGGTAACATCTTGGGATCTTTTACGGAGAGCAAAGAGACACGACCTGATTTTCAACCTGCAGATGTCCTGTATGGAGCCAGAGAGCAGAGAGGTTTATAGGTGAGACAACCACTAGATCCATATATGTGTGTGACTGCGGGACATAGTGAGTCCTGCTGATGCAGAATCTGTTTGGGGTAGAGGTGGAGGGGGGATTGCTGGGGTAATAGATTGAACTCTGCACTTGGGGATTAGGCAGGGGTAGGAGATGAGGAGCCTGTATGTCCCTTGTCGGAGTCTCACCATGCTCTCTTCTTTCATTGTAGTTATTATGGACAAGTATCAGGAGCAGTCTCCCCTTCTGGATCCACATCTAGGTAAGTTATTTTCATAACAATAGACAATGGCGAGAAATGTTGCTGATGTTAATAACCGCGTGGAGCCAGTCGACACTTCACTTTGTAAACCGATCCCTTTGTGAACCTGTCAGGGCCGCTATATCAGGATCTTGGCTTCAAAGTGATAGGTTCACATCAGGGTCATGGCTGCAGAGTCATTGCTTCAGATCAGTCAGGGCTCCAGTCAGTGACTCAGATCAGTCATGCCGTCGAGTCGGATCAGGGGGTTGGCTACATAGTTATGGGTTCAGATCAGGGTCATAGCTACCGAGTCATGGGTTCAGATCAAGGACATGGCGTCAATCATGGGTTCAGATCAGGGTCGTGGCGTCAGTCATGGGTTCAGATCAGGGTCATGGCGTCAGTCATGGGTTCAGATCAGGGCCGTGGCGTCAGTCATGGGTTCAGATCAGGGCCGTGGCATCAGTCATGGGTTCAGATCAGGGTCATGGCGTCAGTCATGGGTTCAGATCAGGGCCGTGGCATCAGTCATGGGTTCAGATCAGGGTCATGGCATCAGTCATAGGTTCAGATCAGGGCCGTGGCATCAGTCATGGGTTCAGATCAGGGTCGTGGCGTCAATCATGGGTTCAGATCAGGGCCGTGGCATCAGTCATGGGTTCAGATCAGGGTCATGGCATCAGTCATAGGTTCAGATCAGGGCCGTGGCGTCAGTCATAGGTTCAGATCAGGGTCGTGGCATCAGTCATGGGTTCAGATCAGGGTCATGGCATCAGTCATAGGTTCAGATCAGGGTCGTGGCATCAGTCATAGGTTCAGATCAGGGTCGTGGCATCAGTCATGGGTTCAGATCAAGACAAGACAAGACAAATAACATTTATATCGCGCTTTTCTCCTGGCGGACTCAAAGCGCCAGAGCTGCAGCCACTAGGGCGCGCTCTATAGGCAGTAGCAGTGTTAGGGAGACTTGCCTAAGGTCTCCTACTGAATAGGTGCTGGCTTACTGAACAGGCAGAGCCGAGATTCGAACCCTGGTCTCCCGTGTCAGAGGCAGAGCCCTTAACCATTACACCATCCAGCCACCAGGGTCATGGCGTCAGTCATGGGTTCAGTTCAGGGTCATGGCGTCAGTCATGGGTTCAGATCAGGGCCATGGCGTCAGTCATGGGTTCAGATCAGGGCCATGGCGTCAGTCATGGGTTCAGATCAGGGCCATGGCGTCAGTCATGGGTTCAGATCATGATAATGGCGTTTGAATTTTCAAACCAATTTCTGACTCTGACACCTATTATAATTTGTATGCAATCAAAAGTAAACCAATTCAGGTATAAAGTTTTTATTACTATTTAGTATTTATATAGCTCCGACTCCTTACGCAGAATTGTACACAGTACATTGTCTTGTCACTTAGAGACTCTGAAGCGAGTCTAAACCTGCATTTTTAACTTCTATTTATGTTAAGCTCTATAGCTAGTGCTAAAACACTGCATCCCCACAGCAAAACGAGAGGTTTATACCCCCCAAATCCCCAAATGCTGTCAGATTACATCTACTTTTTGGGGATACACTACGACAGAGCTCAAACTTCCCCTGGCAGACCTTTTTATACCACTGCTAAGGCCATGTATATTTGGCCCCACCCATGACCACACCATGCTTAACCACACCCATTTTTTGGCAGAGATTTTTAGGGTTAGTCCACTCAACTCTTTTTCCAGGACTAGACCCCTGATGTCAGCCATCAGTAAAAGCAAGAAGATTTGAATCAGGATGATGCTATTTACAGTGCTGCCCATAATTATTCATACCCCTGACAAATTTTGACTTAGTTACTTTTATTCAACTGTCGGCTTGCTGAGTCACATGCAGCAGGGGAGAGAGTTCAGCCAATAGCAGCAGCACCAGGCAGCCCACTAACCAATGCTGGTGCTGCTGTGGCCAGCCAATGATCAGAGGAGGATTTCCAAAGAAGCCCTGCGCTGAGCTGCACTGAAGAGGAAATGTGCAGCACAGACAGGTGTAGTAATGTATTACCTCTGTCCTCCGTGCTGGTAACCCCCACATTGCTACATTTAAGTGCATACAGTGTGGGCCTGCTGATCTCATCCATGCTCTCAGTGCTGTCCAGTGTAATGTCTGATTGCGCTGCCTGGAAGCTCCCTTCCACACTGAGTACCACGCATGCTCAGTGTGAAGTTAATTATGCTGCTGATGGTAAAATAATAAATATCTCTGCTTCCACGCATCCTACACTCCTCAAATTTTTAGGGTAGGGAGAAGATCCCCCGAACAACCTCTATGCCAAATTGCAGCCCCCGAGCCCCGCTGGTTCAGGAGATAGGTTTCTCTAATCTATCTCCTGAACCAGCGGGGCTCGGGGGCTGCAATTTGGCATAGAGGTCGTTCGGGGGGTCCCCTCCCTACCTTGAAAATTTGGGGAGTGTAGGATGTGTGGAGGCAGAGATATTTAGTATTTTACCACCAGCAGCATAATTAAATAGGAACTGTGGCCGTACAGTCTCCTACTGCGCATGCGGGGCAGCGCAAATTAACAGGCAGCGTAATCAGTCTAAGTAATATACTTTGTCGAGGGACCCTTCCCGGACTATTTAGGCAGAGCAATTAGTTAGAAGTATATGTCAAAGTATCATACTGCTAAATCTTGTACTACCAGGTAGGATTCATTGACAATTGATATGTAAGTTACAAAGTATCATACTGTCAAAATTTGGATTACCTGGTAGGATCAATTGATAAGATGTCAAAGTATCATACTATCAAAATTTCAACCACCAGGTGGGATTAATTGACACTTGCTGCACAGTGCTGCAGCTGGTTGGTCGGTCGGCCCACCTGGAAGGGTAATGGATGGAAAAAAGAGAGAAAAAAAAAGCAGCAAAGCAATAACTTCATTAACATCAACTTTTATAAACTTTATTGCCGGGCCGAGGCTGGAGAGGCTCCAGCCTCAGGGCGCAGTGTAGGAGGGGGTGCACAATTCATTCAGCTGTCATTCCCAATTGTGTTTGAAGCAGAAAGAAATAAGAAAAGGAAATACATGACAGTGACTAGAGATTAAGGTGTTGGGGGCCCTGGGGCACCTCTTAGTCTAATAGCAATCAGTGTGTGGCGGCTGGGGTGGGAGGGATGGAGGGGCGCACTTTGCTGTCTCAGCCTTGGGTGCTGGAGGACCTTGTCCCGGCTCTGCTTTATTGAACATTTTTAACCCAAACATTTACATTGGGAACCAAACATTATCTTTTTTGCTTACCTGTGGTGTTTTTTTTTTTTTTTTTTTTTTTCTCCCCTTACCTTCCTGAGGACAAACCCTCCCTCCCCCATGGGACAATGTGCAAAGTGCAAATCGCACAGAGATGCAGCGAAGTACATTATGCACTTTGTCCCAAGTGAAAGGAGAGGTTTCTGGCAGCACTGTGTATTAGGGTCTCTGGAAACCTGACGTCTGGGTTCACACTGCATATTGGCGTATCCGGTGGGTCGCGCGCATCGCCCAAAACAGACCTTCAGGGAATACCACAAGAGTAGCATTCGGCCTAGTAATTAACTGCGTCACCGTAGACTAACATGACTTCCAGGCCGACCCAAATTGCCGCAGAAGCCACGCAGTAACGTAGGCATGCACTAGCGTTAAGTCAAGCACTTCCGGCGTAGGTGGGGATCGCAAAGTGTGACTTTCGCTAGGCATTTTGCCCTAACGCATCGCAGCAGTGTGAAATGGCACAGAGACCCTTGTGTGCCTACTGCTATGTCTGGAGTTCCCTACTCTCTAAAAGTGTATCTGCTCATGATCTCTCTGGAAACACTCCCCTAGGCATAGGCCAGGCTGGCCAGGACGGGTGGGACAGTAAACAGTGGTGTCACACCTTATTCCAGCCCTGCTGCAGACACAACGTTTTTTGTTCGGATGCATTGATTTGGGGTACTCTGAATGGGAAAGGCGTAGTGCCTTTCATGTAGCCGGCTAACTGCATTTTGGGGTTGGGCCACGGCACCTCCTGGATACAGGAGTTCCGTAACGATTTCTTCCTGAAATTGAAGGAAAGATCCAGTTCTCCCAGCCTTACTGTAGAGAACAAAGCTGTTGTAAATAGCCAGTTGAATTAGATAAACAGACACTTTTTTTTTTTTTTTTTTTTTTTTTTATACCAGCGTCTGTTTTTTGGGGAAACTAAATAGGGCCCTAACATCTGGTCATTGAAGTCCACCCCTCCCATGCTAGCATTATAGTCGTGGACGGCGAGGGGTTTTTCAATGACCTCAGTTGCCCGATGAATTTGCACTGTCGTGTCTGTGTGAATGGTGGACAGAAGGTAAATGTTCCTCTTGTCCTTCCATTTCACCGCGAGCAGGTCATCGGTACACAAGGCAGCCCTCTCCCCCCGTGCAAGCCGGGTACTAACGAGCCATTGGGGGAAGCCCCGGCGACTAGGCCGTACGGTGCCACAGCAGCGGATTCCTTCTATCTTTAAATGCTGATAGAGGGCCACACTTGTGTAAAAGTTGTCCACATAAAGATGGTGCCCCTTCTGGAACAAAGGTGACACCAAGTCCCACAGAATCTTGCCACTGCTCCCCAGGTAGTCAGGGCATCCGACGGGCTCCAATTTTAAGTCTTTTCCCTCATAGACCCTAAAACGAGATGTATAGCCTGTAGCCCTTTCACGGAGCTTATACAGTTTCACCCCATAAAATGTACGAGGGACTAGTCTACGCAGATGTTCGGTTCAGGGGTATAAGCATCTGCAAATTTTGATGACAGGTGGTCTATGAGGGGCCGAATTTTGTGGAGCTGGTCATAAGCAGGGTGGTCACCTTCATGACAGGTTGTGTTGTCGTTAAAGTGCAGGAAGCGCAGGATCATCTCAAATTGTGTCCTGGACATGACAGCATAGAACATGGGCATGTGATATATTGGGTGCGTAGACCAATAAGACAGCAACACATACTTTTTGACTAGACCCATGTTAAAGGGGAACTTCAGCCTAAACAAACATACTGTCATTAAGTTACATTAGTTATGTTAATTAGAATAGATAGGTAATATAATCTTTTACCCACCCTGTTTTAAAAGAACAGGCAAATGTTTGTGATTCATGGGGGCTGCCATCTTTGTCATGGGGGCAGCCATCTTTTTGGTTGAAAGGAGGTGACAAGGAGCAGGAGACACAGTTCCAACTGTCCTGTGTCCTGATAACCTCTCCCAGCTGCACGCACTAGGCTTCAAATGTCAAATTCAAAATGTAAAAAAAAAAAAAAAGTGCAGCTTAAAATGAGGCTTGTATAAGAGAAACAAAGTTCTGATGCTGTGAAACTGTTAAAGAAACACCAGGCCTTTTCAGTGCTGCTGAGTAGATTTTTAGTCTGGAGGTTCACTTTAAGGAGAAGGCCCAAAAAAGTTTTAAGTTTTGAAACTTGGAGTGGTTTCCACCGGAAAGGCTGGGCATAGCTATCCGGTTTGTCGGTGATGTACTGTGTGGCATAACGGTTGATCTCAGCCACAATTAAGTCGTAGAGATCTTCGGTGAAGAACAGATGAGAAAAGTCTAGGGCAGGATCCTAGGTTATCTGTCTCCACCTGGACTGCAGACTGGGCGGTGAAAGAGGGCAGTACGGGTGCGGCGGAACCAGGGGATTGCCAATTGGGATTTGCCAGCACCTCTGGAATAGAGATGTTGCGAACCTCCGATTTTTGGTTCGCGAACCGGGTTCACGAACTTCCGCGGAAGGTTCGGTTCGCGGAAAAGTTCGCGAACCGCAATAGACTTCAATGGGGAGGCGAACTTTGAAAAATAGAAAAAATTATGCTGGCCACAAAAGTGATGGAAAAGATGTTTCAAGGGGTCTAACACCTGGAGGGGGGCATGGCGGAGTGGGATACATGCCAAAAGTCCTGAGGAAAAATCTGGATGTGACGCAAAGCAGCGTTTTAAGGGCAGAAATCACATTGAATGCTAAATTGCAGGCCTAACGTGCTTTAAAACATCTTGCATGTGTATACATCAATCAGGGAGTGTAATTAGAGTACTGCTTCACACTGACACACCAAACTCACTGTGTAACGCACCGCAAACTGTTTGTGTAGTGACGGCCATGCTGGACTACTGCGCAACATGGCGAGATTGCTCTTCCTCACTCAGTGATATCAGGTAATGTGTGACTTCCTTCTCAACTTTCCATGGCATTGTTAAAAAGCTTACGTTTTGTTTTTAAATTACATTTTCTACTTGCTGTGTACTTGTTCAGTACCGCTACAATGAGAATCTTGTGGAGGCGGGCAAGTCTGCCATTGTGACCCCGGGTAATGGCCGGGGAATGAGGGGTTTGAATCCGGTGTGGAGCCTGAGCAACGGCTACCACTACACATCCATGGAGGGCAGCGGGCAGGCATGCACGCCCGCCCGCCCCGAGGTAGTGACCAAAAATAACAATACAGGAGGAGGACTTTCGAGGCCCTGCTGTGTATTTGAAATGAATGTACTTTAAATTCTTTAACGAGAACCAGTTATGGCGGGCAAAGATGACACCACATTCCTTTCACGAGAATCATATGGAGGCGGGCAAGTCTGCCATTTGTGACCCCGGGTAATGGCCGGGGAATGAGGGATGGAATCCGGTGTGGAGCCTGAGAAACGGCTACCACTACACATCCAAGGAGGGCAGCGGGCAGGCATGCAATACAGGACTTTGAGGCCCTAATTGTAATGAATCAACTTTAAATCCTTTAACGGGAATCCGTTATGGAGGGCAAGTCTGCCATTGTCACCGCGGGGAATGAAGGTTGGATTCCGGCCCGAAGTGGGAGCCTGCTGAGACCCATGCTGTAGCTGCCCTGACCGTGCTTTGCAGACCAGGCATCTGTGGTCAGATGGACCCTTGAGCCAGCGGAAGACAAACCAAGTCGAAAGCATTTGCCAAGAATGTTTTACGGAGGGCAAGGTTTTTTTTTGCCCTTTTTTTTTTTTTTTAAATTTTTTGAAAATGATAGATGGTTGTATTTTTAAATTGTTTGAAAGTGTATCCATTCTTCCTCCCCCCAGCCACGAACAATACCATGGGAACGTGGAGCAGCAGAAGCCCCCTGTGACAGCTGCCGCGGTTGTTCTCCGCGGCTTGTCTTTTGAGGGGTGCTGCTTTTCCTCAGGTGTTCTTGCTATAGCTGTTTGTGCCTTCTCTCCAGGTGCCTTCGTAAAGCACTTGTCCCTACGTGACAGTTGGCCTTTCCACGGCTCAATTTTTGCTGGCAGAGACAACAGATGGCTTTGCTCCGATCTGAGACACACATGTTAAAAAATTTCCAAACCGCTGAGCCCCCCTGGGCTGATGGCGCTACGGTGGCATCAGCAGCTGACGTTGAAGGGCATGTTGGCTGTCTGGCCATAGCTGGCGATACATGGCGCCGGACACTGCCCCCAGCTGTTTCTGAGGACGAGCTCCCTCTGCTTCTATCATGGAGTAGTCTCCTCCTAGTCCTCTCTGACTCCTCCTCTGAACTGTCCCCCTGGTCATCTCCTCTACCGGGAACATATGTGGTATCCATATAATCGTCATCATAATCCTCCTGGCCAGCTGCACTTTCCTCAGACACCTCCTCACGATTTTGGGAAGTGATGGCATGTGCCTTCTTCTGAGCACTGTATTTTGGGCCAGGTCCACACGAAATCACAGCAACACCACCTCGCACAGACCTGCCGGTGCCTGGTGGCCTTCCTCTGGGTCTGCCTCTACCTCTTCCTCTACCTGGTTTGTCCATTTTGTCCATCTCGGGGGGATGCTAGGTATATGCAGTGAGCTGGGTTCACTCAACACAGTACACACAACTTCTAAAAGAGTGCCTTTATACAATCAGCTCCATCACAGGTACTACTAAACCTATACCCATAACCCTGTATATCCCTTAATTTGAAAATATGGGTTCATGAGATTGTTTATGAGGCACCAATCTCTGGACCAGGTTAATTTGTTTGCGTAATTTTACACACAAACTCACCTGTATAATGATTCCCAAGATTGCCACCCCCATCACTATGACCAGTGGATGTAGGAAGAAATTCTGAATTGCAGAGGCCCAGTCCGAATGTCCCTGGAATATTGCCAGAAACCGTTTCCACCAGGTCAGACTGGAACTCACCTGATTATATTTGTGTTCAACCTCTTTAAGATCGCCTTGATCATGACGAAATATCACCTCTAATTTAGGGTTCTGTTTGTTTAACCGTTGTAACAAAGTGTGATCTTGTGTCAAAACCTGTACCCATTTGTCCCATGGCGTGTTATCCCTCAGGATGGGCACCTCCTGTGGAGCTTTGAACTTTAGAGTTCTCCTCACAATTTGAGGGATCACGTAGTCAAACCTGGATGACTTGATCCGTATGGGATCTCCGCTCACACAATATGTTCCCCTTAAAAGACCAACCCTATCGGAACAATTATGAAAATGTACAATGAATGTGTCATTAGACCTCATGTTTAAAAAACACACTTTTCCTTCAGCCACCGGAGATATTGGTTTGGCATTAGGAGGGATCTTTTGGATGGCAGCTGTGCACTCTGTGTTATTGAGCCAGCAGGCGTCCTCACTAAATCGGACTTGCCCCGGCAAACACAGGTACCTCTCTGAGAATTGCCAGCATGATGACAAATCTACTTGTTTCACCTCCCCGTCTAGCACCAAAAACCGTTGACCTCTCAGGTCATGGTGTAAGACATGTGTTGAGGAAACAGGTGTACCCAGGGATACTACTGGAAAAACTACCTGAGTTTCTCCGCCGGTAGGAACTAAGGAAGTAGCGGTGCATAAAAAATTGTCGCACCCCATCCATTTGTTTATCCACACCTCTCGGTGCCTCCATGCAAAAGATCCTTCCCCCGGAAAATCGACAAATCGCTCCTTGTCAAGTCTCAGCTGTAAAGGAGTTTTACCTTCTGATAAGGCTTGAGCCATTATCTTAAAATCTGCTGTTAACTCGGTCTGCATTGACAGGCATGCTGTCTCCCATGCAGTACCCCTAGCATGTGCAATCCTCTTCTGAAGAATTATTTGAATGTGCCTTTGAGTGGACCCCTGAACTCTATAGGTGTTGTGCGTTAACTGTTCCAAAACCAAGTTCAGATGGTGTTGGGTACCCACATTCTGTTGTCCCAATGTGCCTAATTGTTGAATGACCTCCGTCATCCCTTCTATGTCTACACTGTTTGCTACCCCCATTCCAGCGCCCATTCCTCCCAAGAGTGTATCTGTTAAATCTCGGGACCTTCTTCTGGCTACACTATTCCCTGTGGAATGTGCCCAGGCCATGACATAAAAGCCTGTACCTGGGTGACAGCGACAGTGCTGCAGTTAGGGTAGATATTAGATATTACCCACTCTTCTAAATTAATCTGCCAAGTGATCAATTGAAGCTGGGCCTCCATGATCACTGGAGTCGCCCTCAGTTGATTTAACTGGAAAGGGCCACTTTTTACAACCTGATGTGTCTCACATGACGGTAGGTGGGATTCCTGAGTAGTCCCTGACAGGGTGACTACCTGAGCTCTAGGCATTGGGGGAATCCCCACTTTTACTGTCACGGTTCCCCTTCTCATTATGCAAGATCTATTTGGACCCTTAAACTCTAGGGACTGTGGGATGCAAAAACCATATGTCCATGGTCCTTCATCCTCCCGGACTAAGGGCGCTATTTTTAAACTCCCCCTTTTTAGTCCCATCACCCTTCCGTCATAGAGAGTCCCCGGGGTGCTACCTGATGTATTATTATTATTATTATTATTATTATTATTATTATTTTATTTATTTTTTTTTTTATTTATATAGCGTCAACATCTTCCGTAGCGCTGTACATAGTACAAACAAATAATGGGGAACAAATATACATAAGAAATACAAGACACTGTACAGTCATGACATTGAATAGAATAAATACAGATACATACTTGATATGTAGTTGGTACATATGCATATGTTAAAATTAAAGCAGTATGAGAAACACTAGGAGGAGGTCCCTGCCCTTGCGAGCTTACAATCTAGAGGGTAGTGGGGAGGAAACAAAGGGGAAGGAAACACCAGGATTAGTGGGTGAGCCAGTGTGCCTTCAGTGCTGCCTATAGCAAATTATAGGCTTTTCTGAACAGGTGTGTTTTCAGAGTACGTTTGAAGGTTTCCAGACTCGTGGCATGACGAACCGGCTGAGGGAGAGAGTTCCAAAGGAGAGGGACCGCCCGTGAGAAGTCTTGGATGCGAGAGTGAGAGGAGGTGACTAGGCTGGAGGACAAAAGGGTCTCCTGTGAGGAACGGAGGGTCCGAGCGGGGAGGTATCTGGAGATTAAAGAGGAAATGTATGGAGGCGACAGCTTGTGTAGAGCTTTGTATGCAAGTGTGAGAAGTTTAAACTGGATCCTTTGGGCAACTGGTAACCAGTGGAGGGATTGGCAGAGAGGGGCTGTATCCCAGGATTCTACCTCTCTACTCCAAAAGGTCCCCGGATCCATCCAACTCACGTCCCATGCTAACCCTTGTGGCCCTCCCCAGAAGAATACGGTAGGTACTCTTTCTTCTGGGAAATTGATTAGCATATCAATGACAAACGCTGTTCCCAACTGTCCTGTTTGGACCTTTGCCCCCCTTATGTCCTGGGGCAAAATGCGTACCTTAGGTCTGGAAGAATGTACTCTCTGCAATCGTTCGATTAAGAGTACCTCCTCACTTACCCATCTAGCATGAGGATAAGTGCTGGAATATGGACTGTGTGGTATTGTCTCATGTTGTGACCCCTGTAGTGAGGATGTTACCTGTGTTGGCTTTCCCTCCCCCGGGACCGCTCTCCCCACCCTCTTTGTCACCTGGAAATGTGGCTTGATCTCGATTTTTACTTCTTGTTTCGAGAGCCACAAACCCTCGGCTTTCCAGCCTTTACGTGTGTATAGTTGTTTCAGAGGCACTCTCTGTTGGTAGTTCCAGAGTGTGATGTTGTCCCCCGCGTCTCTCCGGCAGGAGAATTGACTCCTCCTACTCGTTCCTCTCCAATCTGGAACCATCTCACTCTGCATAACCAAGACAAGGTACCCCTGAATCACACACTCCACCTTTTGCATGTACCCATTGTACTGCAATGTACCTTTTAACAAAACTTTGGATCGGTGCATCGATTCTGGGAGTGTGACATTCAATAGCAGATTTACACTGCCGTTCACGTCACCCTTCCAGCACACCTGACCCTTCAGACCTTTCACCCACATTGTGCCATGAAATTTGTCTGCACCTGGCACTTGTGTTCTCATTAACCCCTTATTATACATGAGAATGTCCTCTCTTCGTTCTCCTAGGACGGAATGGCAACCTAGGATCACCATCAGCATGGTACTCTTCATTATAAAAGCACCACCTTGGGAAAGAAAAACATTAGCAATTTGCACTATGCTTTGCTCAGACAGTTTTTTTTAGACGTTTTCCGATCTCAGGAATCTCGTGTTTTAGTCTCTTTCCCATTTCAGGAATCTCGTGTTTCTCCAAGCTTAGATTGGCATCTGGAACCTTTCGCTTATCCGACTGACATCTCCATCTTTGCTGCCAGCACTGCAGCTGTCTCGATTCCATATTGCCCCACTCCTGAAATCGAAATACAAACAAATCAATTCTTATTAATGATTTGGGATTCGCCCTGCGGCTTGTACTCTGTACACTTTAAATTGATCAATATATATCGTAATTGATCTCGTTGCTCTATGGTTCTCATGAACTCTGTTTACTCTTATTGGTAGATTGGAGTTAAACTTCACCCCCCTACCTCAGTACTATCCTCAGTACTTACCTGTTTACAATATGCTCCCGCGGACTTCACCTTTGGAAGCTCGCTTCACCTTTGGAAGCTTTCACCCCATTGCAGCTCACTCCACATCCCCCCCTTATCTGTCCATGCGCGGCCGTCGCATGCACAGATTACGGATGCCACACCTGATGCTGCTTTGCAGGTGAGCCTGCAATGCTCTTACTCATTATCGCATTTACTTATCTAGAACTTCATCGCGATACCAGCTCTGCTAGAAGTTCTGTGTGTTGTACCCTCTGACCAATGTTTGCCGTGCCACTACCCCCAGACTTCACAAAAAAACGGCTGCCTCCCTGTAGGAAGGAGCACTTTGCACTTAAACTACACAGGGTGCAGGGCTAAGCATACCAGCGTCGCATGCCTGTATGCAGATCCCTGAATGCCCACATGGTAGGTAGTCACATGGCAAACAGCGTACTGATACAATGTCACTCTGTACATGGCAATTCTATCATCTGTATAATTGCCCCATGAACTGCGGTCAGTTTTTGTTCTTTGTGCTACAATCGATAGGAGCTGGAAAAAAACATATTTGACCAATCAGTGGACGAAAAAAACGCACAAAAAAAAACAGCCCCAGCCCAGCATAGACCTCTCAGTCAAGCTCTGGCCCTGTCCACTTCAAAAACCGGAAAAAAATCGCTACCACTCTGCAGCAGCGGCGACGGAAACCAGAATTGGTCAACTCCCTTTTTTCCAACTCCGGCACCCCCCTGATGCACTGTCCCCCCCTATACTCTATTGGGAACTCATGCTGCACCACCCATTAAGGTGCCCCACTTACAGGAATAATCCCACAAGCAACTCAGTACAGACACTTTCCTGACCTGCACTGCTACGTGTGTCCCTGCACCTAGCTGGGACACTTTTCCTATCCGTGCTCCTGCTAATCTTACAGTAATAGCTTGTTGCACGTATCCTGGCATTCCTTTCCATGGACTCAGGGAAAAACTCTGGGGAAATACTTTGAGACCCGAGACACACAGTAGTATGTCTCTGTATTTCTACCCCCCTCCCTTTCAGCTGCTCTGCCCGGAGCCGCGAGCACAGCCTGACGTGACGTGGATCCCCCAGCCCCTCCTCCCCCCCTGCCATGACGTGTGGGGGCCATGACTCTCGGGGGCGGGCTCTCTCCACTGCCGCCATTTTGAGTCCTGGACTGCCAGCTAAAATGGCTGTTCCCATAGCAGCCTCTCGTTTCCTATATCTTAGGAGAGAAAACAAAATACACACAGAACAAACATTTTTATGCATAGTTACACACAGCATCGATACATTTTACCGAGAGTCAGCCTTCCGCTACCTATACTCTCTGGGATACTTGCCAAACTTGAGACCAACCGCGTCACAGCTGCAATGCTAAATATATTACCTCTTAGCATCACCCAGGAACGTAGAACCCTCTCTCTCCTCACAAAACATCTGCAGTTTATCTCTGCCATAACTCAAACTTACTCAAGCGCGCAGCGTAACTCTAAACCATATTAACAGCTAATACTGCTGAAACGCACAACAGACAAACTGGCTAAACAACATAACAGATACAGATATTTACAAGCATGTTAGCAGCTCTGACTGGAAATGCGAGAAACTTGCAGAACATCTCACAAACAGAAAGACACTCGCTTTCCTCTTCTATCCCCTCTCTCTCCCCCATCCAGCCCCAACAGACTGAAGCACCGCTGGCTTATCTCCTGCTGCGGGGGCCCCCCCCTGCTCTATCTGGACATTTTTCCCAGCCTCTGTAGAGACGGGGAGAGAAGAGAAGAGAAAGGGGAAAAAAAAAAAGGAACCTCTGCAACACAGGAACTTTGAATCCTAAGAAAAAATCAACACATAAACTCTGAAAACAGCACTATGCATTTACAAAATGAGACACCCGCAGCCTCCACGCTGCAATTAACACAAAACGCAGAACACATTATCCCCTCTTCATACAATAAAGATAATGCAACATAACAACGTAAATCTTACGTGCCTGAGCAGCGGAGGACTTCGTATGCCTGCCAATTCGACTAGCTTATGGCAACTTTTTCACGACACTGAGTGGATCCCTGGAACTCCTGAGCGTCATCTCTGTGTACCCACACTGGCTCAGCGGATCGATATCCAGCGGCAGCTGCCAGCCGGCCTCGGAGCGTTCCAGTCACCTGCGATCCGGTTTAGGCTATGACTGATGTGCACTTTCAGTCAAAGTTTAACATCCACGAGTGTCGCCGCTGGTTTCCTCGAATTGCAGCCCGTGTGTGCTCGGCTCCCACACACTCACACCAGCTTATCAGTATCAGCTTGATAAGCTTTACAGTCCGTGTCCGTCTATTCCGCTTGTTTTGCTGTGGAATATCTTGAAACCACTTTCTCCGGCCCCGTCTGCCTGTATTGCTAGGCAGGGAAGGATTTCAGCACCACTGTTATAAACTGTTCTTATCACCTTGCTTCGACACCATCGTCTCACAGACTGTGAGATCACTTGACTCTCCACACCGCAAACAGGATATAGACTTTCTCAGGCTTCTTCAATGTTTACGTTATTTATTCAAGTCACAGAAAGACAGATAGATACAGTCATCATATCCTAGCTATGCCAATCTTCATGTTGCGTTACAAGCTCGTGATGAGACTCCCTGCTGAAGTCTATCAGGTACCTTCTTCCTAACTACGTTACACTAAACTACCTATGTACAGCATACATTCTATCAGATTACAGAAAGGAAGAACATGCTTAGAAGTCGTCCCAGTCAGCCTTGCTAGCTAGTGCGGAAGGAAGAAGCAGCAGTGAGCTCTCGTAGCTCCCTCAGCCTTTAATACTGACTAGGAAAGAGTTAAATATGACATCATCTTCGCCACCCCCTAGACCAGATTATTGGTGGACCCACTTGTGGTGTCATCATACACACCTACTTGATTAATAATCAATGAGGCATTTGGCCTATATGCAGGACCATGAATGTTTAGTAAATATGGCCAATGTTTTCTGTTCCTGTGGTTGAGGTCAGAGTAGTCCGATGGCCTTCTTTTAGGAACATGTTCTCAGTATCTGCGTGTATCCTCTGCTACACGCAGACCCTGAGATGCCTCTGCCTGCATCACAAAACCTCTATTTATTTTAAAGGCATACACTGCGGACAAGCCTTTTACATAAAACTCAGGCCAAGTAACTGAGGCCTACTTAAATTATAACACATTTCTCTTGACAATCAAAACATCTCAAATGCTGTTCCAGAGACTGATTCATCCTTTGTCTGACCATTAGACTCAGGATGAAACCCAGAAAAAAATGACAAAGATACTCCTATTTTGTCACAAAAAGCACGCCAGAACTGTGAAACAAATTGTACCCCTCTGTCAGACACAATGTCAACAGGATCGGTGCCCTCGCCGTGTCCCTCCGATCTTCCTGTCCCCGCCGGCGGCCACTTCCGGTTTCGCCATCACCAGCGAGTGATTCTTCGCGTTCCCAGCCACAATATCTCCCCCTATGCTGCTATTGCAGCCTTCCTTGCCGCAATAGCAGCATAGGGGGCGATATTGTGGCTGGGAACACAAAAAATTACTCGCGTTCCCAGCCTGACTGCAGGTGACGGCGAAACCGGAAGTGGCCGGCGGCGGGGACAGGAAGATCGGAGGGACACGGCGAGGGCACCGATCAGCTGCATGGGGCTGAGGAAAGCCCCAGGTGAGTAAAACTCCTTTTTTTTTTTTTTTTTTTAGACTTAACCACTTGAGGACCACAGTCTTTTCGCCCCTTAACCACCCTGGCGTTCTGATTAAATCGCCAGGGTGGCTGCGGGAGGGTTTTTTTTGAATAAAAAAAAAACTATTTCATGCAGCCAACTGAAAGTTGGCTGCATGAAAGCCCACTAGAGGGCGCTCCGGAGGCGTTCTTCCGATCGCCTCCGGCGCCCAGAATAAACAAGGAAGGCCGCAATGAGCGGCCTTCCTTGTTTTGCTTAGATCGTCGCCATAGCGACGAGCGGAGTGACGTCATGGACGTCAGCCGACGTCCTGACGTCTGCCGCCTCCGATCCAGCCCTTAGCGCTGGCCGGAACTTTTTGTTCCGGCTACGCTGGGCTCAGGCGGCTGGGGGGACCCTCTTTCGCCGCTGCTCGCGGCGGATCGCCGCAGAGCGGCGGCGATCGGGCAGCACACGCGGCTGGCAAAGTGCCGGCTGCGTGTGCTGCTCTTTATTTGATGCAAATCGGCCCAGCAGGGCCTGAGCGGCAGCCTCCGGCGGTGATGGACGAGCTGAGCTCGTCCATACCGCCCAGCTGGTTAAGGACCAGAGCCTTTTTCTCCATTCAGACCACTGCAGCTTTCACGGTTTATTCCTCGGTCATACAACGTACTATCTAAATGAATTTTACCTCCTTTTCTTTTCACTAATACAGCTTTCTTTTGGTGCTATTTGATTGCTGCTGCGAGTTTTAGTTTTTATTATATTCATCAAAAAAACATGAATTTTAACAAAGATTTTTTTTTACTTTCTGTGCTGACATTTTTCAAATAAAGTAAAATTTCTGTATACATTTTTGTCCAAATTTATTGTGCTACATGTCTTTGATAAAAAAAAACATTCAGTGTATATTTATTGGTTTGGGTAAAAGTTATAGCGTTTACAAACTATGGTGCCAAAAGTGAATTTTCCCATTTTGAAGCATCTCTGACTTTTCTAAACACCTGTCATGTTTCACGAGGTGCTAAAATTCCAGGATAGTATAAATACCCCCCAAATGACCCCATTTTGGAAAGAAGACATCCCAAAGTATTCACTGAGAGGCATGGTGAGTTCATAGAAGATTTTATTTTTTGTCACAAGTTAGCGGAAAATGACACTTTGTGACCCCCCCCCCCCCAAAAAAAAAGTTTCCATTTCTGCTAACTTGTGACAAAAAAAATGAAATCTGCCACAGACTCACTATGCTCCTTTCTGGATACCTTGAAGTGTCTACTTTCCAAAATGGGGTCATTTGTGGGGTGTGTTTACTGTCCTGACATTTTGGGGGGTGCTAAATTGTAAGCACCCCTGTAAAGCCTAAAGGTGCTCATTGGACTTTGGGCCCCTTAGCGCAGTTAGGCTGCAAAAAATTGCCACACATGTGGTATTGCCGTACTCAGGAGAAGTAGTATAATGTGTTTTGTGGTGTATTTTTACACATACCCATGCTGGGTGGGAGAAATATCTCTGTAAATGACAATTTTTTGATTTTTTTTTTTTACACACAATTGTCCATTTACAGAGCTATTTCTCCCACTCAGCATGGGTATGTGTAAAAATACACCACAAAACACATTATACTACTTCTCCTGAGTACGGCGATACCACATGTGTGACACTTTTTTGCAGCCTAGGTGTGCTAAGGGGCCCAACGTCCTATTCACAGGTCATTTTTAAGCATTTGTTTTCTAGACTACTCCTCACGGTTTAGGGCCCCTAAAATGCCAGGGCAGTATAGGAACCCCACAAGTGACCCCATTTTAGAAAGAAGACACCCCAAGGTATTCTGTTAGGAGTATGGTGAGTTCATAGATGTGGTGTTTTTTTTTTGTCACAAGTTAGTGGAAATTGACACTTTGTGAAAAAAAAAAAACAATAAAAATCAATTTCCGCTAACTTGTGGCAAAAAATAAAATCTTCTATGAACTCGTCATACACCTAACGGAATACCTTGGGGTGTCTTCTTTCTAAAATGGGGTCACTTGTGGGGTTCCTATACTGCCCTGGCATTTTTAGGGGCCATAAACCGTGAGGAGTAGTCTTGAACCCAAAAGTCTCAAAATGACCTGTGAAATCCTAAAGGTACTCATTGGACTTTGGGCCCCTTAGCGCAGTTAGGCTGCAAAAAAGTGCCACACGTGGTACTGCCGTACTCAGAAGTAGTATAATGTGTTTTGTGGTGTATTTTTACATATACTCATGCTGGGTGGGAGAAATATCTCTGTAAATGACACTGTAACGATCGGTGTAACACAGAGAGGGTCTGATTACCGGTGATCTGCAGTATCACCGAGAATGCAGATATATACCCGATTATTGATGATCTGCAGTATCACCGATAATCAGATATATCTAACCTCTGGACACCTGAGTAATACGAGTGTTTTGGTGTAACAGTAATACTTTGAGGATTGCACCTGAGGGGCAGGTGCAAGGCAGTAAGAAGTACTGCACAAATGACAAGTCCCTTCCGCTAGCCTGAGACTCTCCCGAGGGAGGAGTCAGGCTGGGAGTGGGAAGGACAGAGTGTGAGTGACACCAATGATGGATGTCACCAACAGATCTGTGAGCTATCTCTAAGTGGGGAGATAGCTCTCAGGGTCAGACAAGCCAGGTCGGTAACAGACAGACAGATCAGGTACAGAGACAGGAGACAGATACGGAATCCTAAGACAAGCAGAGTTTGGCAACAGAGAATCAGAGATAGCGAAGTACCAAATCAGAGATCAGAAGAGTAGTCAGGAAAGCAGAAGGTCATAACAAATATTCAACAATGCCTAGTCTTGGGTGTGAGCTCCTTGATCATCAACATCCCGGAACTAGTCTGAATAATAACTGGATGGTAAAGCTATTCCTAGTCTGGGGTGTGAGGTCCTTGATCATCAACACCCAGGAACTGGTCTAGATAATAACACAGATAATGCACAGATACTGACAAGGTCTGAGTGCTACCACGTAGTGATCGCAACGCCAGACACCAGAGAAATGACCAACACCTAGTATATATACTCAAGCGCTCTCCAGCACCTCCCCTAAGTGCTGGACCAATGAAACCTGGTGGAATTGTCAGCTGACCGGCTTGGTCAGCTGACACCCTTCTGACTGTCATAAAGGTTCTGCCGCTCAGCGCGCGCGCGTCCTTCTGAACCTGTGTGGAGTATCAGTCCCAGCCACACCAGACATGTGTTGTAATGCTTCCGCTGCTTTGAACGCGGGGCCAGCCGCACCGCTATCAGAGCATGCGGCGGCCTCCCCGCGTTTAGCCATACTGTCGGTAGTGGGCCCCTGCGTGCAAACCGCCGCGTTGGACGCGGAATCCGCCGCCTTGCTCACAGGGCATGCGGCGGTTTCTCCGCGCTCCATCAGGCTAGTGGATGCAGGCCCACGCATACCAGCCGCCATGTTGGACGCGGAATCAGCCGCCTTACTCTGAGCACTCGCGGCGGCTTTTCCGCGTTTTCTCACAGACACTTTTTTGATTTTTTTTTTTACACACAATTGTCCATTTACAGAGAGATTTCTCCCACCCAGCATGGGTATGTGTAAAAATACACCCCAAAACACATTATACTACTTCTCCTGAGTACGGCGATACCACATGTGTGACACTTTTTTGCAGCCTAGGTGCGCTAAGGGGCCCAACGTCCTATTCACAGGTCATTTTGAGGCATTTGTTTTCTAGACTACTCCTCACGGTTTAGGGCCCCTAAAATGCCAGGGCAGTATAGGAACCCCACAAGTGACCCCATTTTAGAAAGAAGACACCCCAAGGTATTCTGTTAGGTGCATGGTGAGTTCATAGAAGATTTTATTTTTGTCACAAGTTAGTGGAAAATGACAATTTGTGAAAAAAAAACAATAATCAATTTCCACTAACTTTTGACAAAAAATAAAAACTTCTATGAACTCGTCATACACCTAACAGAATACCTTGCGGTGTCTTTTTTCTAAAATGGGGTCACTTGTGGGGTTCCTATACTGCCCTGGCATTTTAGGGGCCCAAAACTGTGAGGAGTAGTCTGGAAACCAAATGTCTCAAAATGACTGTTCAGGGGTATAAGCATCTGCAAATTTTGATGACAGGTGGTCTATGAGGGGGCGAATTTTGTGGAACCGGTCATAATCAGGGTGGCCTCTTAGATGACAGGTTGTATTGGGCCTGATGGATAGGAGTGCTAGGGGGGTGACAGGAGGTGATTGATGGGTGTCTCAGGGGGTGGTTAGAGGGGAAAATAGATGCAATCAATGCACTGGGGAGGTGATCGGAAGGGGGTCTGAGGGGGATCTGAGGGTTTAGCCGAGTGATCAGGAGCCCACACGGGGCAAATTAGGGCCTGATCTGATGGGTAGGTGTGCTAGGGGGTGACAGGAGGTGATTGATGGGTGTCTCAAGGTGTGATCAGAGGGGGGAATAGATGCAAGCAATGCACTGGCGAGGTGATCAGGGCTGGGGTCTGAGGGCGTTCTGAGGGTGTGGGCGGGTGATTGGGTGCCCTAGGGGCAGATAGGGGGTCTAATCTGATGGGTAGCAGTGACAGGGGGTGATTGATGGGTGATCAGTGGGTGATTAGATGGAAGAACAGATGTAAACAATGCACTGTGGAGGT
Organism: Hyperolius riggenbachi; assembly: GCF_040937935.1. Taxonomy (NCBI): domain Eukaryota; kingdom Metazoa; phylum Chordata; class Amphibia; order Anura; family Hyperoliidae; genus Hyperolius; species Hyperolius riggenbachi. Next base: position 40,018,482 of record NC_090652.1, read on the forward strand.
GATCTGAGGGTAGGTCTGCGGGCGATCTCATGGTGTGAGAGGGTGATCAGATGCCCATAAGAGGCAGGTTAGGGTCTTATCTGAATGGAAGCAGTGACGTTGTGATTGACGGGTGATTACGGGGGAGAATAGATGTATACAGTACACGAGGGGGGGGGGGGAGGTCTGGGGGGTCTGAGGTTGTTCTGAGGGTGTGGGCGGGTGATTGGGTGCCCTAGGGGCAGATAGGGGTCTGATCTGATTGGTAGCAGTGACAGGGGGTGATTGATGGGTGATCAGTGGGTGATTAGATGGAAGAACAGATGTAAACCGTGCACTTTGGAGGTTATCTGAGGGTAGGTCTGCGGGAGATCTGATGGTGTGGGAGGGTGATCAGATGCCCGTAAGAGGCAGGTTAGGGTCTTATCTGATTGGAGGCAGTGACGGGGTGATTGACAAGTGATTGACAGGTGATTACAGGGGAGAATAGATGTATACAGTACACAGGGGGAGGAGATCTGGGGGGGTCTGAGGTCGTTCTGAGGGTGTGGGCGGGTGATTGGGTGCCCTAGGGGCAGTTAAGGGTCTGATCTGATTGGTAGCAGTGACGGGGTGATTGATAGGTGATTGATGGGTGATCAGTGGGCGATTAGATGGAAGAACAGATGTAAACAATGCACTTTGGAGGTTATCTGAGGGTAGGTCTGCGGGCGATCTGATGGTGTGGGAGGGTGATCAGATGCCCGTAAGAGGCAGGTTAGGGTCTTATCTGATTGGAGGCAGTGATGGGGTGATTGACGGGTGATTTACAGGTGATTGACAGGTGATTACAGGGGAGAATAGATGTATACAGTACACAGGGGGGGGGGGGTCTGGGGGGGTCTGAGGTCGTTCTGAGGGTGTGGGCGGGTGACTGGGTGCCCTAGGGGCAGATAGGGGTCTGATCTGATTGGTAGCAGTGACAGGGGGTGATTGATGGGTGATCAGTAGGTGATTATATGGCAGAACAGATGTAAACAATGCACTTTGGAGGTGATCTGAGGGTAGGTCTGCAGGCGATCTGATGGTGTGGGAGGGTGATCAGATGCCCGTAAGAGGCAGGTTAGGGTCTGATCTAATAGGTGGCAGTGACAGGTGGTGAATGACAGGTGATTGACAGGTGATTACAGGGGAGGATAGATGTATACAGTACACAGGGGGGGGGTCTGGGGAGGATCTGAGAGTGTGGGGGGGGGGGTGCTCAGGAGCCCCCAAAGGGCAGTTTAGGGACCAATCTAAAATATACTGTTGCCAGATTGTGACAGGGAGTGATTGATGGGTGATTAGGGGCGTGATTGGGTGCAAACAGGGGTCTGAGGGGTGGGCGGGGGGGGGGGGGGTCTGAGGGGTGCTGTGGGCGATCAGAGGGAACGGGGGGGGGGGGGCAGATCAGTGTGCTTGGGTGCTTACCTTGATGGCTGCAGCCTGTCCTGGTGATCCCTTGAACACTGGGACCACCAGGGCAGGAGGCAGCCTGTATAATACGCTTTGTATACATTACAATCAGGCCTGCTAACCATAGGCTTATCAGGCTTACTATATAAATGCAACTCTAAGTCGATTAGACCTTGGTCGATTTATGCACTGGTATTTCAAAATACACCGGTTTCAAAGTACAAAGAGAACGACCGAATTAGACCAGAATTAAGACATTCACCATGCTCCTCTACCCTCAATCTACTTCTCTGGACTGACATCATGTTTTTGTGTTACAGGTATGATCTGCGCTTATATGAACTTTCGATTTTACTGCAATCCTTCTGTGAACGCAATCTAACTCTTATGATATGATCTGCGCTTCTGTGAACTTTCGTTTTTACTGCAATCCTTCTGTGAACGCAATCTAACTCTTATGGTAGGATCTACACTTCTATGAACTTTCGATTTTACTGCAATCTGTGAATATTATGAAGTTCTGTAATACTTTGCATTTTACTATAGTTAAGTGACTGGCTTTGTATATTCCATGAATTGGTCTGCTCTCCTCTGGCTCCATGCTAATTTGGCCCCAACACCTATAGACAATTAAGCAGCTTCCTGCTTAATTACCTGAGTTGTACTGTGATCTGCTACAGGCTGAGCTCAGTCCCTCACCTGCATCAGTCAGGCTACAATCAGGCCTGCTAAGCATACGCTTATCAGGCTTACTATATAAATGCAACTCCAAATCGATTAGACCTTGGTCGATTTATGCACCGGTATTTCAAAGTACACCGGTTTCTAAGTACAAAGAGAACGACTGAATTAGACCAGAATTAAGCCAGAAGAGACCAGAAGGTACAGACACAAGACTTTAGCAATCTGATTCACGGTTAGTGCAATAATGTTGTCTCTGCTCTTCCTGATTAGCCTGCTTTCCCCTGCTATTCTCAAATCTGTACACTCGCTGCATCCTCCTGCTGTCAGCAACACGCTCTACATTTCTCCCTCTCTTTTATCCTCTCCACAGGTTGCTTCTCACGAAACTTTCTTATTCATACAACCGCGCTATACATTTCATGCTCCAACCAGGGCCGGCCCGCTCATGAGGCAGGGTGAAACATTTGCCTCAGGCGGCATTTCTCTCCTCCTCTCTTCATACCACCCTGCCTCAAGCACGCTCATATACACGCAGGAACTACCGCAACATAGACATGCAATCTGTCTCTGATGCCCTGGCACCTCTCCTCACACAACCATTCACTGACCCTGACTCAGCAGCTGCACACTATCACTGCTCAATCACGCAAGTCATGGATGAAATTGCACCCCTCACCAATGTCCACCCACACCGTGTCAGTCGCCAACCCTGGCTGACCAAAGCTACTAAACAGCTAAAGGGGTGCTCTAGGGTAGCTGAACGCCGTTGGAGAAAAACTAATACTAATGAGGATTTCATTACTTACAAAAAAGGGTACTTATCCGTTAGCCGGGCGCATCCGGCAGGTGGCGCTGTTGTAGCGAATTTCGATGCGCTGGGTTGTATCTAATTCCATTCATACTTCAACGTAGTACTGTGTGAATGGAAGCGCCGCAGGTGGCGCTAATTACATTGATGCGTTGATAACAATACAGTGTTAATGGCAAGGAATACATTGTATTTGAAGTGGCTGGCACTTTTACATGGAATTCAAATGAAGGCGGCGGCAATGCAGATGAAGCCGCCGCCTTCCTCTGTTCTTCTTCTTCTCCCCCTTTGCCCTCCTCTCGCTTCTACAATGCTGGCAGCCTGCGGGGACATGCGTCTCCCCCCAGAGTCGTTCGTCACGGCAGGGAATCCTGCTTGTTTCCTTGCGACGAACGACTGTGGGGGGGGGGGGGGGGGAGACAGGTGTGCCCCCCCCCCCCCCCCAGCTGGCAGGGTTGTATAGTTGAGAGAGGGCAAAGGGGGAGAAGAAGAACAGACGAAGGCGGCGGCTTCATCTGTTACATTGCCGCCGCCTTCATTTGAATTCCATTAAGTGCCAGTGCCGGCCACTTCAAATACAATGTATTCCTTGCCATTAACACTGTATTGTTATCAACGTATCAATGTAATTGCTTCCATTCACACAGTACTACGTTGAAGTATGAATGGAATTAGATACAACCCAGCGCATCGAAATTCGATACAACAGCGCCACCTGCCGGATGCGCCCGGCTAACGGATAAGTACCCAAAAAAGATATACAGTGGAGGAAATAATTATTTGACCCCTCACTGATTTTGTAAGTTTGTCCAATGACAAAGAAATGAAAAGTCTCAGAACAGTATCATTTCAATGGTAGGTTTATTTTAACAGTGGCAGATAGCACATCAAAAGGAAAATCGAAAAAATAGCCTTAAATAAAAGATAGCAACTGATTTGCATTTCATTGAGTGAAATAAGTTTTTGAACCCCTACCAACCATTAAGAGTTCTGGCTCCCACAGAGTGGTTAGACACTTGTACTCAATTAGTCACCCTCATTAAGGACACCTGTCTTAACTAGTCACCTGTATAAAAGACACCTGTCCACAGAATCAATCAATCAAGCAGACTCCAAACTCTCCAGCATGGGAAAGACCAAAGAGCTGTCCAAGGATGTCAGAGACAAAATTGTAGACCTGCACAAGGCTGGAATGGGCTACAAAACCATTAGCAAGAAGCTGGGAGAGAATGTGACAACTGTTGGTGCGATTGTTCAAAAATGGAAGGAGCACAAAATGACCATTAATCGACCTCGCTCTGGGGATCCACGCAAGATCTCACCTCGTGGGGTGTCAATGGTTCTGAGAAAGGTGAAAAAGCATCCTAGAACTACACGGGAGGAATTAGTGAATGACCTCAAATTAGCAGGGACCACAGTCACCAAGAAAACCATTGGAAACACATTACACCGCAATGGATTAAAATCCTGCAGGGCTCGCAAGGTCCCCCTGCTCAAGAAGGCACATGTGCAGGCCCGTCTGAAGTTTGCCAATGAACACCTGAATGATTCTGTGAGTAACTGGGAGAAGGTGCTGTGGTCTGATGAGACCAAAATAGAGCTATTTGGCATTAACTCAACTCGCTGTGTTTGGAGGAAGAAAAATGCTGCCTATGACCCTCAAAACACCGTCCCCACCGTCAAGCATGGGGGTGGAAACATTTTGCTTTGGGGGTGTTTCTTTGCTAAGGGCACAAGACAACTTAATCGCATTAACGGGAAAATGGACGGAGCCATGTATCGTGAAATCCTGAACGACAACCTCCTTCCCTCTGCCAGGAAACTGAAAATGGGTCGTGGATGGGTGTTCCAGCATGACAATGACCCAAAACATACAGCAAAGGCAACAAAGGAGTGGCTCAAGAAGAAGCACATTAAGGTCATGGAGTGGCCTAGTCAGTCTCCGGACCTTAATCCAATAGAAAACCTATGGAGGGAGCTCAAGCTCAGAGTTGCACAGAGACAGCCTCGAAACCTTAGGGATTTAGAGATGATCTGCAAAGAGGAGTGGGCCAACATTCCTCCTAAAATGTGTGCAAACTTGGTCATCAATTACAAGAAACGTTTGACCTCTGTGCTTGCAAACAAGGGTTTTTCCACTAAGTATTAAGTCTTTTATTGTTAGAGGGTTCAAAAACTTATTTCACTCAATGAAATGCAAATCAGTTGCTATCTTTTATTTAACCACTTGAGGACCTAGGGCTTTCTACCCCTTAAGGACCGGCCACTTTTTTTCCATTCAGACCACTGCAGCTTTCACGGTTTATTGCTCGCTCATACAACCTACCACCTAAATGAATTTTGGCTCCTTTTCTTGTCACTAATAAAGCTTTCTTTTGGTGCTATTTGATTGCTCCTGCGATTTTTACTTTTTATTATATTCATCAAAAAAGACATGAATTTTGGCAAAAAAATGATTTTTTTAACTTTCTGTGCTGACATTTTTCAAATAAAGTAAAATTTCTGTATACATGCAGCGCGAAAAATGTGGACAAACATGTTTTTGATAAAAAAAAAAAAAAACCATTCAGTGTATATTTATTGGTTTGGGTAAAAGTTATAGCGTTTACAAACTATGGTGCAAAAAGTGAATTTTCTCATTTTCAAGCATCTATGACTTTTCTGACCCCCTGTCATGTTTCATGAGGGGCTAGAATTCCAGGATAGTATAAATACCCCCCAAATTACCCCATTTTGGAAAGAAGACATCCCAAAGTATTCACTGAGAGGCATAGTGAGTTCATAGAAGATATTATTTTTTGTCACAAGTAAGCGGAAAATGACACTTTGTGACAAAAAAATAAAAAAGTTTCCATTTCTTCTAACTTGCGACAAAAAAAAATGAAATCTGCCACGGACTCACCATGCCCCTCTCTGAATACCTTGAAGGGTCTACTTTCCAAAATGGGGTCATTTGTGGGGTGTGTTTACTGTCCTGACATTTTGGGGGGTGCTAAATTGTAAGCACCCCTGTAAAGCCTAAAGGTGCTCATTGGACTTTGGACCCCTTAGCGCAGTTAGGCTGCAAAAAAGTGCCACACATGTGGTATTGCCGTACTCAAGAGAAGCAGTATAATGTGTTTTGGGGTGTATTTTTACACATACCCATGCTGGGTGGGAGAAATATCTCTGTAAATGACAATTTGTTAATTTTTTTTACACACAATTGTCCATTTACAGAGATCTTTCTCCCACTCAGCATGGGTATGTGTAAAAATACACCCCAAAACACATTGTACTACTTCTCCCGAGTATGGCGATACCACATGTGTGGCACTTTTTTGCACCCTAACTGCGCTAAAGGGCCCAAAGTCTAATGAGTACCTTTAGGATTTCACAGGTCATTTTGAGAAATTTCGTTTCAAGACTACTCCTCACGGTTTAGGGCCCCTAAAATGCCAGGGCAGTATAGGAACCCCACAAATGACCCCATTTTAGAAAAAAGACACCCCAAGGTATTCCGTTAGGAGTATGGTGAGTTCATAGAAGATTTTATTTTATGTCAAGTGAAAAATGACACTTTGTGAAAAAAAAACAATAAAAATCAATCTCCGCTAACTTTTGACAAAAAATAAAATCTTCTATGAACTCGTCATACACCTAACAGAATACCTTGGGGTGTCTTTTTTTTCTAAAATGGGGTCACTTGTGGGGTTCCTATACCGCCCTGGCATTTTACAGGCCCAAAACCGTGAGTAGTCTGGAAACCAAATGTCTCAAAATGACTGTTCAGGGGTATAAGCATCTGCAAATTTTGATGACAGGTGGTCTATGAGGGGGCGAATTTTGTGGAACCAGTCATAAGAAGGGTGGCCTTTTAGATGACAGGTTGTATTGGGCCTGATCTGATGGATAGGAGTGCTAGGGGGGTGACAGGAGGTGATTGATGGGTGTCTCAGGGGGTGGTTAGAGGGGAAAATAGATGCAATCAATGCACTGGGGAGGTGATCGGAAGGGGGTCTGAGGGGGATCTGAGGGTTTGGCCGAGTGATCAGGAGCCCACACGGGGCAAATTGGGGCCTGATCTGATGGGTAGGTGTGCTAGGGGGTGACAGGAGGTGATTGATGGGTGTCTCAAGGTGTGATTAGAGGGGGGAATAGATGCAAGCAATGCACTGGCGAGGTGATCAGGGCTGGGGTCTGAGGGCATTCTGAGGGTGTGGGCGGGTGATTGAGTGCCCTAGGGGCAGATAGAGGTCTAATCTGATAGGTAGCAGTGACAGGGGGTGATTGATGGGTAATTAGTGGGTGTTTAGGGTAGAGAACAGATGTAAACACTGCACTTGGGAGGTGATCGGACGTCGGATCTGCGGGCGATCTATTGGTGTGGGTGGGTGATCAGATTGCCCGCAAGGGGCAGGTTAGGGGCTGATTGATGGGTGGCAGTGACAGCGGGTGATTGATGGGCGGCAGTGACAGCGGGTGATTGATGGGCGGCAGTGACAGGGGGTGATTGATGGGTGGCAGTGACGGGGTGATTGATGGGTGATTGATAGGTGATTGACAGGTAATCAGTGGGTTATTACAGGGGAGAACAGATGTAAATATTGCACTGGCGAATTGATAAGGGGGGGTCTGAGGGCAATCTGAGCGTGTAGGCGGGCGATTGGGTGCCCGCAAGGGGCAGATTAGGGTCTGATCTGATAGGTAACAGTGACGGTTGGTGATAGGGGGTGATTGATGGGTAATTAGTGGGTGTTTAGAGAAGAGAATAGATGGAAACACTGCGCTTGGGTGGTGATCTGATGTCGGATCTGCGGGCGATCTATTGGTGTGGGTGGGTGATCAGTTTGCCCGCAAGGGGCAGGTTAGGGGCTGATTGTTGGGTGGCAGTGACAGGGGGTGATTGATGGGTGATAGGTGATTGGCAGGTGATTGACAGGTGATCAGTGGGTTATTACAGGGAAGGCCAGATGTAATTAATGCACTGGCAAATTGATAAGGGGGGGGGGGGGTCTGAGGGCAATCTGAGCGTGTGGGCGGGTGATTGGGTGCCCGCAAGGGGCAGATTAGGGTCTGATCTGATAGGTAACAGTGACGGTTGGTGATAGGGGGTGATTGATGGGTAATTAGTGGGTGTTTAGAGAAGATAACAGATGTAAACAATACATTTGGGAGGTAATCTGACGGCGGGTTTGCGGGCGATCTAATGGTGTGGGTGGGTGATCAGATTGCCCGCAAGGGGCAGGTTAGGGGCTGATTGATGGGTGGCAGTGACAGGGGGTGATTGATGGGTGATAGGTGATTGGCAGGTGATTGACAGGTGATCAGTGGGTTATTACAGGGAAGAACAGATGTAATTAATGCACTGGTGAATTGATAAGGGGGGGTCAGAGGGCAATCTGAGCGTGTGGGCGGGTGATTGGGTGCCCGCAAGGGGAAGATTAGGGTCTGATCTGATAGGTAAAAGTGACAGGTGGTGATAGGGGGTGATTGATGGGTGATTGATGGGTAATTAGTGGGTGTTTAGAGGAGAGAATAGATGTAAACAATGGATTTGGGAGGTGATCTGATGTCGGATCTGCGGGCGATCTATTGGTGTGGGGGGGGGGGGTGATCAGATTGCCCGCAAGGGGCAGGTTAGGGGCTGATTGATGGGTGGCAGTGACAGGGGGTGATGGACGGGTGATGGACAGGTGATGGACAGGTGATCAGGGGGTCTGGGGAGAATCTGAGGGGTGGGGGGGTGATCAGGAGGGAGCGGGGGGCAGGGGGGGGGGATAAAAAAAATAGCGTTGACAGATAGTGACAGGGAGTGATTGATGGGTGATTAGGGGGGTGATTGGGTGCAAACAGGGGTCTGGGGGGTGGGCAGGGGGGGGTCTGATGGGTGCTGTGGGCGATCTGGGGCAGGGGGGGGGGAAATCAGTGTGCTTGGTGCAGACTAGGGTGGCTGCAGCCTGCCCTGGTGGTCCCTCGGACATTGGGACCACCAGGGCAGGAGGCAGCCTGTATAATACACTTTGTAAACATTACAAAGTGTATTATACACTTTGTATGCGGCGATCGTCGGGTTAACATCCCGCCGGCACTTCCGTATGGCCGGCGGGATGTTGCGGCGGGTGAGCGGCGCCAGGCGGAGGCGGAGGATCGCGTCACGGATGACGCGATCGCTCCGCCCATGCCCATACAAGGACCGCCGCATTTTGGCAATACGGCGGTCCTTGCGGCGTCCACTTCCCGGCCGCCAATTGTATATACGGCGGTCGGGAAGTGGTTAAGGTTCTTTTTTCGATTTTCCTTTTGATGTGCTATCTGCCACTGTTAAAATAAACCTACCATTGAAATAATACTGTTCTGAGACTTTTCATTTCTTTGTCATTGGACAAACTTACAAAATCAGTGAGGGGTCAAATAATTATTTCCTCCACTGTATCAACAAGAGGTTAGCGCTCACAGCAAAAAATTCTTTCCAAGCTCTTATCACGTATATAACACCAGTTCGCCTCCTCTATACCAATATATCAAAACTTCTCATAGAGGTTGGCGCTCACGATGTTTTTCAAGGATCAATAGCTATATGCATAATCAATAAAATTTAAAATTTAAAACATTCAAAGTTTATAGTCCATCAAAAATTCTTCATCAAAACGGATTGCAAATCTTCAGATGTATGGAGGTCACCACCAACACCCTTTGTGTGCCACTCACCGCAAAGTACAGACCAACCAATGGTCTATATGCACGTTGGGACCGTTCCCGGGTCGTCCCCCACCTCTCTGGCACCAATTATTAGCAAGTTCCTCCCTTTAATCCGACTGTCCTCTTGATTCACCTCAATGAAAAAACTTCGGTACTTATCCGTTAGCCGGGCGTATCCGGCAGGTGGCGCTGTTGTAGCGAATTTCGATGCGCTGTTGTATCGAATTCCATTCATAGTTACTGAACGTAGTACTGTGTGAATGGAAGCGCCGCAGGTGGCGCTAATTACATTGTTGATACGCAACGTAACGATACAGTGTGTTAATGGCAAGGAATATACATTGTATTTGAAGTGCCCGGAATTTAAATGAAGGCGGCGGCAATGTAACACATGAAGCCGCCGCCTTCGTCTGTTGTTCTTCTTCTCCCCCTTTGCCCTCTCGCTTGTATACAATGCTGCCAGCCTGCGTGTCCCCCCAGAGTCGTTTGTCGCGGCAGGGAAGCCTGCTTGTTTCCTTGCGACGAACGACTGTGGGGGGACACGCGTGTCCCCCCCAGCTGGTAGTGTTGTATAGAAGCGAGAGGGCAGAAAAAAGTGTTATTTATATAAATCACCACACGCTGTCCTGTCACCATTAGTAAAACACGCCCCCACACAGTGTACTGTACATAAATCACCACACGCTGTCCTGTCAATCAGTGACCACCAGCTGTCCTGTTAAGCAGTGAAGAAACGGTGTTCTGTACATGACAGTTTACTGTAAATAAGTGAGATGCTGAAATTGTGGGATTTACCACGCACTGAGGAAGAAGCAGTGCATTTTTTTCAAATAAAAGGTCTATTGCCAACAAACATGACATGCGACAGGAATCACCTCATAAAGCTGTCATTTTGTGATGGAGTTCGTTGGCATTGCAATCGTGCTACATGTCGCACGAAAAAAAGTGTTCGTACTGGAACGTGGTTTGAATTGTCACGACTACCTTTTCTAACGGCGGTACGATTCATTTATGGCTGAAATGAAGAGATGACGTCACACAAATGGTGTGAAAAACAACTTGATCTCAATCACAACACTATTGTCGATTGGAATAACTACTTACGAGAGGTTTGTGTGGAAATGTTACTGCGCCGCAATGTGAAAAAGATCGGTGGCCCTGACAAAATCGTCGAGATTGATGAAAGCTTATTTACTAAGCGCAAGAGCAATACTGGACGAGTTCTTCCACCGCAGTGGATATTTGGTGGCCTTTGCCGTGAAACAAATTAATGTTTTTTAGTCCAAGTGCCGAACCGTTCACTGCCCGTTCTCTTAGACGAAATCATCAATAATATTGAGCAGGGGTCTACTATCTATTCAGATTCTTGGAGGGGCTATTGCACAACTGCACTTGAAGAAAGTGGTTTGCACCACTTTCAAGTGAACCATAGGTACAATTTTGTGGATCCTGAGAGTGGTGTAAACACCCAGAAAATAGAACGCCTTTGGGGCAGTGCCAAATGGCGAAACAAAAAACATTGTGGAACCAGTGGCGGACACAGCCAGCAGTGGGCCCCTGTGCAAAATATCAATTGTGGACCCCCCTGACATGGCAAAAAATGGGCGTGGCTATAACCTGCGGCAAAAATGGGTGTGGCTATAACCTGCGGCAAAAAATGGGTGTGGATAGAACCTGCGGCACGTAGCGCCGCGGCAAAAAATGGGCGTGGCAATGACCGGATAAGGGCGGAGCTAACTGTAATTTAAAGTGATCCCGGGGTGAGAGTGATATGGAGGCTGCCATATTTATTTCCTTATGCCCAGAAAATACGTGCAATGATGTCGGCAGATATGCCCAGAAAATACGTGCAATGATGTCGGCAGATATGCCCAGAAAATACGTGCAATGATGTCGGCAGATATGCCCAGAAAATACGTGCAATCATGTCGGCAGATATGCCCAGAAAATACGTGCAATCATGTCGGCAGATATGCCCAGAAAATACGTGCAATGATGTCGGCAGATATGCCCAGAAAATACGTGCAATGATGTCGGCAGATATGCCCAGAAAATACGTGCAATCATGTCGGCAGATATGCCCAGAAAATACGTGCAATCATGTCGGCAGATATGCCCAGAAAATACGTGCAATCATGTCGGCAGATATGCCCAGAAAATACGTGCAATCATGTCGGCAGATATGCCCAGAAAATACGTGCAATCATGTCGGCAGATATGCCCAGAAAATACGTGCAATCAAGTCGGCAGATATGCCCAGAAAATACGTGCAATCAAGTCGGCAGATATGCCCAGAAAATACGTGCAAGCAAGTCGGCAGATATGCCCAGAAAATACGTGCAATCGTACGTGCGATGACGGGTACATGAACTTAGCAGCAGTTAATTCAGCAGTTGACATCAACAGGGAACTTTGAGTAAAGCCCTGTCTCCTAATAAAAAATTATGCGCTATTTACTATACATATAGAAGATGATAGTGAGCTCCTCTGAGCACAGTCAGTGTCGTGACTATGTACTCTGTAAAACGCTGCAGAAAATGTCAGAGCTATATAAATACATAATAATATGATAAGACATTCAACTATGACTATGGTAGGAGTAGTGTGAGCTCCTCTAAAGGACAGTGAGCGACATAACGATGTACTCTGTAAAGTGCTGCAGGTGGGTGGGTGGGCTAAACGATTACCTGGTCGGGAGGGTGGGTGAGCTAAAAGATTATCTGGTCGGGAGGGTAGGTGGGTGTGTGGGCTAATAAAATTACCTGTGAGGGTGGGATGGAGGATTACCTGGGTCTGGGTGGGTGGAGGATTACCTGGGTCTGAGTGGGTGGGTGGGCTATAGGATTACCTAGGTCTGGGTGGGTGGGCTATAGGATTACCTGGGTCTGGGTGGGTGGGCTATAGGATTACCTGGGTCTTTTGGGCTATAGGATTACCTGGGTCTGGGTGGGTGGGCTATCGGAATACCTGGGTCTGGGTGGGTGGGTGGGCTATCGGAATACCTGGGTCCTTTGGGCTATAGGAATACCTGGGTCCTTTGGGCTATAGGAATACCTGGGTCTGGGTGGGTGGGTGCATGGGCTATAGGAATACCTGGGTCTTCTATAGGAATACCTGGGTCTGGGTGGGTGGGCTATAGGATTACCTGGGTGTGGGTGGGCTATAGGATTACCTGGGGGTGGGGGGGTGGGCTATAGGATTGTCTGGGTGGGTGGGTGGGCTATAGGATTACCTGGGTCTGGGTGGGCTATAGGATTACCTGGGTCTGGGTGGGTGGGCTGTAGGAATACCTGGGTCTGGGTGGTTGGGGGGGCTGTAGAATTACCTGGGGGTGGGCTGTAGGATTACCGGGGGGGGGGGCTGTAGAATTACCTGGGGGTGGGCTGTAGGATTACCGGGGGGGGGGCTGTAGGATTACCTGGGGGTGGGCTGTAGGATTACCTGGGGGGCGGGCTGTAGGATTACCTGGGGGGGGAAGCTGTAGGATTACCTGGGGGGGGCTGTAGGATTACCTGGGGGGGGGGCCTGTAGGATTACCTGGAGGGTGAAGCTGTAGGATTACCTGGGGGGGGCGGGCTGTAGGATTACCTGGGGGGCGGGCTGGTCGGTCTGGGAGGGTGAAAGATAAGATTACCTGGTGGGTGGACTATTTGCCGAGGCTGGGAGGAGGGCCCGATCACTCCCTCACCTCGGCGGGCCCCCCTCCTGTTATGCGCGGCGCCGAGCGGGAGATACAGCCAGCTATTAGTCTCCGGGCTGCAGCAGACACTAGAGCACCAGCCGCCTGTCCACTCCTGTCTCCTCCTCAGCAATACCGCTCTGCACGCACTGAATCAGGAAGTAGTGCAGAGCGGTATTGCTGAGGAGGAGACAGGAGTGGACAGGCGGCTGGTGCTCTAGTGTCTGCTGCAGCCCGGAGACGATAGCTGTATCTCCCGCTAGGCGCCGAGCATAACAGGAGGGGGGCCCGCCGAGGTGAGGGAGTGATAAGAGTCGGGCCCCCCGGGGATAAAAAAACTAAAAACAAACAAACAAAAAAACGCCTGCAATACATAATGGGCCCCTCAAAAACGGAGCTTGAGGGGCCCCTGTGCGCTTGCACGGCCGTATGTCCGCCACTGCGTGGAACAGCGCGACAACACTTGGAATCTTACCTGGCAGAATTTATGTGGAGAAGAGGAGTGGACGATGCATTTGTACAAATACTGCACGACATCAGCGTTTCGTGGAGAAAGCCATAGTAATCTTTTACAGTGACTGTCTCTTTAAATTGCCTATTACTTACGTCCCATTAACCCTGAGTACAGCATTGCAACGTGCCTATTACATTAAATCACATTTCTTAGAATGACACAAATGTGTAGTTTTTTTTTTTTTTTTTTTTTTTTTTTCTCAACCTACAACTGTTATTTTTTCTGCCCTCTCGCATCTATACAACACTGCCAGCTGGGGGGGACACGCGTGTCCCCCCACAGTCGTTCGTCGCAAGGAAACAAGCAGGCTTCCCTGCCGCGACGAACGACTCTGGGGGGACACGCATGTCCCCGCAGGCTGGCAGCATTGTATACAAGCGAGAGGGCAAAGGGGGAGAAGAAGAACAACAGACGAAGGCGAAGGCGGCGGCTTCATGTGTTACATTGCCGCCGCCTTCATTTAAATTCCGGCCACTTCAAATACAATGTATATTCCTTGCCATTAACACACTGTATCGTTACGTTGCGTATCAACAATGTAATTAGCGCCACCTGCGGCGCTTCCATTCACACAGTACTACGTTCAGTAACTATGAATGGAATTCGATACAACAGCGCATCGAAATTCGCTACAACAGCGCCACCTGCCGGATGCGCCCGGCTAACGGATAAGTACCAAAACTTCATATAGTGCAATATTGCTTTAAAAGGTTTATTATTAAAAAAGTACAAGTTGCACTCACATGCTCCTCTTTAAAAGCTCGCTCAGAGTAATTTGTTTAAACGGGCTCTCCCCCGTATTGATGGCCAAGGCTGGCAGGCTCCGGGTAGCACGTGGTCCCTCTCACCTCCGCCGCGCGCTCGGTGGGTGATACGACCTTCCGTGCTCGCCGCCTCGCCACCGCTGATAAACGCTAACAATCCTTCCGCATCAGACTCCGCCCGATCGATTTCGTCATAAATGACTCATCAGGGGCACCTAATACCGATTCTGAATTTTGTATATTGGTGTATATCATTGTCTGTAGTATTCTGTACCCCATATTTGTTTCTTACTATGTACAGTGCCACTGCATATGTTTGTGCTTTATAAATCAATAATACAAATAATAACAACCCTTCCCTTCCTACTGTTGTTACTACAGATGCTTCAGACTATGGTCTGGGTGTTGTCCTTACACAGCGCCATGTAGATCAGGTAGAGAAAGCTGTTTCATTTGCATCCAGATCAGGCAGAATGTAAATACTCTACTGTTGAAAAAGAAGTTCTAGCATGTGTTTGAGCTATGGAAAAATGGAGAACATATTTTTGGGAAGTGGGAGGGGGGGGGGGGGGGGTAGTTTTGCAGGTTTTTTTTACTGCACTGCTAACCACAAAGGGATATCGCCAGGTGGTGTGCGAGAATGTTGCAAATATTGCAGGTAAATCTTGGAAGGTTCTTACCACAGAGTTCTTACATGTTAGCAGCAATTTCACAGGCAACCAGTGGTGCTCATCATGAGATTGGGATCACAAGTAACTTTGCGATCATGAGGTCGTAATCGGCATTAGTGATTGGCTCTCGATGGCAAATGCACTCGTGATTGTACTTGTTACCCGTCTCATGATCACGAGTTACTCGTGTTCACTAGTCAATATTTGTGATTGAAAACCCGCCCCCTTACATGCTAGAAACACCAAATTTGCCAGATATGTTAAGAAGAACAGTGGGAACAAGAGGAAAAAAGTTTTTGAGAAAATCGATTTTAACTGCTTGCTGACCGTGTCATGCCAATGGGCGTGGCCACTGGGCAGCAGCTCCAGGACCACCTAATGCTGATCGACGTAAAGTCCTGGGGCTTTGTTTTGCAGGAGATCGCGAGCACGCTGCATGCGCATCTCCTGCTTGGTAGTGTCTCCTGTTTCGCCGTCTAATTACCGTGTACAGAGCTGCGATCTACAGCAGCGCTGTACTAGGGACAGGCGTGTGACACGACTGTCCCCTCCAGAGCCTCGGCGGTGATCGGCTGTCATAGGCTGAAGTATATGACAGCCAATCACAGTGATTGGCTGGAGGGGAGGGTTTATTAAAAAAAAAAAAAAGAGGAAATTTATTTAAAAATAAATAAAAATATTTACACAAAAAAAACCAAAACCACTGGGGGAGCGATCAGACCCCACTAACAGAGAGCTCTGGTAGTGGGGGGAAAAGGGGGGGGGATCACTTGTGTGCTGAGTTGTGCGACCCTGCAGCTTGGCCTTAAAGCTGCAGACCTGCAGTGGCCTATTTTACAAAAAATGGCCTGGTCTTTGAGGGGGGGGGAGTAAAGCCTGTGGTCCTGAAGTGGTTAAAGTTTCAAAGGAAAAAGTATACATGTAAATGTGGTAAATACAGTAACTGTCATCCACCGCATTTAAATGCACTTTTGAGTTGTGGAACCACACTCAGTAGGCCATTCCCTTTCCAAGGGTCAGACGTTCAGGGCCTTCCACCTGGATAATGCCAGGATCCACAAAGCAGTAAAGGAGATTGAGGTCCGCACTGTCTTCACAAGTTATCAAACTTTATTGTATCAAAAATAATAAAACATATTGCTGTAGGACAGCTGTCCTACAGCAATATGTTTTATTATTTTTGATACAATAAAGTTTGATAACTTGTGAAGACAGTGCGGACCTCAATCTCTTTTACCGCATTTAAATGTATACTTTTTTCCTTTGAAACTTTAAAATTGATTTTCTCAAAAACTATAAGGTCTTTTTGGAAAAAAAATTACCTCTTGTTCCCACAGTTCTAGAGAATCTGTACTCTAAAATTCTTACAATAAAAAGCATACCATTCTATTTATTATGTTCTCCTGGGCCCCTCTGTGCTGTTTCTGCCACTATCTGCTGCAAACCTGGCTTGTAATTACCAGTTTTAGGCAGTGTTTACAAACAAAAGACATGGCTGCTAAAAGCTTGTGATAGGCTCAAGTAAGTAGAGTGTGTGAGTCAAACAGAGCTTGGGGGGGCCTGGAGAGGGTGTGTATAGCTTCTATCCAATCACAAGCAGCACAGCACATTCCAGCCAGACTGCCTGAGCTCGACAGACCCGACAGAGGATAGAAGATTAGATCACATAACAGAGATAACACAGCCACTGTGCAAGTAGGAAAGGCTGCAGTAAGCCAGACCACATTAGAAAAGGCATAGTAACTTATAGGATAGAAGGAATAAGGATGAAAATTTTGTTACAGAGTCTCTTTAACCATTTCAGCCCGCAGGGATTTTTCACCTTATGCATCAGAGCAATTTTCACCTCCCATTCATTCATTAATAACTTTATCACTACTTATCACAATTTATTGATCTATATCTTGTCTTTTCCGCCACTAACTAGGCTTTCTTTGGGTGGTACATTTTACTAAGAATTATTTTTTTATAAATGCATTTTAACAGGATTAATAAGAAAAAAATGGAAAAAATTCATTATTTCTCAGTTTTCGGCCATTATAGCTTTAAAATTATCCATGCTACCATGATTAAAACCTATGTATTTTATTTGCCCGTTTGTCTTGGTTATGACACCATTTACATTTTGTCCCTATCACAATGTATGGTGCCAATATTTTATTTGGAAATAAAGGTGCATTTTTTCCGCTTTGCATCCATCACTATTTACAAGCATATCATTTAAAAAATGTTCGTGGTATACCCACTTCAAATGCATATTTAAAAAGTTCAGACCCTTAGGTAACTATTTATGTCTTTTTCCATGAAAAATTTTATTTGGGTAATATTTTGGTGTGGGAAATAAACAGTTAATTTTTAATGTTATATGTGTAAATTGTAATGTAAAAAATATGTAGATGTAGTTTTATTATTTGGCCACAAGATGGCCACCTTCAAATTTTTTTTTTCTCCTTGTGCTTCTCGCTAAGCGGAAGTACAAGGGGGACGCGAAAAATTTTACGTGCAGAAAGAGTGAAGCCTCTTGTAAGAGCGCTTTGGTTTTTCTGCTGGGGACACGGATCGGTGACCGGTAACCATGTTCCCGTTCACTGATCCCAGGACTACCGGGGGGACAGCACGGGGGCACGTCCGCGATCGCGCGGGAGTGCGCCGAAGCGCGGCACCGCAGCAGAGCAGCCGCCCGGACGTGAGCTTCACGTCCGGGCGGCAGAAATGGTTAATATATCCGGCAAATTTGGTGTTTCCAGCATGTAAGGGGGCTTTGCTATTAACTGCAAAATTCAGTGGGTTTTTAATCACGAATCATGACTCGTGATTCGTGATTATATGCCACCCTCGAGTCGGATATCCGTTATCGTGATAACGAGTTAATTCGTAAGTGGGCGGAGTCTAATTCGTTATCATTCGAGTACGTGATTGGAGGTCAGGAAAATAAAGGTAAAGCATACAGTATATTCATTATATTGATCTGAAATACAGTGCTAGAGAAGTCCACTTTTGGCCTCGATCTCTACTTAGAGTTAGACCTGGAATATTGCAACAGGGACAATGCAGATGTTCTAACCTGCTTTGAGTGACAAGACAATGAGCAACACCTATAAAATATCTGATGAACGTATATGGAATTCCCGTCATCTTGCACCTGTTAACCTCTTGAGGACCACATGCTTACACCCCCCTAGTGGCCAGTTACAATTCAGTGCTCTGCAGCTTTAACAGCTCGCTGCAGAGCCCTGCAACTGAGCACACAAATGAATCTTTCCCCCTTTTCTTGCCACCAACAGAGCTTTCTGTTGGTGGCATCTGATTGTTCCTGAAATCTATATTTTTTTATGATTTTTTTTTTTTTTAATAAAAAAAAAAAAATCATAACAGTATGTTATCCCTCCCCCCAACTGCCAATCCCGCAATCGCCGCTCATGGGCATCAGCCTATGAGAGATGATCGTTGGTGATCCTCTCCTGGGGACAGCTCAGTGACATAGCTGTCCCCCATACAGCGCTGCACTAGACTGCAGTGCTGTACAACCGCTATCAGCGGGGTTTTTTTTTCTTAGCTTGGCAGCCGAGATGGCGTCTGGCAGGTTGTTTAAGGAGCACCGCTCCGTAAGTCAGCGGGGATGCGCGATCCCTGCTAATCTCCTCCCCCAGGACTTGACGCCGATCGGCATTAGGCAGTCCTGGTGGAGCCACATTCCCGATGCCTATAGGCGTTAGGCGATCGGGAAGGAGTTAAGCAAGTCTTGTTCAGTTTTTCATTTGATAAAAGGACATGGTCATATTGCAGCTAATGATGACCAAGTTGAAGAACTGGAAACAGAACTAACCAGATCTACTCAAAGTGTCAAAAGACCACCTGTGTGGACAAATAACTATGTGATGTAGTTAGCTTACATAGTATTGCTTGTTATTAAAATTAGGGAGTTGACGCAAAGTCGGATTTTAATGCCTAAAGGATAGAAATCATATTATGCACAGCTCTGGGTGTAAGTGGGCTGTGGAGTGTCACACACAGAGGAATGCAATAGTACTATCAGAATACAGTGAAATAATAATGCACTGGAGTGGTTCTCTGCCTGCAACTTAATGAGGCAACAGCAGTAGTGTGCACACAGCTCTGGGTGTCAGTGGGCTGTGGGGTGTCACGCGCAAAAAAAACTACAAGAGACCGATGTGCTAGCCCTCAAAAGGGCTGTTTGGGGTGCTTTCACAGCAAGTGAGGGACAAGAACACAGGCCTAGCTAATGCTTTCCCTACCTATCTGCAGCAAGTCTGACCCTGCTCTCACTAACCGGGAGCAGCCAGCAGAGAATTAATCCAATATGGCCACTGCAACCGCTTTTTGATAGGGGAGTGGGGGGTCCAGGAGGGGGTGCTAGCTGATTGGCTGCCATGGGTCTGCTGACTGTGAGGTAAGGGGTCAAAGGTTAGCTCAATGATGATGTATAGGGGGCGGGTTGAACACGCCAGATGTTTGAAATGTTCGGGGCAATCTCTATATAACAATACTTACAAAAATTCACATCAGGAATATGAGCTCTTCATGATTAAAGATGAACATTAAAGGGAACCAAGCACCACTTTTCTTTTCCTGGTTTCGAACAGCTATAGGAGCTGCCATGTTCCCCCCTCCCCTTCTAGCTGCTCATTTATTATCCAGGGGAAGTTGTGAAGATAGCATCTGTGACTTCTCTGAACTCTTTGAAGCACAGTGTTTTATATACCCCCCTGCTCAGCTTTTGTTTGCTCTCTGCTAATGTGTGCAATAAAAAAATTACATCAATCCTTATATGCCTGAAACTTCTGTGGTCGGCAGACCTCGGAAGTAGGGTAATAAACACCTCTAATAAACTTTTAAATGTAAAAAGAAGAGGTACAATTGATTTTTTTTTTATTAATGAGAGACATTGTTGGCATGCATATTTAATGTGCTATTGAGATTGCCTTGGTGCTAAAAATGGGTGCTCAGTTCACTTTAACCAAGGATTGGAGTTCATTCCTATAAGTAGCTGATGCCCCCTTTTCACATGACAAATCTTTACCTTTTTCCGAGTCGGGGAAGGGGGGTCCGTATGGTTGATATCGTGGTGAAACCCCTCTCACAGTGTGATGTCAGCACCATGGCCAGTTTCCTGCCTGTGAACCTTGTTGCATAGTGAAAAAAACAGCTGCGGCCAATTGCCTTGTCACCTGTGATGAATTTCAGAATGTAAACTAGGAAGAGGAAAGACTAAATAATTAATAAATTAATGTTGTAAATAAAACAAGTGACCATGCCCCTGACATCATGAATAGAAAAAAAAAGTTATATTTTTGAGGCACAATTTTTTGTCAATTTTTTTTTATATTTGGATGTTACAAGCACATTTAATAAACCACAGTTCTCTATTCCACTTCCCTGACTTCAATACACAACACTGCTAAAGTAGGATACTAGATATTTTATTCTAGGTACTTGAAGTGGATTAAAACACATAACATTTAATAAAAATGTGTTTTCCTACTTTTTATTACCCATACAGTTATCATATTTGTTTTTTGTGCACAAGTAATATTGTCCATTTACAAATTACAAGTTCCCAAAGTACAGTTTATCTGCTCTGAAAGCTGCCATTGCATTTTACTCCTAGTTGCTGTAATTACTGTATATTTTAAAATATTCTAGTTATTATTTTTCAATGATGTGTATGCTTGAAGCAGAGACAGCTCATTTTCAGCGCAGCTAGGAATGTGGCGACATAGGAATGTAAACAAAAAATAATGTTATCTCCTCTTCAGATGCAGTCCACAAGCTGAAGGAGCTTTCCACTACAGAACAAACTGCTGTGTTTAAGGGAATGCTGTTCTGCTACAAATTTGTTTGTGGTAGTAGGTTTTCGGCTGTAAATAATCTCTTAGAGCAAAGAAGAAATGTTGGGTTTCATACCACTTTAATTATAAATGTAACAATTTCAATTTATAAAATGCAGTGATCACTATGTAATGTACACAAAGTGAAGAAATACTCGGTTTAACATTATTCCCGGAGTCCTCTGATTATTGGCTCATTATGGTGTTCCAGGATTTGGAGGAAGATGTCTTTGTCAGGGTTACCCCAACCTCTCACATAACCGAACAGCTCTCTCATCTGGCTCTGGGATGTTTCCTTGCTTTTACAATTATCATATTGTTCTTGCTTCAGTAACTCCTTATTCAGCAGATCATCTAAGATGGGTTCTACTGGGTTGATCTTGCCGATCAGATCTTGTCTGTGTTCATCTACAAAGTGTCTCAGATCTGTGAGAGAGAGGAAAAAAAAACAATTCATAGTATTTTTTATAAATTAATAATCAGGCGTCACAGCACAATTTTTAAGAAAGATTCAGATGCATTAGAGCAATAACATCCCCCCAGTGGATATGAGTTGATATGGTAAAGCACGATACAACAAAGTGTATGGCGACCCCTTTAAATGTAGAGTAAGCAGTCCTGCAGGATCTTGTGACCAGTGATGTCACTTCCTGCAGAGGAGTAATGCCACATTATTTATTTAGTATTTAGGAAAAACCCTGAAATACTCAACAGAGTTTCCCAGATCCGCATTCAACACTGCTCACTGCTGCAAGGGAGCCCCCCCCCCCCCCCCCCAGCCCCTTGCAGCTGACATGTTCATTGTTTGCGATCAGCTGCTGGTGCGGGTCCCTTCCAGTGCAGAGGCCAACCTCCTCTAGTGCACCTGCGCGAGAGCCGCTGTCAATCAAGTCCAAGTTGTCCACAGTAGTCCTGCGCCTGTTCAATACACTGCAGACAACGTGGGCTTGACTGACAGTGGCGCTCGTGCAGGCGCAGTGGAGACGACCTTGAGGTCGTACTCTTCACCAGTGAGGACCCCGGGCGAGCGGCTGAGCGCCGAGCTGCGACGTGGGACATGTCAGCTGGATGGGGCTGGAGGAAGCCCTGGGTAAGTAGAGCAGGAGAAAGGGGGGGGGGGAATTTTTTTTTTTTATCCCTGATGACTTCTTTAACCACCCTGGCGTTCTATTAAGATCGCCAGGGCAGCTGCGGGAGGGTTTTTTTTTAATTAAAAAAAACTATTTCATGCAGCCAACTGAAAGTTGGCTGCATGAAAGCCCACTAGAGGGCGCTCCCGACGCATTCTTCTGATTGCCTCCGGCAATCAGAAGTAACAAGGAAGGCTGCAATGAGCAGCCTGCCTTGTTTGGCTTTCCTCGTCGCCATGGCGACGAGCGGAGTGACGTCATGGACGCCAGCCGACGCCCTGACGTCAGCCGCCTCCAATCCAGCCCTTAGCGTTGGCCGGAAGTATTTGTTCCGGCTGCACAGGGCCCGGGCGGCTGGGGGGACCCTCTTTCGCCGCTGCTCGTGGTGGATCGCCGCGCTGCGGCGGCGATCAGGTAGCAGACGTGGCTGGCAAAGTGCCGGCTGCGTGTGCTGCTTTTTATTTTATCAAAATCGGCCCAGCAGGGCCTGAGCGGCAGCCTCCGGCGGTGATGGACGAGCTGAGCTAAGATGGTTAAAGAGAATCTGTACTCTAAAATTCTTACAATAAAAAGCATACCATTCTATTCATGATGTTCTCCTGGGTCTGCTGTGCTGTTTCTGCCACTCCCTGCTGCAATCCTGGCTTGTAATTACCAGTTTTAGGCAGTGTTTACAAACAAAAAACATGGCTGCTAACCAGCATGTGATAGGCTGAGAGAAGCTCAGTCTGTGACTCATACAGAGCCTGCAGGGGGCATGGAGAGGGTGTGTATAACTTCTCCCTATCACAGCAGAGCAGCACATTCCTGCCTGGCAAAGAAGAGAAGATTAGATTATATAAGAGAGATAATACAGCCACTGTGCAACTAGGAAAGGCTGCAGTAAGACAGACCACATTAGAACAGGTATTGGAACTTATAGGATAGAAGAAATAAGGCTGAACATTTTGTTACAGAGTCTCTTTAAAGCTAAACTTGTAGGGATAAAAAAACAAGTAAAGGTTAGCTACTTAACCAAGTACTGGGAAACACCTAGATACTCAAGGCTTCTCAGGTGCTCCATGCCCACACCGCTGCTGGTTGGGACACTCTTCTTCTTCTTTGCAGCCGCACTCCTGTCCGTGTACAAGCCCAGCTGTTCGGCACATGTGTGAGTACAGTCCACTCCTGAGCAGCAGCTTGCAGACACTTGTGCAAAGAGGAACAAACCCAGGCACAGCCTGTACTCGCACATGTGCAGTATGCCCGCACTCGTACACAGACGGGAGCAAGGCCATGAAAACATATCTGACATGCTCTTGTCTGAAATGTTCAGAGGGACCCTGCACAGGAATTGTGGCCCGAAGGTGGATCAGGAAGCCCCTGGTATATCCAGAGGTTTCCCTCTACTGAGGTAAACTTTTTTCATTACAGTTTCTCTTTTAGTAAAGGTGTTACAAAGTGCACAGAAGTCACACTACAGACAACCTGGGCCCCAATTGCTCCCGGGACCCTTAGCAGTTGCTATGGCTGATATGGCTATTACTACACACCTAAGGAGAGAACACTAGAAATTACATTCTGTCAATGGAGTATAAAGATATTCAAATCAAATCAGTTGCCTGGCTGTGGGATCAGGCTTTGGGCACAGGCGCTTCATTTTGAACAGATTACCAAACAAATTTTGCTTAAAGGATAACAGAGTAGAAAAGATTATGAGAAACCCCCCGTTTGCATGTAAGGGGAGCCGTCCTGATAGCTACCACTTCCCCTTTCTCCTCTGTCCCCCTCCTTACATACCTAAATGCCTCCCGGCAGCCTCTTCCGGGTCACCGGAGTCGGGCATCAATATGGAGGCGTTGGCCATGGCCGGAAGCACTCTGCACATGATGTCACAATTATGTCATGCACAGAGCACTCCCATTCACGGTCACGCTCTGTAGGATGTGCGCAGCCGGGAAAGCGCCTGCGTACTGATGCCCGACTACAGCAACCCGGAAGAGGCTGTCGGGGGGGCTTTAGGTAAGAAAGGAGGGAGGACAGATGAAAACGGGGGAGCGGTGGCCAATCAGGACAGCTCCCCTTACAGGTCTGCTCCCCCCCCCCCCCCCCCCCCACACACACACACACAATTCCGGACCTCCCATCTCACGTCAAATGTCAAGATTACATGGAAGCCTGTTTAATGTTGCTATTGTTCAGCTAGAGTTTATGGGGCCTCATAGCAAAACTTTCATGGAGCAATCAGATACAGGCATTCTTGAGCAATTCCTTCCCTATGGATATGTGGACAGTTTTCATTCTCATCTACAATGCATGTAGTCCATGGGCTCTGAGACACAGTCAGAGGGTGGAGGAACACAGGAAAGTTAATGGTGAATACATCAAGTATCACCTGGGAGCCTCTGCTCCAGGGCTACACCTGTTCATTATGGCATCAGGTGGATTTGGCATTGACTTCAAGAGATTTTAGTGCTGGGTATTTACTGTAGGTGCTGGACATGCTTTGTAAATGACTATTTGGGGATTTTTTTTTTTGCTTTTGTGGTTGCTTGATGGGTAAGGAAAGTCTATCTTCATATACTGAAGGCAGTTAAAACTTTTAAAGTTGGATTTTTCACCTTTTAAACTAAAATAACCTATTAGTCACTCGCACCAAAGTAGTCTACTACTCACTGGGGCAGAGGACCACAGACTCATGCAAGTCATTCTGATAAACCGGTGAATAGCTGGCAGGACTGGGAAAAGGGACTCCAGCACTAGAGGTGGAGATTCCAAAGTAGATAGATATCCAGATGTGCCCCCAGTATTAGGTAGGTTCTAACGCCACCATTATAGGAAGCCAGAGTTGCCCTCAGTATTAGGTAAGCCCCCACCCCCCAGTATAGGTAGCCAGATGTGCTCCTAGTATTAGGTAGTCCCCAGTATAGATAGCCAGATATCCATTCCAGATATACCCCCAGTATTAGGTAGGTTCCTCCACCACCAGTATAGAAAGCCAGCTCAGTATTAAAGGCCACATCCAAGATAGTGTTAAAAAACCCATCTACTTACCCAGGGCTTCTTCCAGCCCCTTGCAGCCGTCCTGTGCCCTCGCCGCAGCTCTGCTCATCTCCAGTGGCCTGGGGTCCCCTCCGGCACAAGATGCACACTGCGCCTGCGCGAGTGGCTTTCAGCGTCGCACTGACGTCATCTGGACTGTACTGGGCAGGCACAGCAGCTATGCGACTGCGCAGTACAGCCCGGGTGATGTCAGTGTGACTCCGTGAGCCGCACACTGAAGCGCAAGCAGATGCCGAAACTGGCAAGGTCGGCATCTGCACCGGAGGAGACCGGGAGCCACCGGAGCTGCGCGAGGGCACAGGACGGCTACCAAGGGCTGGAGGAAGCCCCAGGTAAGTAGATTTTTTTTATTTATAATTCCACTGGACCTTGCCTTTAAGTAAGCCCCCCCCCCCCCGCCTCCCGTATAGATAGCCAGATGTGCCCCCCTACCCAGTATAGATAGGCAGATGTCTAGGTGCCCCACACACACCCTGTATAGGTAGTGTGCCTAGGGTTATAACAGGTGTATTACTGGAGGTGTGGCAGTGTCCTACATGTGTCCCACTTTCCTATCTCCAAAAGTTTAGGAATGGAATATTACATAAAAGCAAACCACTGAGAGTCTAATCTGCAAACCTCGATTTGTAAGTCTTATAAGCAAATAGAAGATTCCAAGAACAATTTATCTCATCTTGGTATATTTAATAGTTTTCCTTTTGTGAAGATTAAAAATGGTCATTCAGATGTTAATAATACTGGCAAAATAGTGGATTAAAAAAAATTAGTGCTTCATGTATGCAAATGTTGCAGTGGAGTGCAGCCGCAACACTAGCTGTGCAAATATGTCTGACAACAGGATGGTGTTGAAAAGTATAAAATTGATTATTAGATTTTGTTGGCAGATGAATGAGCCAGATTTTAAATCACACTGATATGGCTGCTGTGTAAACATCGAACTGTAACCCTTTACAATGAGAATAATACTATGAGACAACAGGTAAGTTCTATATACTACTGCTACTACACATACGATTAATTATCTCTTGAGGGTTTTTTTCAACCCAGGTCTGTGTTAAAGGAAACTGTATACAGCTTGGAATTGTGCAGTCTAATGTATTTCATGACAATTTTGATTGGCCCAATTCTAAATTACTAGCATCTCATTGACCATTACTAATGGGGGGCCACAATTACTCCATATTGTTTTCCTATATGTGGTATTCAAGGCACTGTCAGTGCACATGTATTATCTCAGCGGTGTTCAGTCTAAAGATGGCTAGCCTGCTCTCGCTGAAACTTGAGACGGGTGTTAAATACTATCCCTCCTCCGATTTGTAGCAACTCGGGGAGACTCGTAATTATATTGCCAGCACCTACAGTAAATTACAGAGAAGTGTCCCCGCACCGCTATAGACCATATAACATTACAGTTTATGGTGCCGCCCAAGTCAGGCACAAAGATGAGCTGTCTCACTGCAATTGAGATGTACCTTTAATGATCTGATGAGATTCACTGTCAGTTGTCCTTGAGTCACTCTGACTCTGACTGGGAATCTCTCCTGTAATAAGAAAACCAGAAACAGGTTACAGTGTAACACAACAGAGCCATAGGCCCTTATTCAATTCACCTTTTCTTGTAAGTTTTCTCCTAGGAGATCATTTTTCATCTTCTATTTAAATCAACTTTTCAGCACTTTTCAACTTAAAAAGTAGAGGGAAAAGTACCATCAAAATTATTTTTAGTATTTGCTTTTTTTTCTGGTGGCTGTAAAGGCATTTTATTGATGTGAAAATACCATCTAGGAGAAAACGTTGGAGAAAAAGTGAATTGCATGTGGGCCATAGAGCTTTATGCCATAAGCATTAAAGAATGAGAAATATATAAAGGGGGTCAGAGAAAAATGGTGCACAGTGCCAATGTTTAAAAATGGCGCCGCATTGAAGACATAGCCTTAACGATATTTAGCAATATCAATGTTTAATTATGGCGCACAGATGAAAAACGAATTGAAAGGTTAAATTGTTAAGCAGCATATTGCTAATTATCATTTTACTGTCTTTAACGTTAATTAACCTATCGTGAGGAGAGTTGCTCCGGCTGCTGGCTCATTCACTGACACAATTTCCTTGTACAGGGAGTGCATAATTATTAAGGTGGCCACTAACTGTCCAATTTCTAGCAAAAAATCGTTTGAGCGATCAGAAATTCTGATCGGACGAAAAATCGTTCACTACACCATCAACTAACCAATCTTTGCTTCCTATCTATCACGACCACCAAGAAAATCCAAATTTTCGTTCGACGAAAATTCATTCGGCCGACATTTTTTTCACTCGTTCATAATCGATTGTGTCCACCAATGGAGATTATTTACAACCAATCCGATCAGAATTTCTGATCGCTCTAACGATTTTTTGCTAGAATTTGGACCGTTAGTGGCCAGCGTTAGGCAAATGAGTATTTTGACCACATTATCCTCTTTATGCATGTTGTCTTACTCCAAGCTGTATAGGCTCAAAAGCCTACTACCAATTAAGCATATTAGGTGATGTGCATCTCTGTAATGAGAAGGGGTGTGGTCTAATGACATCAACACCCTATATCAGGTGTGCATAATTATTAGGCAACTTCCTTTCCTTTGGCAAAATGGGTCAAAAGAAGGACTTGACAGGCTCAGAAAAGTCAAAAATAGTGAGATATCTTGCAAAGGGATGCAGCACTCTTAAAATTGCAAAGCTTCTGAAGCGTGATCATCGAACAAGCGTTTCATTCAAAATAGTCAACAGGGTCGCAAGAAGCGTGTGGAAAAACCAAGGCACAAAATAACTGCCCATGAACTGAGAAAAGTCAAGCGTGCAGCTGCCAAGATGCCACTTGCCACCAGTTTGGCCATATTTCATGCATATAGGGAAGAGAGAGGAGTGGGCGGGTGGAGAGCGGACATGTTAGCCCTGCCACCTGTGCCATCTAGGAAAAGCAGATCCCGGGGTGAGGATGGTTGGCACAGCGCGGGGATGATGCTGGCAGGAAGAGAGCGCAGCAGCAGGAGCTAGAGTACCATGCAGGCAGCAGTGAGCTGGGTCACCCACATGGGATCGGCTGCCTGACCACTTCGAGCACCACTAGACAGCGGTCACTGCCAGCCAGCCACCAGCCTGGAGCATCAGGCACAGGGTAAGAAAGTACTTTCAGTGGCAAAGCCCTGGCATTTATATTTGTAGCCTCTGTCATCTGGCTGATAACGTTTTATAGCTAAACGTAAATAATGTTTAATAACGTTTATAGCTTCTTGTTAAATAAACATAAGCCGCAAAAAAACTGCAGCCCCTGCGACCGCAGGGGGGCCCAGGGCTATAAAAGGCCCCAGCTACTTCTTCACTCCCTCTGATAAAGGCATCCATCCTTCAGATCAGGTGTATTTGTGGCTATACTTGATGTGGGTGTGAAGAATATGATGTTCACACTTGTTTTATGAACCTTGCAAGATGGGCTCTGAAGCTGAGAGGGTCACTAGGGGTTGGCAAGGGAAAGGGTGCGAACATTACAGGGCCCTATAAAAGTTTTGCTGGGGGGGCCTCATGATTTGTAGTTATGCCCCTTGCTAAAATATTAGTTTATAAAATATTATAAGTTTAAAATATTATAGGTTAGTGACTCAAGGTCTAGACAGAGATACCTCCTGGAGAGGTAGAGTCAAGGCCGGATTTGTGGGAAGGCCCCCTAGGCCGGTTCCTAGGGTGCCTGAATGCCAACGGCGACTACGGGGGCAGAGCCCTCCACAACCATTCCATCCTCAGACTGATCGCCTCAGTCCATTCGTAGGCGCCCACTTTGCCATTCACACCGATGCCTATGCGTATGTGCAGGCAGTGAAGCGGGCGGCTAAACAGAACAGAGGGAGCTATTACAACAACAGCAGGCATCGGCCGCCCACTGATTGCAGCCTAGCCTATTGTAACAGTTTGTTTCCAGCTCCACCCTCTAGTCCAAACTTCTCCTGGTCAGCGGTGCTTGCTTGGGAGACACAGACCGAAGCCACTCCACGTGGTGAGCTGTACAGAAAGTGATCCCTCAGTGCTGGGCCAGTTGCCAATCCTCGGATTTCTCTTCTCCACATGAGATACTGTAATCTGCAGCCTCCGACCCCTGTGCTTTCAGATTGGGCTGCATATCTCTCCGATCTAGTGTGCTCTTTAGCACGCAGCAGCCTGTCTCTATCAGCCAATGTTGCTCCGATGTCTAATGGGGTTTAAAGGTCAGAGGTCTTGCAGCTGCCATGATTAAAGCTGCATGTGGAGGAAGCTCAGCTGATGGTAAGATGTTCCCCCTGCTTGACACCACGCTCACACTATACACACACACACTGCACACACACTGTACACACACAATTACACACTGTACACACACACACTTACACACTGTACACACATACTGTATGTACACACACTATGGGGGGCGCTCGGTGACGGCAGGCCTTGGGCGGTGACAACCAAAAATCCGGCCCTGGGTAGAGTCAAGTAAAGTCAAGCAGAGATGCCTCCTAAAGGTAGAGTTAAGGAGAGTCAAAGAGAGATACCTCCTAAGATAACTTTTGTTAGCCCCCATAGTTGGACATCCTCCTAACTTGGAAGGATTACTTACTTTGAAAATTGTTGTACAAGTCCTGAATCGGTGGCGGGTTACTGTAGAATGGCTGCATCTGTTGAACTGGGTGGACATGGATCACACTGGGAGGCTGAATGGGAGGACTGCTCATGCTGAAGTGTATTGGGGGTCTCTCCACAAAGTTCATTTGAGCTATGAGAAATGAAGAAAAAATGCAGTGAAGGGTTCTCAAATTTCATACAGCTTCCTCAGTCTAATTTGCCTTCTTAGAGGATATCAAAGGCGAATAATAAAATCTAGCTTCACTTACCTGGGGCTTCTTCTAGCCCTTAGAGGCCACTTTTTCTTTTGCTGCAGCTTCGGTCTTCGGCAGCAGGCTGCCTCTGAAGTATCAATGACCCCCGATGGGTCAGCGTCTTCTGCACATGCGCGAGCATATGCCCACTTCACAAAGAGGTGCAGTACGATCCGATGACATGGATGCCCATGTGCAGAAGACGCTGACCCATCTGAGGTCGGTAATACTTCAGAGTCTGCTAGTGGGACCCGAGAAACTTGACAGGGAGCCGACCAATGTGTGGGGATCACATCCTATAAAGCCACTGGACTTGATGGGGCTCAGGGTGGGACAAGTGGAGCGGCCGTTAGTTACAAGGAGCGCACATAAGTTACCAGCACATGCTATGCTGCACTACCGCAGCATAGCGTGCGTTGAGCTCGCACTCCTCTCATTAAGCTGCACAGATTGATGAATCAAGCCCAAAGAAAGATATTCCCTGAACTTCCCTCCTGGCATATCGACAGCCACTGAATCAAAAACAGATCCATAACAGAACGAAACATCGCCTTGCCGACAAAGAAGGTGTGAGACCTGCAGACACATCTATTCCACTGACAGGATAACAATACCAGGTTCACAACACGAATACAGGGTAAAACGTGATTCTACTAATCTGGTATATCTGATCATGTGTGCAAAATGCCCCAAAGGAACTTACATGGGAGAAACTGGACAAACTCTGTGCATACGTATGAACAGACACAGGCACACTATTAACGATTCCAAATCTAATACCCCAGTCGCTACACACTTTCGTTCCCATGGACACAGCTTACCGTAAATGACCTTCGGGTTACTGCCCTGGAGGGTGACTTTACATCTCAGAAAGAGAGATTTATAGCAGAGGCAACATGTATACATTAGTTCTGGAGATAAAATATTGAACAAGGATACCAATTTCTGAAATTGGTATGAGATTAATGATATTAAAATTATTTTTCACCCTAGATAAACTGCATCCATTCTGCTTGTAGCTGACTCTGGAACTTGGAATTTATGATGCCTCTGTACCACTCTGGGTCCCAGTTATGTAAGGATTGAGTAAACAAAGGGTCTTAATTATTTGTCATAAATCAGCTAACATCCTCTCAAGACCCTATTTGGATGTATTGTATCAATTAAGACATTGTAATGACATGCATTTATGTTTCCAAAAAATCCATGTACCCCCTTTTGATGTTGCATGTATATAGCTGTGTGCTCTAACAACTCAGCATACAGGAGACTTGAGTCTGATGAAGGCGGAATAGCCGAAACCTTATTCTTATTTTTTAAAGCTAGCCAATAAATGGCATCATCCTGATTTAAAACTTCTGATTGTCTCTGCTGAATGATCACCCTACCACAGGAGATCACAAAGGCCGCCAACAAGCTGGTCCAATTATACTGCAGAGTTGATAGTCTCTGCAACCCATCCTATCAAAAAACTACAAGGTGGGCCATTTATATGGATACACCTTAATAAAATAGGAATGGTTGGTGATATTAACTTCCTGTTTGTGGCACATTAGTATATGTGAGGGGGAAAACTTTTCAAGATGGTTGGTGACCATGGCGGCCATTTTGAAGTAGGCCATTTTGAATCCAACTTTTGTTTTTTTCAATAGGAAGAGGGTCATGTGACCTTATTGGGAATTTCACAAGAAAAACAATGGTGTGCTTGGTTTTAACATAACTTTATTCTTTCATGGGTTATATACAAGTTTCTGACCACTTATAAAACGTGTTCAATGTGCTGCCCATTGTGTTGGATTGTCAATGCAACACTCTTCTTCCACTCTTCACACACTGATAGCAACACCACAGGAGAAATGCTAGCACAGGCTTCCAGTATCCGTAGTTTCAGGTGCTGCATATCTCGTATCTTCACAGCATAGACAATTGCCTTCAGATGACCCCAAATATAAAAGTCTAAGGGGGTCAGATCGGGAGACCTTTGGGGCCATTCAACTGGCCCACGATGACCAATCCACTTTCCATGAAACTGTTCATCTAGGAATGCTCGGACCTGACACCCATAATGTGATGGTGCACCATCTTGCTGGAAAAACTCAGGGAACGTGCCAGCTTCAGTGCATAAAGAGGGAAACACATCATCATTTTGTGTATCCAGTGGCCTTGAGGTTTCCATTGATGAAGAATTGCCCCACTATCTTTGTACCCCATAAACCACACCGTCATCTGAAGGCAATTGTCTATGCTGTGAAGATACAAGATGTGCAGCACCTGAAATTACGGATACCGGAAGCCTGTGCTAGCATTTCTCCTGCGGTGTTGCTATCAGTGTGTGAAGAGTTGGAGAAAAGGGTTGCATTGACAATCCAACACAATGGGCAGCACATTGAACACATTTTATAAGTGGTCAGAACTTGTAAATAACTCTTGAAAGAATAAAGTTATGTTAAAACCAAGCACATCATTGTTTTTCTTGTGAAATTCCCAATAAGTTTGATGTGTCACATGACCCTCTTCCTATTGAAAAAACAAAAGTTGGGTTCAAAATGGCCAACTTCAAAATGGCCGCCATGGTCACCAACCATCTTGAAAAGTTTCCCCCCTCACATATACTAATGTTCCACAAACAGGAAGTTAATATCACCAACCATTCCCATTTTATTAAGGTGTATCCATATAAATGGCCCACCCTGTAGTATAAATCCCTCAACGGACCTATGTGAGAAATTTACCTGCTAGTGTCCTCTCTACAGTCTCTCATTCTACAACGCCTCAGACCAAGACAACACCTTTTAATAGATGCAAAAACAACCAAACACCATGGTCTGCTTTCATAGGAATTAGTGAAAAAGAGATCTCAAACATCCTCCAACACCTCTGCCAGATAACCTGCGAGCTAGACCCCGCTAAATTTACGTTAAAATGCCCTGACCTGTTTGGACCAGCATTTCACAAAATAGTCAGTTGTTCTCTGCAAGCAGGAAGGTTTCTTACTTCTCTAAAAGAAGGAATCATCAAGCCTTTTCTCAAAAAAACTTCCATGGATCTAGATGCAATAAACAGCTACAGACCTGTCTCCAACCTCTCATTTTTAGGGAAAGTTATTGAAAAGGCTGTCTGTCAAGGATTCGCTGGCGCCATCTGTGCAATCATACAAAAATGTGATTTGGAGTCCCCAGCCAGCCTATATACCATAAAAGTACTTGGCTGTAATTCATGGACTACTATTCACAGAACTTTCCATAATTGGACAAGGTATCTTCTGTTGTGGACTTACCATTTCAAAGGGCATGGTAACTTGACTCATCGCTCAGACTATAACTAATGATCATTTTTCACTTTTAATCCCAATCATTTTTACTGTATCAATCAGTTTAAATTGCTGTATTTTAGTTTATGCATCATTTTATTATGAAATAAATGATTAAAAAATCATTTGTCTAAGGGCTTGTTCTGAAATAGCTGAGCCACAGACCCGATTGTGCTCTGCTATTTCTGTCAGAGCCCGAGCGGCAAGCAGCAATTAACCACTTCCCAACTGAGGGGTTTTACCCCCTGAGCACCAGAGCAATTTTCACCTTTCAGAGCTCCTTCCATTCATTTGTCTATAAATTTTATCATTACTTATCGCAATGAAATGAACTATATCTTGGTTTTTTCGCCACCAATTAGGCTTTCTTTAGGTGGGACATTATGCCAAGAATAATTTTATTCTAAATGTGTTTTAATGGGAAAATAGGAAAAAATGTGGGAAAAAAAAATTATTTTTCAGTTTTCGGCCATTATAGTTTTTAAATAATGCATGCTACTGTAATTAAAACCCATTAAATGTATATGCCTATTTATCCCGGTTATAAAACCGTTTAAATTATGTCCCTATCACAATGTTTGGCGCCAATATTTTAATTGGAAATAAAGGTGCATTTTTTTCAGTTTTGCGTCCATCCCTAATTACAAGCCCATAGTTTATAAAGTAACAGTGTTATACCCTCTTGACATAAATATTTTAAAAGTTCAGTCCCTAAGGTAACTATTTATGTATTTTTTTTAAATTGTAAATTTTTTTTTTTTTTTTAATTACAACAAAAAAAATTGGGGAGTGTGGGAGGTAAGGAGTTAATTTTTTGTGTAAAACTAGTTTATTTGTGTGTAAAAAATGCTTAGGGTGTAGTTTTACTATTTGGCCACAAGATGGCAACAGTAACTTTTTGTTTCATGCGACCTGCAAGCGTCCTTCCGGACACTTGCAGGAAGTAGAAAGAGGCTGGGAGTTTGTTATTGCTCACAATGATCGCGCTGCTCAGCCGAGCGGCAGCGGATCATTGCGGTGCTTAGATCAACGAACGGGAATGGATTTTCCCGTTCGTTGATCTCTGGGCGCGCGGGCGGCGGCGTGTTTACTAGCGGCGGGTGGCGTGTTTACGAGCGGGAGCACGGGCAGCGGCGGGAGTGCACAAAGTACGGATTTCTCCGTCCCTGGGGGTTAAAGGATGGAAAAAGGGACGGAGAAATCCGTACGGGCGGGGGTAAAGTGGTTAAACACGCTGTTCAAACAAACAAACACAGAACATTTATATTGCGCTTTTCTCCTGGCGGACTCAAAGCGCCAGAGCTGCAGCCACTAGGACGCGCCCTATAGGCAGTAGCAGTGTTAGGGAGACTTGCCCAAGGTCTCCTACTGAATAGGTGCTGGCTTACTGAACAGGCAGAGCCGAGATTCGAACCCAGGTCTCCTGTGTCAGAGACAGAGCCCTTAACCATTACACTATCCAGCCACTTCAGTTCAGTTCCCAGCAGAGGAAGGAGTCTGCGAGGGATGATGGGGAAACGATGGGGAAATCCTTTTTAGGATCCCATTCCTGAGGTGAGTACAGCCTAGGGAAGCCTTTTTTCATTACAAGTTTCCTTTAAAGGACAGGTGCGAGAAGAAAAAAAAAATCTACTTACCCGGGGCTCCCCCAGCCCCCGGCAGCCAATCTGTCCCTCATCGAAGCTCCGGTGTCCCGGAATCCCCTCCATTGAAGATGCCGACCTCGCCAGGTTGGCATCTGCTGCGCCTGATCGGCTGCCAGGGGCTGGGGGGAACCCCAGGTAAGTAGAGCTTGTTGTTTTTGTTTTCTTCTTTAAGAATGCAAAATTACTTTTATTTTTATTATGTATAGACAAAATCACAGCAAACCTTATCCTTACCTGCTGGATCAGTTTTGATGGTTTTTCTTCTTTTGATGCTCACAGCAGCTGCTTAGATAAAGTCAAAAATATCACATGTAATGTAATCAGCAGAGGATATTATTACTTATACTGTATACTGTATGTAGCATTTGCTGTCTGCAGGGCCGGATTTAGGCCTAGGCCACCTAGGCCATGGCCTAGGGCACCACAGCAGCAAGGGCACCAAAGCAGCAGACTAAACTGGTGTAGCATTTGCAAGCTTGCAAATGCTGCAATGCAGGGAGATCAGGCGGGCGCCTGACCTTGAGTACTCTGCTGCCAGCTATCTGTGCAGCGGGTGCCATGTTCTCTGGGCACGTTGGCATTGTGGCGGGGGCGGCTTCTGACTTTGGCAGCATTGGAGACGGAGGGGAAGAGGAAGCTTCTGCAATGGAGACAAGCAGAGAAGTGAGTGACACGGATGGCTGCTACGGTGTGGAGGCAAGCTGTACTGAAAGGGGGGAGCGGGAAAGGAAGGGATTAAGGGAGTAATCTGGCTATCTATACTGGAGGGGGAAGAGGAGGGGTCATCAGGCTACCTATACTAGAGGGAAAGAGGGGTGGGGTCATCTGGCTACCTATTCTGGAGGGGGGGGGGGTCATCTGGCTACCTATACTAGAGGGAAGGGTCATCTCGCTACCTATACTGAAAGGGGGCGGCTGGTGACATTGGCCTTAGGCGGTAAAAAGTACAAATCCGGCCCTGGCTGTCTGTGGGGGTTTACTAAGTGAAAAGATAAAACTGTGCTTAAAGGAATCCAGAGATAAGTTACTATAAAAGATTTATACATACCTGGGGCTTCCGCCAACCCCATCCCCATCAGAAAAAGTAGATTGCATATGGGCCATTGGGCTTGATTCACAAAGACAAATAGCATGCCTTATCAGAGTTAAGGTGCCTTATTTAGAGTTAAAGTGAACCAGAGATGAATAAGTAAAAATATTTATACATACCTGGGGCTTCCTCCAGCCCCATCCGCCTGGATTGCTCCCACGCTGCTGTCCTCCGCTGCCAGGTGCCTGTACTTCCGTCAGTCGGACCCAGTCTGGCGTAAGCGGAGTGCGTTGTTTCCGTATCTCTCCAGCAGCTCCTGGAGAGAAACGTAGAGGGCGCACTTCTCCTGCGCAGGCTGGCTCCGATGATGTCAGTGACTGGACCCAGTTCTTGTAGCTGCTGGCAGCAGAGGACAGCAGCGTGGGAGCGATCCAGGCGGATGGGGCTGGAGGAAGCCCCAGGTATGTATAAATATTTTTACTTCTTCATCTCTGGTTACCTTTAAGGAGCCTTACCACAGTTAAGGTGCCTTATTTAGAGTTAAGGTGCCTTATCAGAGATAACATGCCTTATCAGAGTAGCATAGCGAGCGCTACAAACTTATGCCTGCTAATTGGCAATGACAAGAGCTCCACTCGTCCTGCCCTGAGCCCCTGCGGGTCCAATCACTTTAAAGGACATTATCAGCGCACATTGATTGGCCCAATAGGCTGCCTGTCACGTGACATGCACAAACAACCTCAAGAATCAGAATTCCCACTCTGAAGTCATAATTGACTAAATCAAAATTAATCACTGCTTCACTGTTCAGAAACTCTTTATTGTATCAAATTTGCATGATTGAAAACAATGTTAAAAAACAAGGCATGGTCGCATGACATCCATAAGTCTCTATACAGACTAATAATAAATAGCCAAGGCTCTATAGTTCCTATTATGAAGATGAATATACAACATAATAATGAAATATGCAAAATGTCTAGCAATACTAATGGCATAAACAGTATACATATAATATAACTATAAGATGTGCAATCTCTCAAGAGCCAATTGCAAAAACAGAAATAAAAAAAATATATATTTTCAGTGAAGCCCACAATAAAAATGCAGAAACAATATTCATAGATCTGTGCAATATTGTTAATATTTATAGATATCACATGGTGCTGGTGTAAAGGAGATAACACCATAGAAAAATGCCCAAAAAGTGAAAAAGTATTTAGAGTGAAGCATACCAATGAAAGTGCTAGTGCAAAAAGATGGCCAATATAGACAAAAAGTGCCAGTGCGAACCTATACAGTGTATCCACCAAGAATATAATGCAACAGAAAGTTGACTTTATTCTGGGGAAAGAATTTTCTCTCTCACTGAGTTTTTGCATTTTATATGAAAAGTTTCCAATTTTTGTAGAAACCTTTAGTGAACCCACCTGGTACTACTCATGTAACGATTGTGGAACTTTCTCCGTGATCAGCGCACAACGCGTGCGCTGACACGGCGGAAATCCTCCACAAGCGTGTAATTGCAGGCACCCAGCAAAAGGTGCTACGCACCTGTAGAGGGAAATTCCTGTCGGCAGATGGCGCTGGGGAGTGCAGAGGAACCAATCCTCTGTACCTCCACAAATTGCCAGACAGGAATTGTACGAAGCGCAGAACGCAATCGCAAGAGAGGCGATTGCGAATGAGAACGAGCAAAGGGATAGGTTGTATGTGTGTGCGCCAATCCAGTCGCTACCCCCGCGACCGCGCACACACAACAGCAGATATGAAATAGGAACGCGATCGTGAGAGGTGCGATCGCCAGACGTGACACAAGGCAGATCAGAATAGAATACGAGGGTAGCAAAGGCACAGCAAATAATACAATGAGAAGATGCGGAAAATAACAAATGCTAGCTAACCGCGAACACCGCACTCATTCGCAACAGTGCACGCGGTTATGCGCGGTCTCCACGTGATAAGCACAATAGAGACAAGCACACCTAACTAACCATCGACAGACAAACATGAAACAGAGGACGCGAACGCTTGCTTAACGGTTACCTCACCGAGCCTCCAGCAAGCGGTCGTAGCAGACAAGACAGACACACGAAAACAGGGACAAGCGAGAGATAGGATCCACAGCACAAGCGAAAAGTGGCTAGCGCGATCCAGGTACAGAGTAGCAGAACAGAAGGATCCACAGCACTAGCGGAAAGTGGCTAGCGCGATCCCAGGAGACAGAACAGAAGGATCCACAGCGCTAGCGAAAAGTGGCTAGCGCGATCCCAGGAGACAGAACAGAAGGATCCACAGCGCTAGCGAAAATTGGCTAGCGCGATCCCAGGAGACAGAACAGAAGGATCCACAGCGCTAGCGAAAAGTGGCTAGCGCGATCCCAGGAGACAGAACAGAAGGATCCACAGCGCTAGCGAAAAGTGGCTAGCGCGATCCAGAGAGGCAGAACAGAAGAGATAGCTGGTAGCAA
The DNA here is from genome assembly GCF_040937935.1 of Hyperolius riggenbachi. Classification (NCBI taxonomy): domain Eukaryota; kingdom Metazoa; phylum Chordata; class Amphibia; order Anura; family Hyperoliidae; genus Hyperolius; species Hyperolius riggenbachi. Next base: position 40,057,056 of record NC_090652.1, read on the forward strand.
TCGCTGCACCAGCTATGCTCCAAGAACAGAGATCAGAACGACTTCCTATCGACCACCGCTGGGACAGGACAATCTCAACAGACAAACAAAACAGATAAACAATCCTAACTGCACTAGGGAAATCTGCCTAGCACAGTTTCCAGGAATTACTCTAAGCTGATCTTCAAACAGAGAGTAAGGCTGACACCCCACCAGGAGTGTTACATAGGACGAAATCCTTATATACAGCAAAGCATTGTGGGACACACATAGTACTTATAGTACACGCCTCCAATGAATGTGGCCAGGCAATTTGCATGACAACGTATGCAAATTCCTCAGCAAGCACAAGCTGCAAAACTGACAGAAGCTCTTCTTTCCAGAGTCCTGCAGCATGCAAATCTAAACAATGGTCAAAAAGCTGCCTGCCTGCACAGGCAGCTGAGCAAATCATCACAACTCATCACTCGTCTACAGTAATGACAGAGGTCAGCATACCTTGACTTGGTTGTGTTTGTTTTCGTTTAACCGCTTTCTTCTTCTTCTGTGCAGCTGGTTGATTATTTTGTAGAGCTCCAGGAATAGCAGTTTTTGTTGGATTTTTCTTTTTGGGTTTAGAGCTTGGACCAGCAATGCCCCCAAGCACCCCTGCTGGTATCATGCCCTTGTTTATCTTCATGATCTGCTTTGGCTTTCCAGCTGGCTTAGTTGTGGAGACTTTAGCGGGTCCAGGAGCTTAATAAGCAGAAAATAGATACACAAAATTTTTTGTTACATCACAAACAAATTTAAAATGTTTAACATTTATATAACAATGAATGAAATGATAGGTTTTAGCACTGCATGTAGGACTAACTTCAGCACTTAAAGGGAAGGTTCAGGGAGGGAGGTAAAAAAATAAAAATCTATATCCACTTACCTGGGGCTTCCTCCAGCCCGTGGCAGGCAGGAGGTGCCCTCGCCGCCGCTCTGCAGGCTCCCGGTGGTCTCCGGTGGCCGACCCGACCTGGTCAGGCCGGCTGCCAGGTCGGGCTCTTCTGCGCTCCAAGGCCCGGCACTTCTGCATCCCACGTGGGCGCGCTGACGTCATCGGACGTCCGCCAGGCTGTACTGCGCAGGCGCAGTAGTTCTGCACCTGCGCAGTACAGCCCGGCGGACGTCCGATGACGTCAGCGCGCACGCGTGGGACGCAGAAGTGCCGAGCCTTGGAGCGCAGAAGAGCCCGACCTGGCAGCCGGCCTGACCAGGTCGGGTCGGCCACCGGAGACCACCGGGAGCCTGCGGAGCGGCGGCGAGGGCACCTCCTGCCTGCCACGGGCTGGAGGAAGCCCCAGGTAAGTGGATATAGATTTTTATTTTTTATCCCCCTCCCTGAACCTTCCCTTTAAGCATAGTTATCTATTTGTCCCTCAAGTAAATCCATGAATTAAACTGGACCACAAACACACGGACATACATCTGGCCAATGTAGCCTAGTGCCCATCCAGCCCATGCTGGCAATTGTGTGACCTACTGTCTACAAAGAGAAACTATAAAGCAGATTATGGGGAGGGGCTTCTATAAAGTGAAAGGAGGGGGTCAGGGCTGTTTCCAGGCCCCCTAAGCAGGTTTGGCAGGTTCTCTAGTGAAGTACAATATTAGTTCTTACCTGATTCTCATCCTACTTCTCCCTCCAAAACTCCATGAATGGATCCTCTTCCCTCTCCTACCCCCTCTCGTTGGAGTCCCCCAGTGCTATGCCCTCGGCCACCTACTCGTCTCCCTCTGCACCTCTTCCTTTAGCAAACTCCTCAATTCGCCTCAACAGCCACCTCTATGCTGATGACACCGAAATCTACTGCCACACCCTTCATCTCTCCCCATGCACCTTGCACCTTGCACCTTCAATAAAATCTCCACCTGTGTGTCTGCCATCTCCACCTGGATGTCTGATTTTTAAAACTCAACCTGGAAAAAACTGAACTCATGATTTTCCCACCCCTTTTATTGAAACCTCTCCCCGACATTTTTATTGTCATCAACAACATGTCTATCTGCCCTGTCCCTCAAACCTGCTGCCAGAATGTCACCCTCGGCTCAGCACTCTACTTCACCCCCCACATCCAGAATGTTTCCAAGTACTGCCAATTTCATCTGTGTGACATCACCAAAATTGCAATGCCATCCTTTCTAGACTTCCTGAGACCAGACTCCGACCTCTGCAATCAGTCATGAATGGAGGTCTCAGGCTCATTCACTCCTCCTGCCACACCTCTTCAGCTGCCCCTCTTTGTGAGTCCCTTCACCAGCTCCTGTAGCCCTTCATATTCTAAGTGAAATAAATAATAAAATGGCATAGAACTTTTACATCTAAAATGTTTTGAGGACAAAGCTGATGCAATATAACACATCTGGGGCATGATTTTTTAATGGAATAATTTTTAACTTCCTCTATTTTTCTTCAGATAACCAGAGTCATGAACAATTTTATGTAAATATAAATGTGCCCCCCCCCCCCCCCCCCCCCACAACTTCCTCTATTTTTCTTCAGATAACCAGAGTCATGAACAATTTTATGTAAATATAAATGTGCCCCCCCCCCCCACAACTTCCTCTATTTTTCTTCAGATAACCAGAGTCATGAACAATTTTATGTAAATATAAATGTGCCCCCCCCCCCCCCCACACACACAAACACACACACACAGTTGCCACAACTGTCCAGCTGCTCTCAGTCTTGCTTGTTGCTTCTGTAACGCCAGGCGCATGTGTGACATCACACATGTGGCACATGCTATACGCAGCAACCCTGTGGTGGCAGCGCATGATGGTGGCACTCATGGGAAAGCAGCAAATGAGACCGCGAGCAGGCTGACAGCTGCGGCAGCTGGAGCAGATGAGATTTGAATGCATTGGCACTGGGAAAGCAGGGGCACATTAACATTTGGGAGGTTTCAGCGGCCAGGCAGCAGAGGCAGCATCACAAGGCCGATTCCCGAGAGATTCCATGCTGAAATTGATTCGGAAAAAGGGCAGTAGTGCTGGACTTTGCAGAGACTTCAAAGCCAGCTGCTCCTATTATTGCCTGATGAAGCGGGTTGTAGTCTGTGAAGCACACTGCATAATTTAGGGAGTTATTTTGATCAAATAATTAAGTTTCAGTGAAATTGGACAGTTCGAGTCTGTCTAGTACATCCAACACTAACGTCCTTTTCAAACCGTTTATAAAATGTTTCATCCTCATCTGGCGACTCTGTTCTAACATTGTTTAATATCTGGTACACCTCATCACTAGTCTACAGTAATGGCAGAGACCAGCATACCTTGACTTGGTTGTGCTTGTTTTCGTTTTACCGCTTTCTTCTTCTGTGCAGCTGGCTGATTATTTTGTAGAACTCCAGGAACAGCAGTTTTGATTGGATTTTTCTTTTTGGGTTTAGACCTTGGACCACCAATGCCCCCAACCATCCCTGCTTGTTTCATGCCCTTGTTTATCTTGTTGGCCTGCTTCGGCTTCCCGGCTGGCTTAGTTGTGTGGACTTTAGCAGGTCCAGGGGCTTAATAAGCAGAAAATGATGCACAAAATTAACCTTGTGTAATATCGAAAGTGATTGTGAGCTGTTTTACATTTACAGTTGTGCTCATAAGTTCTGATTCTGATTTAAGAAGGGTAAACACAGTTGTCTGACAAAAAATAGTTTCAACCAAACACTAACCATGAGCAAAAGATAAGTTTTTGTGTTATCATTCATATTCTATTAAAAATATGGTTAAGAAATCATAAATTCTGCTGGGGTATATACACTTATGAGCAAAACTGTATATAACAATGACATGATGGGTTATGTAGCTCTGCATGTAGAATTGAAGAGTAACTGAACAGTTATTTTGCTTCCTTTCAAAGTACATGCGTGAACTAAACTGAACTGCCAACACACTGAGAACTATTATCTGACTAGTGAGTCTCCAAAACTGTGTTTTCCAACTTTTTATTACCCATACAGTTATCATATTTGCGTGTGTGCACAAGTAGTATTGTCTATTTACAAATTACAAATTCCCAAAGTACAGTTTATCTGCTCTGTAAGCTGCCATTGCATTTTATTGCATAGCTGCTACATTTATACATTAAAATCTATTTAGTTATCCCTTCTCGCCTCTTCCTGCTTCTCAGCTCAATACAGCCAGTTTGGCAGTTTCCAATGTTTACTAAATGTATCTGACAAAGGAACGTAAAAAGAAAAGATAATGTTAACGCCTCTTTGGGGTCAGAAGCTTTCCACTGAAGAACAAAGTGCTGTATTTAACTGTTTGAATGCTGTTCTGCTCAATTTTTTTGTGGTAGTAGATATTATGCTGTAAATAATCTTTTGGAACAATGAGGAAATGCTGAGTTTCATACCACTTTAATGTTTTTAAGTAGTATTATCATACATTTACCATCCCCATGAAAAGGAAATGTAGTATTAGTGAGTAACTTCATGGGGGGCACTGGAGAAAGATAGGTAGGAGGGTAATCAATAGGTGTGTGGGATAGGCGAAGGATCTGCTTAGTGATAGCAGTAAGTGTCTGGTTGTGAGTGGGAGACAGAAGGGGTTCAAGGACAAGAAATATAAATAGGGAGCACTTGGGAGAGTGCCAGCCATCATAACAGCAAGCAGAAATCCCCTTCCTCATAATATAATTTTAGTGAATATATACAGTAGTTACATAGTTATACCGTGCATATAATTCTTGTCATGAAGTTAGTGTGGGGATGGTAATCTAGCTATGCTAGATGCATTTGCAAGTTATGGATGTTAGCCATAAAATGCCAATGTCGGTGTCAGTGTTGTAATTAACATTATTATAAATTATAATATTATTATAATAATATTGTTGTTAAGTAGTTTTATTATACAGTGTACCATACTCATGTCTACAAATAGAGGCAATAAAGCAGATCACGGGAAGGGGCTTCTAGCTAGTGGGAGGAGGGGGCAGGGCTGTTTGCAGGCACAGGCCGCCTTGGCTTGTGACTTTTGTAACATTAAAGCGGTATAAAACCCTGACATAATATTCAATAAAAACATGTTTTCCTACTTTTTATATGCTATACGGTTATCATATTTGCATTTGTGTATTATTATTAATTTAGAAATTATACGTTCCCAAAAGTACAGTTTTTTGCTTTGTGAGCTGACTTTGCATTTTATTCATAACTGGTTTTATTCATTATGTATTGAAGGCAGAAATGCTTTCAGTGTCTCTGTGTCCAGGAGCTTCTGCACAGTCAGAGAATGTGTCACATTCCTCACTTGATACAATTAAGTAAACACAAGATAACATTATCTACACTTCTGATGGGTCCAGATTTCTCTGCACTGAACTTTCCAGCCCTGTGTGTAACCCTTTGAATGCTGTTCTAGTAAAAAAAAAAAATGCTGATTGTATATAATATGCTGTAAATACTTTTTTAGAGCAAAGAAGAAATGCTGGGTTTTTTCCGCTTTAAGTACAGGGGTGTAACAACATATCTCTGAGCCCCACAGCAAACATATAAACATGGGCCTGCCTGCAGCACCGTGCACCCGATCCCCCCCTTCCCTGGTGTCAGGAAGCGGCACCACAGCAAGCCTGCAAAGATGGTTCCTGAGGGGGTTTCGGCCAATATCAAAAGGGAGCAGCCTTATTTAAGCTAGAACAAGGCTGTGGCCCCTCAACCACACTTCGCAAGACCACTAGCAGTCTTCCATGACGATACTTGCTAGAAACCATTCATGCACAGACTCCTGTACCGAAGGAGATCTGTCCCCGTCTATGGCACTACAGCAATTCATACACTGCTGTCGAGCTGCTCACACTCAGGATGGCATAGAATGCCACACACACACAATGCAATCGCACATGGTAACAATGAACAATCCGAGCGTACAATCAGGCCCTGAACTTGTAACACAATTACACTGCAGTCTCTCTCTAGGAGATGGTCAGTTCTCTGCTTAGTACACAGAAGCTATTCTCATTTTTTTATTTTCAGGTATATAGTGTGTTTTCTAACATTGCATCATTCTCTAATATGTGCAGATTACACAACACTCTGCATTCAAAATGATTCTTTCAGAGCAGTCTGTGAACTAATGACCTCTCCTCTGGCAGAGAAAAAGTAAATAGTTCACTTACAGTTGAGATAATAAAAGTCAGAAGACAGCCCTCTCCACGACTTTGAAAGTCGTAGAGATTAATGGCTTTTTTGCACAGAGATAACAACTGGAGTTTCTTAACTCTTCCTGTACTGGAAACAATTACACTGATGTATCTGATCTTAATGTTTTATTTCTTAGCTGTGCTACACATACAAATCATAATATCATAAAAAAAATTGCTTCAGTGTCTCTTTAAATAAAGATTTAATTTTCCCAAAAAGTGGAACAGTGCAGAATACAAAGATATTTAGAAAAAAGACAAACAAACAAAGTAAAAAGGACAAAGACACACAGCAAGACATTTGCTTATCAAAATAAAAGGGAATAAAATAGGAACCGAATGTTACCAATGCAATGTCCAACTTTAGTGCAGGAGAATGCGATTCTGACAATAGATCAGGGCATTCTTAGGGTGGCCACTAATGATCCAATCTTTTTCATCCAATCTTACCATTTCTATGTAATATAAGGTAACTGCCTGAAGTATCCATTCAGTATATTCACTCAATTTACCCTTATACTACATAGATTTGGTAAGATTGGATGAAAAAGATTGGATCATTAGTGGCCAATTAGTGTGTTGCTATCTCCTCAGAAGTAAAGGTTTCTGAATCATGGAAGTTGTTTCTTATAGGGCAGAATATACCCTGGGGCTACCCAGGGCCGGCCCTAGACTTTTTGCCGCCTGAGGCAAATTTAGAAAAAATTGCCGCCTCTCCCCCCCCCCAAGCCGTGGGTGGGGGGCCGCCAAGCTGGAGGGGTAGCGGGCAGGAAGGGGGGATTGGGCCTAGCAGTGGGGAGGGGGGTCAGACCCCCTACCCCTCCCTCGCCTGGGTCCCCCGATCTGCGCTCCACCTCCAGCTTTAAATAGCTCCGTAGCTGCCGATAGTAAGAGGGACGGGCGGGGATCACTCACCTCTTCCGGTTCTAGCGTGCGCTCCACTGACGTCACGTTCGACCCCCCTCCCCACCGCTAGGCCCAATCCCCCCTTCCTGCCCGCTGCACCTCCAGCTCGACGGCCGGCCCCCCGCACCCATGGACGGGCGGTTGCCGCCCCCTAAGAAGTGCCGCCTGAGGCAAAAGTTTCACCCCGCCTCATGAGCGGGCCGGCCCTGGGGCTACCCAAACTCCTCAAAATGAATCTAATTTCCTCCTCTCCTATAACAACGGTTTGTCAAGATTTCTGGTACATCACAGCTTGTGGTTACATGCAAATATCAGTTTCCTGCATCCTTTGAGACACCAGACAGCCTAGGTGTGTAATAAGACAATAGCCTATTACTCTCCAGCTTCCTCCTGGGTAGCTGTGTAGGTGTTATGCGAACATTTACTTTGGACATCCTACAAGCACCCATCAGACAGCACCCTACGCACCAGTCTCTTCATATATTTTGGCTATGACAGAGGCTTGCTAATTAAAGAGAAACTGTGACCAAGAATTTAACTTCATCCCAATCAGTAGCTGATACCCCCTTTTACATGAGAAGTCTTTTCCTTTACTTGTATAGATCATCAGGGGGCTCTGTATGGCTGATATTGTGATGAAAACCCTCCCACAGGAAACTGTGAGGACCATGGTCCGTCCTGGCAGTTTCCTGCCTGTAAACCTCATTGCATTGTGGGAAATAGCTGTTTACAGCTGTTTCCAACTGCCAAAAAAGCAAGCAGCAGCTACTTCCAGTGACATCACCTGCCAGCAGTAAAAATGTCACCATGTGATAAATGTCAGACTGTAAGTCAGGGAGAGGAAAGCTTTTACAATGGGCAAACATTGACTAAATCATTTATACATAATTATTGTAAAAATGAAGCACTTTTTTATTACATTATTTTCACTGGAGTTCCTCTTTAAAGGTTTCCTCATTTTCTAGTGGCTAGCTATACATCCCTTACTGCAGTTTACAGGAAATGGAATGCAAATGTACACTGTTTACATACCATGGTTTTTTACACAAAATAGTCAAAATGGATTCCACCATCAGGACACAAGATAACTTCACTGTCCTGTATATCATCCCACTGCATATATTCTGACACCTCCCTTTTCCTCAAAATGACGCAGGGCAGATAATCCCAACAAATCATTCTACCAGTGCCTACACTGATGGCCTGGCCTGGTGGGGCAACCCCTTAGCATTCCCATGATAGTTCCCAATTGGTGTTTACACTGCTGGAAAGCTAGGTCTTGTTGCTGCAAGGTCCTGTTGCCCTCTGCAACCTGATGTAACCGACTAGGGGAATTATGGTCAGTGACAGCCGTGAACTCGCAACCATAGAGATAGCACAGCAGCTTGTGAAGGGTCCCTTCAGTCACTGTGCACACTTTCTCCGTGGTAACGCAAGCTACTTCCCTGTCCCTTTGAGGAACCATTAACTGCTGGGCTGCCCCTTCCATCTCAGATGGCTCTGGGGAATTAACCCCTCTGCCTAATCTGCCTTGCTCCTCACTTTGTCATCCTCAGCTGGTGGCCTGCTGGCCAGATCCCTGAGTTTCTCCGGGTTGCTATCAACGCAAACCGCTTCAGAGAACTTAGTGCTGTCTGCCACAGGCACCAGGTAGGAAGCAAACTGGGAGGCCTCTGGGCCCTCAGGACCAGGCTCTGAAGTGGAAGGATCTAGCTCAGCGCCATCAGCCCTCTCTGTGGACAGTTCCTCTGCTGTAGACCTGCTAGCACTGCTGGTTACCCCTGCAACTGAGGGAATGAGAAGGGCTAATAAATAAATAAGAATAAGCCCTACATGGGATTGTGGCAATCAGAAGGGTGTTATTATAGTGATATATATCCCTGTCAGAAGTTTAACACTATGGTCAATGGATGAGGTAACTGTGCTGCTGATTGGTTATTCCCTTAGGTACAGGTTGCGGGGTAAGAAAATGTAGCTAAGGTTAGGATTGGTCGCAGGTGAGCTGAAGGTAGTCTGCCAGGTGTTGCTAGGGCAAAAACATTGTTGCAGCAGCCAATCAGCATGAAATACAGTGTATAAAAGAAGGGTCCGTTCAGCACATTTCACCTTGTAGTCCGGAGCGGCTTGGGGAGCTCATGAGCTGTAATACTGAGCTGTGATACTGAGCTGTGATACTGAGCCCCCTGCCGCGATGCACATAGTGTTATGATCATGTCTGCAGCGTTTACTGCTGGCTGCAGTGGTATTGTAACCCAAGCAGTTCTGATGTCATTACATGCATTTTCTTGCATAGTTTGGTTTGCACTTAAACTAGTTGCTGATTCCATCTGCAGTCGCTCTGAAGTTAATGACAGTTTAATATGCTTTTGTGTAAACAAACATTGTCTGCTGCAATGGAGGGGCAATCCCTTTCCTGCAGGCTGCATATCATTGTCTGCCTTTTCCTGCTGTCAGCCTGTGATTAATTACCATTCACTTGTGTGGGAATCTGCAGGTCTGCTCCCATTGGATGACCTCAGTATAAAGAACTGCTTCCTGCAATGCTTGATGGGCTACCATAGTCTCAGATTCTGTCTGTTACTCTGCCCGTGCCCCACCTCGTTCCTAGTCCGTGTGGACTGCGCTGACTCCTGCGAAGGGGTCAGTGAGTCCTCCTAGTTCCGCTCTTGTTCTAGAAGTTGTTACTCTGCTTGTCTTGTGTCATATATTCGTTCATCGCCAATATATACGCATACTTGCGCATTTTATTATTTTCCTTGTATTCGTGTTACGTTGATACATCAGTGTCGCTGATATATACGTACACGAACTGTTTATATCCTATGTTCCGTTAGTCAGCGTTCCAGCACGCTGAGCTAGTTATCCTGTTCCTGGTCCTGTTTGTGGATTGCGTTCATCTCTGCGAAGAGATAGCGAATCCTTCTGAGTCCTGTTCCCTGTATTACTCCAGCCTTAGTCAGAGTTCCTGCTTATGTCATATATCGGTTCATTGCCGATATATACATATGTTAGTCAGACGTTACAAATAGTTTCATTGATAGCTGTAATTGTAATACGCTAGGAAATCATACTTATTGTATATTTATCTGTGTTACGTTCATCTATCTTGATCCTGCTATTTCCTGACTATCCTGTCCTGTCTTTGTGAGGCACGCCATTGCTGCAAACGCATTGGCTACCTCATTCCAGTCTGTTTTATTGTGGACGCTTGCTGTCACTAAGTAGTGGCTAGTTTAGCAAGCGTTCATTCTGTCTACCTGTCCTGATCTCCTCTGTCCTGGTTTATGCGCTCAGCGCTACTTTGCGCTGAGACGTTATTACGAAAGTGTTGTTTGTGGCTGTTCGGATCTGCACCGGCTCTGTGCACCACAATCTCCTATTGGAGTCAGTCCTCTCCTCCACTAAACTGGGGATATCCTGATTCCTTGTGCTGGTGTGTGTACCTCCTTCACGTCAGCTTATGTGTTGCATGCTGACTGTGGAGATTACACCTCCAAGCTTAACACATAGTAAGGGTTCTGGGTGCAAAAGCTGAAGAGCCGGGAGGTCGGGAGGCTTTGGAAAGATGCCTCAGAATGATTGAAGGACAGCGGATGGAAGAAGAAGGAGAAGGAACCAGTGGAGTGGCGGAGAAGGCGTCAAAGCAGCTGCGGGAGAAGAAGAGACCCTACTCGCCTGAGGTGGTCGTCGGCGCAGTTTCCCGGCACAGAAGTGGATCATTGGCGGGCAGCGGTGCGGTGTCCAGGAAGAAGATTCGGCAGAGCGGTGGTCCGGCATTCAAGCCTGGAGCGGCGGCGAAGAGTGGACCGTTGGAAGCCCGCCCACCTTCCTCTTCAGCGCCGACCAATCCAGTTAAGGCGGAGGCGTGGCCAGCCGGCCGGTTTGAAAATGCGACCAATCGGGTAGCGGCAGCAGGTGGGCGGGGCGAAGTCCCTGGTCGTTCATCGCTGGCGCCGGGAGCAGTCGGCTCTGGTGCTGGCCCCGCCCACTTTGCGGCGTCCAATCGGGATACCGCCAGCGAGGATTCATCGGGCTCCAGTGACGTCGGCGAGTGGGGAGAAGAAGAGGCTCCTCCCCTAGCCCCATCCGATCAGTTCGGCGCATGCCCCGGCGGTGGGAGCCAGCGCACGCAGGCCAGTGTAGGGGAGATCGAGTTACCAGGGCAACCTGGGACGCCCGCTCCGCCTGTGTTTGGCCAGCAACCACCAACCCTGCCGGCGGACGCTGGTGCCGGTATGTATAATAATACTGCGCAATTATCTGTATTGTTAAATGCTGTATTAGATGTTTGAAAAGGCAAAAGCCAGTGATCAGCTGGTGACGTTTGGGTGAGCAGAGGTGTAGACAGGGGTCAGGTAGATGCTGGTGTATCTGCCGGGATGGAAGAGCAAATCATGCTCCTGTGTTAAGCCAGCAAACACTGCCTCTGAATAACCCTGGCGTGCCCGAAGCTGCCTACAAAGGACACTTATCTTATGAATTATCCCCATTGGGATTTCATTTATCTACAACAATTAAAGAGAAGATTTGGAAAGGAGATCATGTAGATCTATTATCTCTTTTGCCACATGCTAAAGAAAGTTTAAAGGAAAAAAAAGATGACAAAGCTGATGAGGATAGGAAACGCACTGCGCCAAGATCATTTAATAATTGGCTGCAGGCATTTTGTATCTTCGCCAGTGTTCTGGGAGAGCGCTTCCCGGAAAGATGTCCGCAGATGTTCAGGTATTTGGAATAAATTTTAGAAGCATACAAGTCCTTTGGTGAACTTGCATGGTTTAGCTATGATGAAGCTTTCAGACAGAAGTTGGCATCCGGACATGAGATGGGGTACAAAAGATGTTATGGTTGAATCTTATGATGCCGCAAAGGGTGTCCACATTTAAAAATGCAAATTCACCTGCAAGTGCCATGTACAAGAAGGGCATGTGTTTCGCCTTCAACGACACACAATGCAAATGGCCAGGCACTTGCAAGTACCGCCATGAGTGCGGCTTTTGTGCAGGCGCACACCCAATATCCAAATGCTTTAAAAAAGCAGCGTCAACGCAATCGGCTACTCCTACGGAGTTTTTTTCTCAAAGGCAGCCACTCCAGTGAAGCTGGAAAACATCATTCCTTGGCTCAAAATTTACCCAGACAAAGCGAAGGCAGCTCTGCTAATTGAGGGCTTCAGCTTTGGTTTTCGCTTGCCTGTTTTCACTGGAGTTGGCTGCGCTTTGATCAATAATTTGAAGTCGGTTAATTTGCATATGGATGTAGTTAGAGAAAAAATTCAGAAGGAGTTAAGGGAAGGTAGAGTTGCTGGTCCTTTTTTGTCACCTCCTTTCACGAATTTCCGCTTGTCACCATTGGGCATTGTTCCAAAGAAAGAACCAGGTTCTTTCAGACTAATTCACCACTTGTCTTATCCTAAAGGGGGTTCTTTAAACGATGACATTTCAAGTGATATGGCTTCTGTAGCATACACTTCATTTGATAAAGCTTTAGAGCTTTTGAAGCCTTTAGGTCAGAATTCGTTATTGGCCACAGCAGATATAAAATCTGCCTTCAGATTGCTTCCCATTCATCCTGACAGTTTTAATTCATTAGGCTTTCATTTCGAAAACGAATTTTACTTTGACAAATGCCTCCCAATGGGCTGTTCGTTATCCAGTAGTTATTTTGAATCCTTCTCCACTTTTATAGAATGGTTTTTTAAGGTTACTACAGGGCAGTCATCTTTAATGCACTATTTAGACGATTTCTTATTTATTGGTCAAAAAAATTCAAGAATTTGTGATCAGCTATTAACAGCATTTTTTGTAATATGCAGGGAATATGGGATTCCCTTGGCGGAGGAAAAAACTGTTTTCCCGTGTACCTGTATTGAATTCTTGGGTATAACAATAGACTCAACTAAAATGGAGTTTAGGCTTCCAGGTGAAAAATTGCAAAGGTTAAAAATTTTAATATTCTCCTTTTTAAGGCGCAAGAAGGTGATTTTAAAAGAAATGCAGTCGTTATTAGGTTGTTTAACCTTTGTCACCCGCATAATGCCTATGGGACGTGTTTTCTCGAGGCGTTTGGCAAAATCTATGACTGGTTTAAAATCTCCTTTTGCGCATATTAGGGTTTCTGCAGATATGAAGGAGGATCTATTGGTATGGGCAGAATTCCTGAATGACTACAACAGTCGTTCGGTCTGGCAGGAGGAGTTTTTTACTAATTGTCAATTACATTTTTTCACGGATGCTTCAGGCAGCATTGGCTGCGGGGCATTTTGGGACAATAGTTTGTTTAATGTCCGTTGGCCCGATGAGTGGATTCAAAAGGAGGTGACAGGTAACATCGTTTTGCTAGAACTGTTTCCAGTAGTGGCAGCTATGTATATTTGGGGTTGCCGATTTCAAGGAAAACGTATATTAGTTCAAACCGATAACAAAGGGGTGGTATATGCAATAAATTGTCTAACTTCGAAATCACCTATTGTAATCAAGTTATTGAGGCTATTAGTTTTATATACGCTTAAGTTTAATGTTTGGCTGAAAGCAGAGCACCTGCCTGGAATTAAAAATGATGTTGCGGATGCTCTATCCCGCTTCCAGATGGCGAAATTTCGATCCTTAGTTCCTGCTGCTCATCCCGTGTGAGAAGAAGTGCCTGCATTCTTGTGGGAGCTGATTTGGAATTAATTAGCACAAGGATAAAACAATCTGTTTCCATGGCGACTTGGAAAGCCTATTCCGTCGCATGGAAAGACTGGGGGAATTTTGTTCATTCCGTAGGTATCAGTGAATGGGAGGTGTCGGAAGGTCTGGTTCTGCAATTTATATCTCACTGTATGCATAAAGGCTCATCGCATTCACACATTGCAAAATCTCTGGCGGGTATTTCATTTTTACTAAAATTAAACAATTTACCTGCTTGTAATTCTTATTTTTCTGTAAGACAAGCTTTGAAGGGCTTTCGTCGTGTTTCACATAAACCTGACAGCAGGCAGCCAATTTCTCTTTATTTTTTGGAGTTGCTGTGGGAAGCAACAGAGTCCGTATGTTTTTCTCAATTTGAAGCGCTGCTTTTTCGTTGTGCATTTTGTTTAATGTTCTTCGGAGCACTTAGAATTTCTGAGCTTATTTCTCAGTCTCAATCATCCGCCAGTGGTTTACAATGTGAGGATGTGTCGGTCTCCTCTACAAAAGTGAGCCTGTTTCTAAGGTTTTTAAAAACTGACCAATTGGGTAAAGGAGCTGTAATTGAACTAAATGCCTGGTCGGGCAATAAGTTATGCCCTATACAGAACTTAGTAAATTACTTGAAATTCAGGGGGAGTTCTCAGGGCCCCCTTTTGCGCCATGAGAATGGCCTCCCATTATCTCAATTCCAGTTCAATGCAGTTCTTAAAGAGAACCTGTACTGAGTAAAATTATTTAAAATAAACACTCCAGGTAACTTCAAATGAACATTAGATAGTTACCTTGCCATAAGTTCCTCTCAGAAACACTCCATTTTCTTCTGACAATGGCCTCAATTCACTAAGGTTAACTCCTGTCTTTAATAACTCTCCAGAGCTGTTTTACAGTTATCACAATTATATCACCATGGTGATAACTGTAAAACAGCTCAGAAGAGTTATTAAAGACAGGAGTTAAAGAGAAACTCCGACCAAGAATTGAACTTTATCCCAATCAGTAGCTGATACCCACTTTTACATGAAAAATATAATGATTTTCACAAACAGACCATCAGGGGGCGCTGTATGACTGATTTTGTGCTGAAACCCCTCCCACAAGAGGCTCTGGTACCGTACGGTACTCTGGGCAAACTGCCACAATGTAACAATGACACACACAGGAAATGGCTGTTTATAGCTGTCTGTTAAAGCCAGAACAGCTACATAATCTGCCCACAGTAACAATGTCACCATGTAATACATGTCAGAATGTGAATCTGGGAGAGGAAAGATTTTACAATGAGCAAACTCTGACTAAATCATGTATACATAATTATTGTAAAAATTAAGCACCTTTTTATATTAAATTATTTTCACTGGAGTTCCTCTTTAACCTTAGTGAATTGAGGCCGATCCCTTCCAGTTCTGACAACATTTTGTCAGAACTGAAATATATCAGTTGCTCTCAGTTATGTATCAGTTGCTGTCAGTTACAGCTGAGAGGAGAACTGATGTGTCCATGTTTCCCTATGGCTCAAGTGGGTGATATTACAGTTTAACTGTGTGCTGACCAGAAAGCTGTTATGGTGTAATGGCCATTTTCAAAATGGAGGATGGAGAATTCCCTTGATCACAGTGGACAAACAGGACGCAGGAGAGGAAAAAGAGATTGAGGAGTGGACTACACGGGAGGTAAGTATGACTTGTGTATGCTTATTTTGACTTTTAATTTTCAGTTCAGGTTTTCTTTAAGCTGTGTGCGAATGCTGCTGGGCTTGGGGGTTTGCGGTTGACTTCACATTCTTTCCGTATAGGTGCTGCTACGGAGGCGTCTAAACTAGGCTTACATGACAGTATCATTCAAAAAGTGGGTAGATGGAAATCGAATGCTTTCGGGCTGTATGTTCGCCCTTAAACTTTTGTTTAGTTTGTAGTTGTAAAGACTGTGATCTGGATTATTGGCCACTCTTTTATTTTCTGGGCTCATAACAGAGCTTTTCGCTGATGCTATTCCACCAACCTGAACATGGATCCAGAGGAGTACGCTGTCTACTGGCATGGAGTGCGAGGACTGGTATGGTCTCGTTTAAAAAGTGTTTTATTTGATTTATGTAAACTTGGCCTGCACCTGACATTTTAATTGTACATGCGGGGGGTAATTATATTGGCAAGATGAAATCCCTCGAGCTCTTTTTCAAAATTAGGGACGATCTTGCAGTCTTTAAAGGAATTTTTCCGCAGTCAGTTATTGTTTTTTCCGAAATAGTACCTAGGTGGAAGTGGTTGGCATCTCCTGATCTTTTCCCTTGTGAAAAGGTGAGGAGACGTTTAAACCATAAATTGGAAAAGTTTCTTCCAAAGATTGGTGTTTTTACTTTTAGACACACGAATTTAGAAGGTGGGCCACAGGGCTTGTACAGACAGGATGGAGTACATCTTAGCGACATCGGTCTGGATATTTTTAATTGGGACCTCCAATGTTGCATTGAGTTGGCTGTGGGGTTGGTGCCAGGCTAAGAGGCCTGGCGGGTGGGGTCCTTTCGGAAAGTTGGAGTATTATAAGTGGTCCGAACCGTAGTGGTGGATCGCAAAAAAGTGCTGTTATGTGTTATGATGTTTTGATGAAAAAAGTTTTATATATATTTAATAAAGTTATTTGGACCTCTTTGAGTATTTTAATTTAACCAATAAAGAAGGCCACGGCCAATTTTATGCCAACTTGGAGGGTCTGTCTTTTGTTTATATATATGTTTATATATATCTTAAGTATATATGTATTTATTTCATTGTATTGACAACATTCCCATGTCTGTATTACACATATCATTGTTCAGCACATCACATTTGACCTCAAAATTATCTCCATCTATATATATAAAATCAGATGTATGTGTGTATGTATGTGTGTATGTATGTGTGTATGTGCCGCGATCACGTGAAAACGGCTTGACCGATTTGAACGAAACTTGGTACACAGATCCCTCACTACCTGGAATGACATCTTCTGGGGGTCTCGCGGCCCCCCTGCACACCTGGGCGGAGCTACAAGCAGCAAATCAGATTTCCCCCATTCATGTCAATGGAAATAATGGAAAAGGCTGCCATTCTTACAGTAATCAAGCCATAGTCCCCACACTTGGCACAGTTGGTCACTTGGTGACCAAGGTTACAAATCCAGGAAAAGTGGGTGGAGCAGAAA
The DNA here is from genome assembly GCF_040937935.1 of Hyperolius riggenbachi. Taxonomy (NCBI): domain Eukaryota; kingdom Metazoa; phylum Chordata; class Amphibia; order Anura; family Hyperoliidae; genus Hyperolius; species Hyperolius riggenbachi. The sequence continues at coordinate 40,073,958 of NC_090652.1, forward strand.
ACAGCCAATCAACTTTCAGCCATTCATTTTAAATGGGAAAATGTAAACTGCAGCCATTCTTAGACTGTTAATCGCAGGGTTTTCAAACTTGCCACACTTAGTCACTAGGTGAATAAGATTAAAATTCTGGAAAGTGGGTGGAGCCTACAACAGCCAATCAAAATTCACCTATTGATTTTCAAGGGCAATATTTAAACTGCTGCTATTCTTACACAGTTAATGGCAGAGGCTTAAAACTTGCTACAGTCAGTCATTGGGTGACTGGGGTTCAAAATCACTAAAGGGGTGGGGCCACAAACAGCCAATCAGATTTCCTTGGTGGATAAACTGCTTCCATTCACACATTTTTGATGCCAGGAACCTGAAAGCTCACAGACTTGGTCATTGAGTGACTGTGTGTCAAGGTTACAAAAAGTGGGCGGAGATAAAACACATTTCACTGGGAAAATATAAATTGCAGTCATTAATGGCAGGGTTCTTAAACTTTGTCCAGTTGGTCACTGGGTGACTGGGACTAATATGCATGGAACCTACAACAGCTATTCATCTGTTGATGTTCAAGGGAAATATTTAAATTTCTGCCATTCTTACACGGTTAATAACAGATGCACCAAACCTCGTACAGACAATCAGATTTGTGTAATTTCAAAGGGAATATACAAATTATTGATACCAAGGAGCCCAAAGCTCATAAACTTGGTAATTGAGTGACTGTATGTCAAGGTTAGAAAAAGTGGGCGGCGCCAACAACTACATTTTCTACATGGGAAAATATAAACTGCAACTATTCTTACACTGTTAATGGCAGGGTTCTCAAACTTGACATAGTTGACCACTGGGTGGCTGGGATTAATATTCAGAAATGTAAGTGTAGCCTACAAAAGCCAATCAAAATTAACCTGTTGATTTTCAAGGGGAATATTTAAATTGCTACCATTCTTACACTGCTAATAGCAGAGGTTTAAAACCTGGTACAGTCATTGGGTGACTGGCGTCCAAATGCACTATAGGGGGTGGAGCCACAAACACCCAATCAGATTTGTTAAATTGATTTCAGCCATCCTGTTATTGGCAGGGTTCTCAAACTTGACACAGTTGGTCACTGGATGATTGGGGTTAAAATTCAGGAAAATGGGTGGAGCCTACAACAGCTAATCAAAATTCACTTGTTGATTTTCAAGGGGAATATTTACAATGCTGCCATTCTTACACTCTTAATGGCAGAGGTCTCAAATCTGGTACAGCCCGTCACTGGGAGTCTGGGGTTTAAATTCTGAAAATGGGTCAGGCCACAAACAGCTAATCAGATTCGTTCAATTTCAATGGGAAATGCAACTTATCAATGCCAAGGACCCCAAAGCTCATAATCTTGGTCATTGAGTGACTGTATGTCAAGGTTAGAAAAAAATGGGCGGAGCCAAAAACAACTAACTTTTCAGCTGGGAAAATATAAACTGCAGCAGCACATTGTTAATGGCAGGGCTCTCAAACTTGACACAGTTGGTCATTGGGTGACTGGGTTTAATATTCAGAAAAGTGGGTTGATCCTACAACAGCCAATCAAAATTCACCTATTGATTTTCAAGGGGAATATTGAAACTGCTGCCATTCTTACACTGTTAATGGCAGAGGCCTCAAACCTGCTACAGTCGGTCATTAAGTGACTGGGATTCAAATTCACTAAAGGGGCGGAGCCAAAAACAGTCAATTATATTTCTTTGCTGGATAAACTGCTTCCGTTCACACAATTTTGATGCCAGGAACCCGAAAGCTCACAAACTTGGTCATTGAGTGACTGTGTGTCAAGGTTACAAAAAGTGGGTGGAGTCGACAACAAATTTCCCTGGGAAAATGTAAACTGTAGCCATTCTTACACTGTCAATGGCAGGGTTCTCAAACTTTGCACAGTTGGCTGCTGGGTGACTGGAATTCTTACTCAGAAAAGTGGGTGGAGCCTAAAAAAGCCAATCAAAATTCACCTGTTGATTTTCAAGGGGAATATTTAAATTGCTGCCATTCTTGCACTGTTAATGGCACAAGCCTCAAACCTGGTACAGTTGGTCATTGGGTCACTGGGGTTCGAATTCAAAAAAGGGGTGGAGCCAACAACAGCCATTTAGATGTTTTTATTGATGCCAAGGACCCGAAAGCTCACAAACCTGGTAATTAAGTGACTGTGTGTCTAGGTTACAAAAAGTGGGCAGAGCAAAAAAACAAATTATACTGGGAAAATATAAACTGCAGACCTTCTTGGCAGGGTTCTCAAACTTTGCCCAGATGGTCACTGGGTGACTGAGATTAATATTCAGGGAAGTGGGTGGAGCCTATAATAGCCAATGAAAATTCACCTGTTGATTTTAAAGGGGAATATTTAAATTGCTGCAATTTGTACACTTTTTATAGCAGATGCCTCAAACCTGCTACAGTTGGTCATTGGGTGACTGGGGTTCAAATGCTGGAGAGGGGTGGAGTCACAAACTGCCAATCTGATTGATTTAATTTCTATGGGATTATATAAATTATTGATGTCAAAGTTCACAAACGTGGTCACTGAGTGTTTTTGTTTTAGGGTTTAAGAAAGTGGGCGGGGCCGACAACAGCCAAATACATACCCGGGCAACGCCGGGTCATCAGCTAGTTTACTTAAATTTGCAAAAGAAGGTAGAAGTTAGGATGTTGAGATTCATATGTCTGCATTCTAAGTACTGCATTCTGGTTGTTTGTTAATGTTGTGTCTCAATAAAGTTTTGTTGTTGTTCATCTCACCATGAGGTTGTGATAACAGTACTCCTGCAAGAGATGCCCCTTTCCTGCCTCTCCCCTGCCCCTCTGCACCTCTCTCCCGCCTCTCTGCTCTTTGATGAGAAGCAGGGTGGCGAGCTGCAGAATCGTGATCCCGGGTCAATTTTTTTTATCGAAACTAAAGGCAAAGTAGAGGTGGGAAGTGGCATGCTACCTAATCCATTACACTTCTCACCTATATAGTAGCTTTAGTTGTTGTCTATCATCAAGGATGCCTCCACTAGTGTTTTTAGATCAGTGTGAATAGGCTCTTGATTCATGCAGAATGAACCATGTACACTTAAAGGAATACTATCGATACCCAAGTGTTCTAAAATGACAATGTACAAATAATGTCTAAGTAGCTGTGTAAACATTTTCCTACTTTTCATGTTAAATATCAGAGGCAAAAGCTGTAATTTATTGAGGGTAGGATTTAGCTATATTGGGACAAATCAATTGCAGAAGGGGTGTCTGCTTCAATGCACAGCCAGAGTTGCATATCAGACTACAGAAAGCAAATATCAAACATATCAAACTCTGAAAGCAAAAACAATATGAAAAAGCTGTGACAATTAGTTACATTTCCTCTGCCCTCTTCAGACACTTCAGTCAGAAGCAGAGCTCCCAACAGCTGCAGCTCCTGTGTCCTGTCTCTCTCTGTCACACACAGAGCTACACATAGAGTTAAGTGATCAAGTGTGAGGGGAATTTCCCCTCTCCTCATGGCTCAGTCAGCAGCGTCAGTAAACTTTGAATGTATTTTACTAACAGTAAACAATGAAGTTGCTACTAAAATGTATACACCAGTACTTAGGGCTCTTTCACATTAAGGCAGATTTTCTGCGTTAAACGCAAAGGCCTCGATTCATAAAAGTGCTGTCGGTAAGGTAAAGTCGAGCGGGGAAACACCGCTGTCGGTATTTCTGCCTTCAGGGTGGTAATTCATAAAAATGTTGCTAGTTGTGATATGCGTGCGGAGATATTCCGCTGTAGGCTGGCGTTAGGCTGTCGGTAGGCATGCGGAAACAGGAGAAGCTGGCCGAGTCCCTCCGTGCAGTGTTCTTTCTGCAGCTGCTTGGGAGGTCTGTCCCATTCACTGCACTGTATTCCGCACGCTTCTCACCACATCAGAGGTAGCGGTAATACCCGTCCGCATACCGCTACCTCTAATCTTTATGAATTGACTACTTGTTACTTTTGCTATGATAATCACCGCGCTAGGAGGTGATTTATCACTCTGCTCGCGAATGTCGGCTTTTCATGCGGAAAAAGCCTTTATGAATACAGATTTGCTGTGTGGTCGGTAAAGTGAGCTGTTTTCAGCATTTCCGAATGCGGGAATGCTTTATGAATCGAGGCCTAAGGGTAAAGTTTGCGTTACCCTAAGGTGAAATGAAAGTCCATAGACTTTCATTTTAGCTTTCACATATAACGCAGCCTTTTTGTGCGTTGCGTCACACTGCACCCAGGCGCAGTTTTTTGGCCGACGCTAGCTTTATGCGTTACAATGTTAGTCAATGTAAAACGCACACTATGCGCGTTTTTAATCCGTTAACGCAGGCAATCAGTCCCAGAATGCAACAGAGGAACAATGTAGAAAGTTGAAAACTAAAAGAAAAAAAATTGCCTGCGTTTTTCTTTTAGTTTTAATCCGCATTGAAAACGGATTAAAAACGCACACTCACTGCAGTGCAACGCATATCAAAACGCATTAAAACGCATACAACAAAACGTATGCTTTGAGCGTTCTCCAACGCAAGCTCTGATGTGAAAGAGCCCTTAGCAGCACTTCCCAAACAATTCCTGTGTCAATTGAAAAAAATATGTGAATCGATAGTATTCCTTTAAAGGACAACTGAAGTGAAAGTGATATGAAGGCTGTCATAATTTTTTTTCCTTTTAAGCAGTACCAGTTGCCTGGCAGTCCTGCTGGTCTGTTTGGGTGCAATAGTGTCTGAATAACACCACTAATCTTGTCAGATCTGACAATAATTTGACAAACACCTGATCTGCTGCATGCTTGTTCAGGGTCTATGGCCAAAGGTATTAGAGGCAGAGGAGCAACAGGACAGCCAGGCAACAAGTATTGCTTAAAAAGAAATAAATATGACAACCTCCATATCCCTCTCACTACAGTTGTCCTTAAGGGCCCATTCACACTTGTGCGTTTTCAGAGCGATTTCAGCATTGCTGAAAATCGCTAGCGGTTTGAAAAACGTGTGTATAATGAAAGCATATGGAAGTGTTCTCATCTAAGCGATTTGCGATTTGCTCAAACGCAAACGTGTTGCCTGCAGCATTTTCTGAGCGATTCTCGAGCGCTTCTGCAGGCTAAATTGAACTAGAAATTACGAAATGCTAATCGCTGGAAAAACGCTTTCTATACAGTGAAAAATAGCTGGAAATCGCTAGGAAAAAACGCTAGGAAAGAGGTTAGCGTTTTGCGATTTTAGATGTGAACCACATCCATTGTTATTTCATGACATGATCTTCAAGTTTCCTTTCCTGAGTGTATCCAGGTTTGTCCCAGGATTTGCAGGGTGAACAGTCCTGAATAGACTTAGCTTTCACAAAGCTTGGTATCACACAATTAACTTATTGTTCTACAATAAAATGTACCACTGTCTCAGGGCAGTTTCTAGGCTAAAGGTCCGTACACACGCCGGACTGGAGGCAACGACGGGTCCGTCGTCACCTCCCGCTGGGTGGGCATTCCAACGACAGTAACACACTGTCGTTGGAACGCCCACCCAGAGGGAGGTGACGACGGACCCGTCGTTGCCTCCAGTCCGGCGTGTGTACGGACCTTAAATTGCACCCAGGGCGAGGGTGTAAAAATTGCACCCCCCCCCCACCCCTGTGGACTTGGGAACCCTTACTCTTTAGGAACAGAAACACAGCCACAGGTCACAAGTAGATCTGTCTACTTTCTAGTGACCAGCCGCTCATCCAGGAGGAAGCAAGAAAACACCCATGCGAGGAGAGTCCGGAAAGCTGACTCCTCCATGGGCACCGTGTACTGACAGCCTGCAGTACTGCTACAGGACATCAGGTGTCATCACGGGGTGGTGACGTGATGATGACTTGAAGTCTGACGCAGGCAGCCTAGGAGGAGTCAATGAGGGTGATCACGCTGGTAATCTTCTTTATTCTTCCATTTGGCTGCACTGCTCGTCACCAGCTCCCTAGCGGTAATGTCCTTCTGTCTGCACCCCCCTTCATCTACTTTCTGGTCTGCGCCCAGTGCGGTCGCCCTGCCCGCACTGCCCAATAAACTGCCCTGCGCTGTCTATATACAGGGCCAGCCTTAGGTTTCCCAGCACCCTGAGCAAAACCTGATTGTGGTGCCCCCCTTCATCCTCTTTGCGCGTGTGTACACACGCATGCACGCACACACACGCCCATATGCAATTCACCTTTTCTCCGGAGTTATCTCCTAGGACAGTGGTTCCAAACCTTTTTGAAGTCGTGACACATCACGCCAAATGCTCAGATCTCTGTGACACATCACATATGTATAATAGAAAAATACTAATAACCACGAAATGGTTGGAAAGAGTGCATTATCCTGAACACACTTAAAAACAATGGCTAGAACCTTTCAGGAATATTAATAAAACCAATATGTGTGAAAGTTAGGGCCCTCCAAATTTGGAATGATAGTAACGACTATGCGCTGCGCGTTATAGCCATGAAGCGTCCCTCCTCCAAAAAATGCACTCAGACTCAGTATAGGTAGGTAGATAGCCAGGTATTGGTGCCCTCAGTATAGGATTTCATGTGTAGGTGCCCTCAATATAGGTAGCCAAGCATAGGTGCCCCCCTCAGTATAGATAGACAGCTCTAGGTGCCCTCTGCATAGGTAACCAGGCATAGGTGCCCCTAGTACAAAAAGTTAGGTGGAGTTTGACAAATTTAACGACAGAATTAGGAGATCTATTGATTCTGAGAATGAGAAATTGAAAGAGGGCAAGCAAAAGAAATTTCAGAGGGACGTGCAGGATTTTGCGACAGGGAAGGTGTTTTCAGTATACTCTAACCCTATAAGAGGTAGAAGTAGGAGAAGAAAGGTCAGCTGGGCTTCCTCATCGGGAGGTTCAGGTGAGGATATCAGGGATAACGAGTCGGAATGGGAAGATGAACCACCCACCTCCAGGAAAAATGCAAAGAGAGGCATTTTGAGAGGAGGGGGGGGGGGGGGGGGTGGAGTAAAAACTAGACAACGCACTTTTTTAGAACGAAAAGAAGGATCAGGAAGAGGAGGAGACAGCGGGTCAGAAATGAGACACAGCAGTCGGAAATGACCAATGAAGACAATGTTTATTGTAATAATGCTATCAACTTGACTGACGTCAAGCTGGATAAGACAGACATAGATTTACTCAATCGAGGTTTGACTTTCTGTCCCTCACACCAGGTGTCACAATTTGAGATATTTAAGGATTTGCAATTATTCTTACGTAAAGTATTATTAAAACTACAATTTCAGGGTGACACGGATGTGGGTGACCAGGAATTAATGGGTTATATGGACATAGACGATTTATTTTGAAATCATTGAAGGGGAGGAAGGGGAGGAGTTGGGTTTAGACGGCTGTCTGCCTCTACACACTAATATGAGACCCAGATCCACTTATATGCCCACTATACAAACAAATAAATTTGTTTCATTATTCAATGAGTGTATAGTAGATGAGATCAATAATTGGACGGAGGTTATTGAACAGTTGGATAATTTAACTACATCAGAAAGAAAGTCCCTGTCACGACTAAAAAACCTGAAAGGGGTGGTCATCAAAAAAAGTGATAAAGGAGGCAATATAGTTCTCATGCCGGAACAGATGTATCTGGATGAGATTAATAGACAACTAAATGATAACTCCTGTTATGAAAGAATCACTTTCAACCCTTTTGAAAAAGTCAAAGATCAATTAAACATTAGGCTCCAGTGGGGCTATTTGGATGGAATTTTAACTGAAAAGGAATATAAAGCGTTATTGGTTTCTGAGTATACTATCCCTACGCTATATATATTACCGAAAGTTCATAAGAATCCTGCATGTCCCCCTGGACGTCCTATTATTTCAGCAAGGGGTTCTCCCCTTGAGAAAACAGCTCAATATATTGATATAAAATTGAAACCGCTGGTGGAGAGGCTCCCATCATTTGTGTTGGACACCATGCATTTTTTGGAAAAATTTAAGAATGTTAGCATCCCACAGGATGCATTACTTGCAAGCTTGGATGTAGAGTCCTTATTCACTTCCATCCCCAATGATATTGGGAGACGAGCCACCTCTAAAATTTTTGGAACGATTCTATCCTCATAATGAAGGCCATAATGATTTTGTTGATTCCCTTTTACAGTTCATTCTTACAAATAACTTTTTTACTTTCGACGGCAAATTTTTATAGACAAAAACGGGGTGTGGCCATGGGAGCGGCTTGCTCACCTGCGTATGCTTGTCTCCATTTGGGGGCTTGGGAGGAGGAGATAGTCTACAACCATGCCTTATATAAAAAATACGTACTACTGTGGATTCGTTATGTGGACGATATTTTTCTGATTTGGGCAGGTTCTAAAGTTACTTTTTTCGAATTTGTGAAAAGTCTTAATTCAAACAGATTCAACATTTTCCTTACTTCTAGAATAGATGAAAATTAACTGGACTTCTTAGATATAAAGGTGTCCAGGGATGATGGGGGCCTGTCTACTAGGACCTATAGAAAGAAAACTGCAGGAAATTTGCTGTTACACTATAATAGTGCCCATTTAAATTCACAGAAAAGAGCTGTACCTATTGGACAATTCCTCCGAATTAGGAGGAATTGTTCCTCAACCATTGAGTACTTAAAGGAAGCTCAAGCTTTGAGGGCAAGATTGCGGGCAAGGGGGTACCCACATTAATTGTTGAAATCAGCCTTGTATAGAGCTTTGCATACGGACAGACATACATTATTGATGAAGAAGCCTAAGTTTGCAGTAGAGGATTTCCCCAGAATGATTGCTACATATGGGGGACATTGGGACAGATTAAAAGAAACCTTGGAAAAATATTGGCATATGTTGCTAAAGGATGATAAGATTGCTACAATAGTAGGCCCTCGACCGATGCTAACTGCTAGGAGAAACAGGAATCTGTCTGATTTATTGGTACAATCTGAGTATAAACCTGACCTTATTATGGGCTCTCTGGGTATTAAGGGTATGACAAGATGTGGTAAATGTTCAGTCTGTCCCTTTGTTGATGAAACAGATGTATTTTACGACTCTAGTAACAAACAGCAGTTTAAAATCAATAGTATGATTGATTGTGATACCACACATGTAGTCTATCAACTGATGTGTCCTTGTGGTCTATATTATATAGGAAAAACTAAAAGAGAGTTTAAAACCCGTATACAAGAACACATTAAGAGTATTAATGACTCTATTAAGGAAGAGAAAAGGGACAAAACTCCTATTTCCACTCATTTTGCTGATTTTCATGAATCCAGCCCAGCCGGACTGAAGGTAAAAGGTATTTATTGCTTAAATCCAAGTGTTAGATTTGAGAAAACTGATTCTATATTGTATAGGAAAGAGAGCTATTGGATATATACACTGGATACGCTATATCCCAAAGGTTTAAATAGGGACCTTAACTTGAAGGTGTTCTTGAAATAATTTGATTGGTCCCGGCCAGTTTTATTGAGATATGGGGTATATGTTACTTGTCTTGTGTGATAATGGCACTATAATTGCTGGTATTATTGCCTATTTGAAGTGCAGAAACATAAACAGATAGAACATGTGAGAGATAGTATTATGGTCTGCTATTTTGCAATTTAATAGGTGTTAATTGAACAATGTTCACTAGATGGCAGTAATGGCATTAAGTTCAACTTTTCTTTTGGCACATATCTCCTATGTTCGTATGCAAGCACATTGAAAGATGCAGAGGACGTGTATATATGGACTTGCACCACCAGAGGGAGCTATGGGTGCGAGTGTGTTTGCTGCGCATATGAACTGTGGCATGTGTTGTCATACAAGCGAATAGACCTGCGCAGTATGTTGTCTAAATGTTCAAAAAAACTCCTGGCGGAAGCGACCTCCGGGTCGCATAAAAGGCGGTCATGTGATCCAGCGCAGTTGCGCAGAACGTCCTGAGGAAGTCCCTGGGCGGGGTGAAACGCGTCGACGTAGGCCTGCGTCACGCGCTGAGATGTGCCTCTCCGCCCCCCTCTGCCCTCCCGCCAGATCGGAGCACGGTGCCCGAAGCTATGGCCCACACCTCCTAAGTTTGGATTCCCGCTTGGACGCGATGACACAAGCCTAAGGTCCCGAGTCGGATACTCCCGCAGATATACATCACGGACACTGCGGTTAGCTGGGCCGGTCTAGCAGTCTATGCGGACATTGCATCTCGTGTTAATGGAGGAGGTGGTAACTATGAGAAATAGCCTGTATGGTACAAATATCCACAGAGTTCAGATGTACATTCATCTATGGTGGAGCACTGCACGCATTGAAACTTTGACGGTGGGATGCATGGCTTGTCTGAAATAGTGAACTGTCTTATCAATATAGGCCTATAATTCATATTACAGCAACTTGGCTAGGTGCACCAGCCCTATACTGTTGAAAGACTCTTGGAAAAAAGACAGCGATCTTCCATGACCAGTTATGATGATTGTTCGATGCTGAACTCTGTTTCATATAATTGAATCCTGGATGTAGGAACTTTTGCGGAATTTTTTTCAATTGTGCCATTATAGACTTTGCTCTCAGTTTTTGTGCCACTTTTTTCTGGGGGTGACGACCCCTATAACCTAAAACTTTTATATGTTTGGTTGTATGCAGGGCATGGTGCTGTGATTGTGGGGGGGCATAGGGGGGCGGGGGGGCGCATTTTTATTGCTGTTGACTACCATCACTGTCGACACATGGGGTGATGCGGATAATTGGACGAGCAATTGGCATATTAGATGCTCTTATATTTTGGCATTGTAAGTGTCCGTGTCTGCTTCTTCCCATGTGCAGATTTGACATGGTTAATTTTGTCACAACCTGGGGTCTGTTCTGTGTGCAGTTGTCTGGGACTTCCTGGTGAGACATATTGGGGGAATTCCCCGCATAATGACAAATTGTGCATTATAATTGTGTGTAATAGTTATAATTCTGGATAGGTCCAATTGGGATTGACCCATGTGAATGGACCCTTGATCTTTAATAAATATCAGGTGGTTGAACAGCATATACTGGTAGTGGTTTTGTTTGGTTTTTCATGTTTATTAGACCAGTGCGTGTACCCACCTGGATTGCACACTTTAGCATGTACACTTATGGGTAGTTGGTTTTTGCCCTCAGTATAGGTAGCCAAGCATAGGTAGTATAGTTGCAAAAGTAAAGTTAGCTAGTACAGTGCCCTCAGTATAGGTAGTATAGTTGACCCAGTATAGGTAGCTAGTGTAGTTGCCCCAGTATATGTAGCTAGTATAGTTTCCACAGTATGTGTAGCTAGTATAGTTGCCCCAGTATAGGTAGCTGGTATAGTTGCCCCCCTTTAGGTAGTTTATATAGTGGCCCCCAGTATAGGTAGTATTGTTGCCCCCAGTATAGGTAGTTAGTATAGTTACTCCCAGTATAGGTAGTATAGTTGCCCCAGTATAGGTAGCATAGTTGCCCCCAGTATAGATAGTATTGTTGCCCCCAGTGTAGGTAGTATATTTTCCCCCGTACAGGTAGTATATTTGCTCTCAGTCCCCCCCCCCCTTCTACGGCAGCGGCAAGGGAATGACTCACCTGACTTCCGCGTTCCAGCGCTGACATCTCTCTTCTCTCCCCACCTCTGCTCCATCTGTAGTTAGAGCAGGTCTACAAAAAAATGGCCTCCGATGTCTGCATTTGTGGACATGCGCCCTTGAGAGCTGGCGTCCTGAGCGAACTCTCCGGTCGCTCAGGTCAAAGGCCGGCCACGTCTATATATACAATGTAATAATTAGTTTTAGTCATCCGTATCTATTTCTTACCTGTTCTGGGACATTTTACAGCTGTTTTTGCTGTTTTTTTGGCTTTGCCTGGTGGAAAGATTAATAGTGTATAGATGACTATGTACAACACGGACACATCATAAAAGAATACAAGGAAACTGATCAACGTTATTTCTGGTGAAAGAATAAGCCATAAATAGCTCCCTACACACCTACGTATTACTATTATAACACTAATCACTAATGCTTCATTTAACATTTAATTACCACCACCTCTCCTTCCATATACAGTTACTGCTGTGTATAATATCTATACTCATTCCTACAATTACTATTCTTAAAGCAAACCTGAAGCAAAAAAACCCCAAACTTATGATATAATAAATTGTATGTGTAGTACGGATAATGAATAGAACATTAGTAGCAAATAAAAGAGTCTCATTTTAATTTTCAGTTATATAGCAATGTAAATAGCAATGTGGGATAGTGTCAGACCAATAGTGATGGTTCTGTTTGTTAACTTCACCATTCACATAAAATGGTGTATGCTTATAAATGGCCATATTAAGGTGTATCCATATAAATGGCCCACCCTGTAGATAATTATTATTTTGGTACATAGTTACATAGTTATTTGGGTTAACCATTTAATGACACACTAACGTATTAAAACGTCATGCTTTACCCTATTAACGGCAACATGACGTTGTAATACGTTGCGCGTTCCCACCGCCGCTACCGCCGTGTGCGCGCCGCTACCGCCGCCGTTTCCCGAACAGTCTTCTACCCAATCGCAGTGCCTGGAGTGAATGGACGTGACCGCGAACAGCGGCTACGTCCATTCACAAAAACAGGAAATTGTTACAGTTAAATAAAGTGTAAAAAAAATAAAAATTAACACTTCCTATAACGAAGTGTATTACACATACAAAGTATATTACACATACAAACACATACATATACAAGTACATACACATTATTAATAAAATTAATAAAATTACACTTCCAACCCTCCCCCCCCCCCAAAAAAAAACTTGTAAAAAAAAATCAGCTTAAAATAAATAAATAAATAGCTGCCTTAGGGACTCAGCTTTTTTAATCTATATTTTATGAGGGAAAATTAATTTTAATTTATTACATAGGGGCTTTTAATTATGGCCAGAACAAAAAAAAACAAAAAACAGAAAAATAACAGCTATATTTCAAAATAATATGTTGTTGCCATACATTGTGATAGGGACATAATTTAAATGGTTTAATAATCGGGACAACTGAGCAAATAAAATGTGTTGGTTTTATTTAAAGGAGAATGTTTAATTTTAAAACTATAATGGCTGAAAACTGAGAAATAATGATTTTTTTCCATTGTTTTTGTATTTTTCCCATTAAAACTCATTTAGAATTAAAAAAAATCTTAGTTCAAAGTACAAAGTACAACACCAACACCAGCCTACTCCCTCACATATCCCTGTTGACCCAGAGGAAGGCGAAAAACCCTTACAAGGCATGAAATGTACATGTACAACATCATGTGGACATCATGTGAAAGTGTAATAGTAGTGTAGTGATCTTACTGCCCTTTGAATTGTTTTCCAAGCCACTTCTCATTTGTCAAACAGCATGATATTACCCTTGATGTTGTCTTTGGAGCTCATACTTAATTCTTTTCATATAAGTTACTATCAATCTCAGCCTAAAGACTGGTACACACACACAATTTTGATTGGTCAATCACTGACCAATTTTACCACCACCATGTAGTATGAGGGCCAACATATATACGGAAGTATATATGGAAGTGGTAACACTGGCCAATCTTTGGTCAATCAAGACTGGATGTGTGTACCAGGCGTAACCCTATAAACCTCACACATCTACACATCTACACATACTCAACCAAAATGCCCACCACTTTATTAATACACTGCTGCATGACATGTCCATGCCCAATGGGCACCGTTCTGCTAGTTACACAGCAATCGGCGTCATTCAGCTCCATGTTTTTCTTACCTCCTCCTGGATGTTTTACTGGAGTTTTTGCTTTTGCTTTGCTTTTGCCCGCTGGAGAAACAATACACACAATCACTTTTTACAGAACAGATGCAGGCTAAAAGATTGTAACAATAACCAATAAAGATCATGGGCTTGATTCACAAAGCGGTGCTAACTGTTAGTACGCTTGTGAAAAGCCCCTCTTCATGCCTAAAGTCAGTTTGGGTGCCCTAACTAGCGCTCGCGTGGAAAGACCTGATGTGCCTATAAGTTCGCATTGGGTGCGACCTTAACGCCGCATAGTGCGACGTTAAGGTCGTACCCAATGCAACCTTATAGGCGCAGCTGGTGCGCCGTTTTCGTCGCACCCCGATGCAACGTTTCGCACGCACTACGCTGTGCACACTCAAAGTTTTGCGTGCGGGACTTTGCGCGTGGCATGATTCACATTTCTGCGTGCTAACTACTTTGCACCCTAGTTATCACGCCCAAAGCCTTTAGGCGTGATAACTAGGTTTGCACCGCTTTGTGAATCAAGCCCCATTTATTTACAGTGGGAAATAAACAAAATTGATCAGAATGGTAAATAGGGAGTGGATTCAACCTATCTTACGAACATATCTTTCTGACATGAACCCACCTCCCCAGCATTCCTGCAGTAAGTCCAGCTCTTCAGGGCGCTTACTCTGCTAACTACCAGGGCATCCCCAGAGGCCGTGCATGACTGCTCCGCATCCCTTTAGACAAGCTCACGCAGCCATTTTATTCTTTATTCCAGTAAAATGATACTAGGTTGGCGCTATAATCAAGATGCAATAAATTTATTATGGACAATAATGCAATGTGCAATGCATGCAATGTGCAATAAATGCAATGTTATACGTGCAAATGATACATGCACATATCACCAAATGATCATTCAGACATACACTCACAACAATCAACACCACTGCCCTGCTGCAGCAGAAAAATCTAAAAAACTAAAAAATATAAAATAATCATAAAATGCAGTAAAATACTGGAAGCAAAAATTAGGCTAGTGCACTGATATGGCTGGTTCTCATTAGGGTTAGTGTCTAATGATGAATAAGGACTTAGTTATCCAAATGATCACAGTTTTCTTCAAACAGGTACAGATATTGATAAATTCAAAAGGTGATTATCCAGGAAGTGTTCTTACTCACAACCCTCGTTGATGGTTAGCAGTGTCTGGGCTGGAGCCGCTCAATCCTGTCCGCCCCGGCCGGCAGCTGGGCAGGAGAGACTGGGACCCGCTGCCTATCGCGGAAGGAGGCGGAATTAGCACGCAAAGCGGAATTGGCTGAGTTCGGGATTACGGCAAGACACTTTGAACATCAAGCGCTGTAGTACCTTACTGGAGCCGGGTGAGCTTGCCCGACTCTGCTGCTAACAACAACGAGGCAGCGGGTCCCAGTCTCTCCTGCCCAGCTGCCGGCCGGGGCGGACAGGATTGAGCGGCTCCAGCCCAGACACTGCTAACCATCAACGAGGGTTGTGAGTAAGAACACTTCCTGGATAATCACCTTTTTGAATTTATCAATATCTGTACCTGTTTGAAGAAAACTGTGATCATTTGGATAACTAAGTCCTTATTCATCATTAGACACTAACCCTAATGAGAACCAGCCATATCAGTGCACTAGCCTAATTTTTGCTTCCAGTATTTTACTGCATTTTATGATTATTTTATATTTTTTAGTTTTTTCGTTTTTTAGATTTTTCTGCTGCAGCAGGGCAGTGGTGTTGATTGTTGTGAGTGTATGTCTGAATGATCATTTGGTGATATGTGTATGTATCATTTGCACGTATAACATTGCATTTATTGCACATTGCATGCATTGCACATTGCATTATTGTCCATAATAAATTTATTGCATCTTGATTATAGCGCCAACCTAGTATCATTTTACTAGTCTCAGTTTGTTGAGGGGATTGGGATACCCCACTCTGGGTTGAGCAGCTGTGAGATCCATAGGCGCCACACTGTACATTGAATTTCCTGATTATTCTTTATTCCGTCCAGTTGCGGTGTTAGCCACTGAATGAGAGTGTCCATTGTGAGTGGCCAGTAGGCCACTCTGTTGTTCAAGCAGCCAATGGCTGTAGACACTTAGTTCACCTGATTGGTCACTGCTCCACTGGAGAATGCAAGAGACCAGTCTTCCTCCCCCCAGGCATTTTGTCTCTATGGTATCGTGCCACATCACATGTGATGTCAAGTAGTAATGCAACATAGACACAGAATGTCTGGGAGGAGGAAGATGGGTTGCGTGTGTCCTTGGTTGATCCTGGAGAGGTGAGCAATATGTGGCTTCCTTTACTGGGGGGTCAAGTAGCTACCTTTACTGAAGTAGAGGGGGTTGAATTGGCTACCTATGCTGGAAGTAATCATCTAGCTAATTATATGGGGGGGGGGGGGGGGGGCGGGGGGACATCTAGCTACCAACCTACATTTACTGTGGGGTTATCTGGTTACCTATACTGGGAGGACATCTAGCTATCTTTTCTGGGGAGCCCACCTGGCTAACTATATTGGGGGGGGGGGGCATCTGGCTACCTATATTGAGGGGAAATTAGGCTACACTGGGGGCTCTACTGGCTACCTATAGTAGGGGGGGGGCATCTGTCAACCTATACTGAGGGGTCATCTGGCTATCTATACTGGGGGGTTAATAACGCTAAGTTAGTGGAGCACTGATATACATTTGTAGCAATTTTTATATCAATGTGTGGTTGCACTTTAGATGTCATGTAGGGTTTGTGCTGCTCACCTTTCTTGGCAGCCATCGAGGGCGTGGTCCTTACCCGATTCAGTCAATGTGGGATGTTTTATGTTCAGCAGCTTCTGGCTGTAGTGGAGATAAGACTAAAAGACATTGCATGATTTGTGGAATAACATACTGGCCCACAAGCAATGCACTTTTTCTCCTGAGTTTTCTCCCAGGTGATATTTTCACATCTTATCACTAAGGGCCTATTCACACTAGAAGGGCTTTTCTGAGCGTTTTGCAATTGATTTGCGGTTTTTAAAATTGCTCCCATTAACTTTCATTAAAAACATCGGAAACAATTTCCACAATTTTCGCGTACGCGATTGCGAAATCGGGCAAATTTTTCAGCGATTTTTACCGCGATTTTAATGAGAGCGATTTTAAAAAACACTAATCAATCGCAAAACACTCGGAAAAAGGCTTCAAGTGTGAATGGGCCCTCAAATGCCCTTTAAGCCACCAGCAAGGAAGAAAATACTTTTTGACAGTACTTTTTAACTGACTTTTTGTATTTTTTCAATTACAGAGGGTTAAAAAGTTATTTTAAACAGAAGATGTAAAATGAATTCCTTGGAGAAAACTTAGGTGAAATAGTGAAATGCGTACGGACCCTTATCTTTTTTACTGTGACACGGTCACTTTATTATTCTATAATTATTCTATTATATTTTTTTAAACTCATTCACTTCTGAATGGGTGTGTATGCATGTACTGGTGCTGGGAAGGGGGGGTGTTCCAGCAACATCTTTCTTTTATTTCATAAGTAAATAAGAATCAAACAGTGAAACATAATCGTGGACTGCATATCACAGTGAGTCTGGCCGAAGCAGAAGACGTGCTGATGTGATGGAAGTTGACCGAGCATGGAAGCGAGGGACCGACAGAGGTATATAAAAATGAAAGCGGGCGCCAGCTAAGGTTACACTAGCGGCGGGGGGAAGGGAGGGGGCAACAATACTGCCTATACTGGGATAACTATACTACCTATACTGGGGCAACTATACTAGCTATACTGGGGTAATTATACTACCAATACTGGGGCAACTAAACGTCCTACACTGGGGCAACTAAACTCCATATACTGGGGTAACTATGCTACCTATACTGGGGCAACTATGCTCCCTATACTGGGGTAACTATACTACCGATACTGGGGCAACTAAACTCCCTATACTGGGGCAACTATACTAGCTATACTGGGGTAACTACACTACCTATAACTATACTACGTATACAGGGGCAACTATACTGGGCCACCGCCCCCCCCTCCTCCTGGAACCCGACACGCATGAAACCCATATCCCCCCTGGCCCCAGAGAAAAGCGTGGTCTTGATAGCGGTCCCCAGGCCGAAATAGGTTGGGGACCCAGGCCCAGAGGTACAGTATTCAAGCAGTCATTGCCACAAGGCATGCACTACCATCAATGATGATGCCTGCATCATAGTAAGTAGTGCTTGTGTCATAGTCATAGTGTCAGTAACATATAATTCAGTGAGTGCATGTGGTACTGCAGTATGAAAATAACTTAGGTCTTGAAGTGTTCCAGAGACAGATTATGGGACACATAAGGCATGTAACCTGCTCTATGCTATGCCTCTGTGCCCCTTCCATGCCAATTTCTGCCCTCCTGCTCCAAGCTGTGAGCCCACAAAATTGCTGGCAGACGGCTTGTTGGCGATCTCAAGGAGGTAGGGGCGTCCCTTGTAGGAGATGAACTCTTGCAAAACGCCGGCTCTGGGCATCAGGAACTCCCTCCTCTCGCTGGCCCTTCGCAGCCTATCCACCACCCGTTTTCCACCTTTCTGAGCTCTGTGCTTCTCAGATGACAGCACATAGCTCTGTATGCAGCGTCTTGACGCCTGAAAGTAAGCCATTATGGGGTTCAGAGGGGTTGGGGAGCGGCGGGTATGGAAGCTACCTTATCTGGCTTGCCCCCTCATTTCAGGTAAAATGCTTTTTATCACAACGTCAGCGTGGTTCTCTTTAAATTAAAGGGACACTATCAATTAACGTATTTTTTAACCTGAGTTAGAGAGAGTTCCTGAAGTGCTGGTAAATAATGATGTATACATTTCATTTGCTTACCTCTTTTGTTTACTGTAACAAATTCCTTTCACTCTGAACTGACAGCACTGTCTGCTCATTCCTGACAGGAGAGTTAAAGCCATTGGAAATCACATATTCATTTTTTTTTAAAAATGACATGTACGGTTTTTAAATTTAAAATACTTTTACCTCTCCTTATTTTCACCGCACCACCGCCCCTGGTTCGTGAAATATAGCCCCAAATCCTCACTGTATAAATCCAAGATGGCTGCCGACTTGTGCTTTATCTTCGGGGTTTATCTTCCTTCCCAATATCTCCTAGTCTCAAGCGCCGATAAAATAGCGCGAGACAATGGAGACTTTCGTGTGCGCAGCCGTGAGATCGTGCGCGCGCGCTCACGTGTATCGAACAGCGCGTGCAGTACGCTGTGACTGCACAGTCTACGGAGCTGCCAGCACAAACACCTGCCCTCAGCGCTGCGCGCTCTTGTAGTGAGAGCAGGGGAGCCGCGCATCAGCGGGAGCGCGACTGACAGGGAGGATCAAGGGGAGGAGATGACGGAGGAGTGACAGAGCAGGGAAAAGAAGCTCTGCCTCCTCTCTCTAGCTGTAATGTTCGACCAAACTGGTCAAAAAATATAAACACAGATTTTGGGGGCCAGCGTGCAGAAACACAAACGAAATGGGGACAGAACAATAGAGGGCAATGAGGTAAGTGGTCCACTATAGAAAAATACAAAATATAAAATGGTACACATTCACTTTAATGAGGGGAGGGGAGTTTCCCTCACAGTGTAGTTAATTCTGTGTAACTGTGTGTCAGAGAGCTCTCAGAAAAAGCTGCATGTTTCTAAACTGTCTGCAGGAGAGCAGAGGAAATGTAACTTGTTTTAAAGGTGTAATTGTCTGTGACAGCACAGCTTTTCATATATTTTTTTTTGGCTTTCAGGGAAAAATCTGTAGTCTGATATGCAAAAAATACTCTGTACTCTGTAGTCTGATATGCAAAAAACAACACTTAGAAATTATTTAAAAAACAACACTTAGGGGGGCGCATGCGCGGCGCTGAGCAATATGGCTGCATAGTCCCGGAGCTCCGCTAATCACCCAGCCTATTTGAGCGACAATTTAGCTTACAGCCTGCTAACGGGATATCAGGAGGTGGATATCGATTCCGGAGTGACCGGAGCACCTCTGTATGGGACCAAAGCGGAGAAAAAGAGCCGAAAAATCTGGGAAACTCGATACTTACTTCCAGAGGCCTACGCAACCGTCCTCCACACCCAAGATGGCGTCTCCGAAACCTCCGTATAAAGACGAAGCTCCACAACAGGCGGATTATATCACTAGACAAGTGCTGGAATCTTGCCTGGCGGACCTGCATGATAGATTCTCGGCCACGGTGAAAGAAGCTGTCACTTCGGCGATAGCAGATCTGAGGTCGGACATTGAAGTCGCCTTAGTGCGCACTACGTCACTGGAGCAGTCGGTAGAAGCTTTGGAACAGAGATGCACCTACCTGGAGGAGGAAAACAACCGGCTTACAGACACGGTGGCAGAACTTCAGAGATCCATGGAGGACCAGGAGAACCGGGACAGGAGAGCAAACCTTCGGGTAAGAGGAGTACCAGACACGATAAAGCCTCCTGATATTAAAGGATATTTAAAAGAGCTCTTTACAGACATCTCCCCGGACACCCCACAAGACATGTGGAGATTTGAAAGGGCACACAGAGCTATAGGCCCCAGACCGGAGGGAGCTCCATTACTCTGTGATATAATAGTGAAGTTCCATTACTACGAGGCCAAAGAAATGATCTTGATGGCAACTAGAAACACCCCATCTTACGCTTTCCGTGATCATGAGGTCCAAATTTGTAATGATATTTCCCCAGTGACCCTTGCTAAGAGAAGAAAGCTCCGCTCAGTTACAGCATTACTAAGAGAAAAAGGAATCCAATACAGATGGGGATATCCATTTAAGCTTATAGCAGTGAAAGAGGGAGTCTATCATGCAATCTCAAATCCAGAAGATGCCCCCGACTTGCTGAAGGGCCTGGGCCTTCGTATGCCAAAAACATCAGCATCTACCTCCCCAAAAGCGGAAAAAAACCCAGAAGATTCTTCACCTCCCCGCTTATCCCCACAAAGCTCGACAACTTAGTCAGAGACATCATTTAAATACTAAATCTTTCTGTTGCTGCTAAGACCAGATCTGACACAATAAGAAACAGGCTCGGTGCGGTGGAATGACAGGACTCTGCGGCCGCAAGGTGCACGTATGTTACCCTCACGAAGGTGTGCAGAGGGGCACACCCGAACGAGGTTATCCGGTTACCTCGTTATAATACTTATCTTTAATGTGTTTTCATCCTGTTACATCTTGTTTTATGATAATTACTATCAGAATTGTAATAGGCCTAGGATGTGCAGGGTTTATATTAGTAACAGCACAATGTTCTGGGGTTCTCTTTTTCTTTTTTCTCATTCTTTCCTTACTTTTCTCTTTTTTCTCTCTCTCTTCGTCCGCCAGCCTATACCTATAAACAATAAAAGGGCCATTGCTGTAGCTATACTGCAAACTGATCAGCTAGATCAAAATATATACAATGATTAAACTAGTCACTTTAAATACTAAAGGGCTAAATTCTATACGGAAAAGGTATCTGGCCTTAAAAGACCTGGGAAGAATGAATGCTGATATCGTTCTTTTGCAGGAAACGAGATTCTCTGCAAAAAAAATGGGCTATTTGAAAAGTAAGCAATATCCTACTTGCTACACGGCTAATGCACAAGTTAAAAAAGCCGGAGTGGCCTTGCTTATTCACAAACGATGCCCTATCCTAGTTAAAACGGTCATCAGAGACCCAGGGGGCGGCTATCTTATACTACAAGCCTCAATTCATGGCTTAGATGTAGTTATAGCTACAGTGTATGCTCCTAATGTCCATCAACTTCCTTTTTTAGAAAAGGTATTTCGGAAAATTGAAACTCTAGCATGTCCTAATGTAATACTTGGGGGAGATTTTAATTTAGTGTATTACCCTACGAGAGATCGAAAATCTGATAATATTCCCTCAAATTTCTCTTCTGTTTGCAAAATTTCCAGGGATTTTAGATCCCTCTTGAAAAATTACGGATATTGTGACGCTTGGAGAGCTCTGCATGCAGGTGATCTAGATTTTACTTTTTACTCCCATACTTCATCGACCTATACAAGAATTGATCACTTCTTCGTGACTCCTACACTGTTAAATTCAATACAATCCTCTGAAATTGGACCGATTTCTTGGTCAGACCACGCTCCACTGGATATGACCCTTAATTTAGCAAACAATCCTAAATTACCTTCAGTTTGGAGATTAAATGATAGCTTATTAGTAAATGAAGAGGTAGCTCAGGATATTTTGGAAAATATACAACACTATTTTGAAACAAACACAGGATCAGTAACCCACTATTCAACAGTATGGGAAGCCCATAAGGCTACAATTCGGGGAAAATTTATAGCAATTGCAACCCATAAAAAGAAAGAGTCACTAAAGAAGATAAACGAACTCTTACAGAACATCACCTCACTAAAAGAGTCGCATAAGCTAAACCCATCCAAACAGATTCTGAACCAGCTGTCTTTATTAAGGAAAGAATTATCGGAAATACAGTATACACAGGTTGAAAAATCCCTATTTTTTACAAAGCAGCTATTTTATGAGAAGGGAAACAGAGCACATACAATATTAGCTAAAAAAATAAGGGATACTAAGACCCGCAACGCAGTACTTTCCCTGAAAGATAGCAAGGGAATAATTCAACAAGACCTAAACAAAATTGCCCATATATTTAGAGAATATTTTTCTAAAATTTATAATTTAAGCATGGATAAAGGATACACCCATCCATCTCCGCCCAAAATTCAAGAATACTTACAAACTTGCAAACTTCCTATACTTACAACAGATCAACTAAATAAGCTTAATGCCCTAGTAACAACAGAGGAAATATTAGGTGTCCTAAAAGAAGCAAAACCCCATAAAGCACCAGGGCCTGATGGCTTCACCATGGCCTATTATAAAAAATTCAGGGACATACTAACTCCTAAACTAATAACATTATATAATGGCTTTATGGGTCTAGACCCAATCCCTGACTCCATGCTTCACTCACATATGGTAGTGATCCCCAAACCAGAAAAGGACCCTTTAGATTTTAAAAATTACAGACCCATATCCTTATTGAACACGGATCTAAAAATACTAACAAAAGTTTTAGCAAACAGGCTATCCCCAATGTTACCAACGTTGATCAATAAGGATCAGGTGGGGTTTGTAACAGAACGTTATGCGGGCGACAACATCCGACGCACAATTAATCTAGTGGATCATATTAACTATCATAAGATCCCATCGTTGTTATTAAGCCTAGACGCGGAAAAGGCCTTTGACAGGTTAAGCTGGCCTTTTTTGTTTCAAACATTAAAAATAATGGGGTTTGGAGGTATATTCATATCTATATTACAAAAGCTATATTCAAGCCCTAAAGTAGCCCTTAAGGTTCCTTTTACTGACCCACATCAATATTTCTCAATTTCAAACGGCACACGTCAGGGCTGCCCCTAGTCCCCACTACTATTTGCTTTATCTATAGAGCCCCTTGCGGCTAGGATAAGGGACAACCCTGACGTACAGGGGTTACAAATTGGGGGATCAATATATAAAATTTCATTGTTTGCCGACGATGTCCTCTTGTCCATTTCTAGCCCTCATGTTTCACTACCGATCCTGCATGCAGAGCTCTCTAAATATGGAGAATTCTCCAATTACAAAATCAACGCAAAAAAAACGGAAGCTCTTCCATTTTATCTAACACCACAGGAAGTAGAGGGTTTGAAGATGCGATTTCCATATAGATGGAAAAAAGAGACTCTAAAATATCTGGGAGTACTTATTTGCAATGACACTTCTAAACTTATTCAACAAAATGTACTTCCCTTAATATCTAGAATCCGGAAAGATCTGACAAAATGGGATAATTATAATATTTCATGGATTGGCCGTATGGCAGCCTTTAAGATGAACTCACTCCCAAAGCTAATTTATATCTTCTCAGTAATACCTATGTGGATATCGCAGACTTTATTACTACCAATACAGAAGGCATTAATGCACTTCATTTGGCATAGAAAACCTCCCAGGATTTCAAAATCAGTTCTCACACTACAAAGACAATTTGGAGGGCTATCAGTCCCTAATATATATAATTATTATGTTGCAAGTCAGCTTAGACAAATGGTAGCCTGGTATGAAAGGTACCCTCACGCTCGCTGGGCTCAGATTGAATTTTCGGCCATGAAACCCTCTCATCCCAGTGTATATTTTTGGGAACCCCGCCCATCCTTATCCGAAGATACATTAATTTATTCTTCAATTAAATCTAATCTAAAACTTTGGTCAGCATTAAAGAAACGTATGATACTATTTCAGCCACATTCAAGTTTAATCCCCATATTTGGTAACCCAGCCTTCACCCCTGGTCTTAAATATGCACCCAATTCAATCTGGGCCCAGAGGAATATTAGATACATATCAGATTTATTAGATCCTTTTACAGGTAAACTTTATGCATTTGAGGCATTGAAAGACCGATTGGAATTACATGACTCATATTATTTGCAATATTTACAAATCCGACATTTTGTAATGTCTGTTTCACCTTCTATGGAATTCCCAAAGAAAACAGAATTTGAAAGAATATGGGACTATGGACCAACACAACCAGGCTTAATTTCAGCATTTTATACATGGATAAACTCTCCGGAACGAGTATCTTCGAGTTATCAACATAAGTATATGCTCTATTGGGACCAGGCGCTGGAAACTTCCACGGATTTACAATCTTGGTCCAAGATCTGGTCTAATGCAGCTAAAACTTCAATATGTGTTACTACAAAAGAGAACATATATAAAGTCATGTTCCTTTGGTATAATACGCCACATAAGTTACATAAGTGGAATCCAACAATACCACCGACATGCTGGAGGAACTGTGGCCAGCAAGGAACTATACAACATATTTTTTGGTTTTGTCCTGCTATCCAGGTCTTTTGGAAACAAGTAATACAACTAATACATCAGATGACAGATATTGAGGTTCCAATGGACCCATGGATCTGTATACTTGCTAAACCGATTACTAAATTAAAAGGTCCAAGACAGAGGCTTATAAACCACTTTCTTACAGCTGCCAGATGCACTATTTCAAGCCACTGGAGGGACCCTAAAGAACCATCAATCATGGAAGTTAGAAGTAAAATACAATATATATATAAGATTGAGCATTTAACAGCTGTATTAAGAGATAAAGTACATATCTTTGATAAAGTGTGGGAACAGGTTACCTTTTGACGCATTTTTTCTCTTTCAATTTAGAAGAAATATTGGGTAAAGTTAAATAGGCTGGCGGATTGAACCCTTCTCTCTCTCCTTCTACTTCTCCCTTTTCTCTCTCTATTTCTGTACCTTCCTTCTACTCTAGCAATTTTTTCTAACTCTTTTTATTTAGCTGCATAAGCCATTTGAAGAAAGCTTATTCGAGATAAATCATAACGTAACAAGTACAAATATGCTACAGAAAACTCGAATGGGCCGATTCACACTATAAGGAAATCAATAGTTTATATAAAAACTAGAATTAGCATAAATAGCTTAATAAGTTCATATGATTACAGCTTATGTTAGAAAAAGCATCTAACTGTATTTATAACATGTTATGAGAATTGACAAATGTTTGTAATATGACATATTGGAAAAATAAAAATTTTAAATACAAAAAAAAACAAAAAACAACACTTAGACATTATTTGTACATTGTAATTTTATAACACTTGGATAATAAATATTCCTTTAAGTAAATCAAAATGCTGGCAGCAGCTTTGTTTGCAAGACAAAGATTCTATGTCCTGGAGTGCACAAATGTGTTTGTTTGTATGTAGAATATACTTCCTGGAAAGTTAACTGGTTCAGCAGGTATATATAAGTGGTTCAGCAGGTATATCTCCCACACAACAATCAGACAGCAGCTTGTTCCCCTCAAAACACCTGTGTGCACCACACCAGCCATCAGTATTAGCAAATTCACAGCTTTGTGTTCTGTTTGTGTTTAGCTACATCAGAGTGTCCAGTAAGAATAGGTTCACACTTGTTCTAGAAACGTATCCGTGGCTCCGGTTTTCGACCCGGACCAAAACCGGAGCCATAGATATACCAGTGTTAAAAATAGATTCCAGGTTGCCCCCTCCCTCACCTGGTCCCCCCCCCCCCCCCGCTCCCCCTCCAGCTAGTTTCATTCATTAAAATCAATTTAAAGCAATATATAATGTATAAAGGCAAGCGGCGAGTGAGGAACTTACTTCCTTGCGTTCCACCACTCACCGCATCACTTCCTGAATGCTGCCCTCTGTACTTTGGGCGGCATTACAGGAAGTGACGCGGCAAGCGGTGGAGCGCAAGGAACTAAGTTCCCCACTCGCTGCTTGCCTTTTATACATTATACTTTGCTTTAAAGAGAGTCTGAAGCGAGAATAGATCTCGCTTCAGACCTCATAGCTAGCAGGGGCATGCGTGCCCCTGCTAAAACGCCGCTATAGCGCGGCTTAACGGGGGTCCCTGTCCCCCCAAACCCCCTCCGAGCAGCGGGGGAGCGCTTCCTGGTTGGGGCAGGGCTAACCACCGCAGCCCTGCCCCACGCGCGTCTGTCAGACGCGTATCTCCGCCTCTCCCCCGCCCCTCTCAGTCTTCCTTCACTGAGAGGGGCGGGGGAGAGGCGGCGATGCGCATCTGATAGACGCGACTGGAGGCAGGGCTGCAGCCGTTAGCCCTGCCTCCAGGAAGAAGATCTCCAGCGACCATTTTCCGACCCAGGTTTGCGGGGGGTGGGTTGGGGGTGAAGGGACCCCCGTTAAGCCGCGGGATAGCGGCGTTTTAGCAGGGGCGCACGTGCCCCTGCTATATATAAGACCTGAAGCGAGATTTAGTCTCGCTTCAGTGTCTCTTTAAATTGATTTAATTAATTAAACTAGCTGGACGACCCCCCTCCGCACCACTGCCCCCTTCCTGTCTGCTACCCCCTCCAGCATGACGGCCCCCCTACCCACGGCCAGGGCTGGGGACTTTCCATGGACTGGGAATGTAGGCTTTATTTACAATACAGCCCTATTTTTTCTCTCAAAACGGAGAGGAAAAAACAAAAATAACAAAAACTGGATCCGATCCTGAACGGACAAGTGTGGGCCTTCTCTAAGTCTTATCAGCAGCTGTGAATCAGAGTTATGAGCTGCCTCCTCTGAGAGAGCCTAGGCTCTCTCCTGGTAAAGCAAACACTGGGGCTTAATCCTTTCTGTGCTCCCAGGCAGGGGTGCAGCTAAGGTTTTTGTGGCCCCAAGCGGAATGCAGGAAGTGGCCCTATCCTGCGAAAAATGGTCGTGGCTATTCCGCAGAAAGTGGGTGTGAGGATATATGTGATGATGATGATATGTACGGTAATGGGGGCAATGACACATTGCAGCAACCTGGCCTAGTTTTCCAGCCATGTAGCTTGGAGCTAACTGCCAGGTGGGGAATCCGCGGGAGAATGCTAAGGAATTACCCCACCAGGCCAGGCCGGCAGTGTAGGCGCTGGCAAGGTGATTCATGGGAGTCACCTCCCAGCACCATTCTAAAGAGGGGAGGTGTGAGTATATATGTGATGATGATGATATGTACGGTAATATGCAGAACATAGAAGCCATATTTTTCATTTTGTGTCATGTGTAGGGCTGAAGGAAGCTGCTACTTTGAGCTTCTGTATTCAGTTCCTCTGGAAGTTGGACGCTGCTAATTGGATCTTCTGTAGGCCAGAATAGTACATTTGCATCTGAAGGTGAACGCTTGTGAACAGTAGAGCAGGACCTGCTAATGTGATTGCCTGTATGTCAATGACACTACATTTGCATTCGGTTCCTCTGGATACAGGTAATTGGGTAACGACACTCTATTCTGTCCTGGATCTTGCATTGCTTTGAACTTTGTGTATATGTAAACAAGCCACTATACAATCCAGCCTAAATGAGTCTGGACAGTTGGAAGCTAACACAGGAATGTTTGAAGTTTACATATGACAGCCTGCTGGAAGTGTTTTAAAATCTCTGAAAGATCAAAGGTGGGACAGGAAAAACCTTTGAAGTTTGCATATCACAGTATATGACAAGCATTCTGTGCAAACCTTCAGAGGCAGGTTGGATTTGTACCCCCAGGCCCCAAATGAGCCTATAAGAACCCGCACAGGTCCTTCACAACTTGTAGCTCCTCGGAGATAGCAAAGACGCTAGAGCTGCCCCGACTACTGGTCTGAAGCTACGTTCTCCTGCAAACAACACTCTGTATATGTTGGTAACGTTTATTTCCCTTTTATTTCTGCAACTTGTCTTGTTGTGTATCTTTGTAACTTTTATTTTGTAATTTTTACTTTTTTGTAAATCTTTTGTATATATTATTTTCTGCATTGTTCCACTTTTTTCTGGAATATTAAATCGTTATTTAATAAGTTTGACTTCTGCTGTACTAAGCTAACGCTCATAGCCTAGAAGAGTCTGCAGTGTAACTTGCGTTACAAAGTCAGTGCCTGATTGTGCTTGCTACTGTACGATTGTACTGTCTGTGTGTGTGCGTGTCATTCCCGTATTCGGCCTAAAGCGCAAAGCTGACCTGAATATGAAAACGCAGATTGCGTGCAGATCACTCAACAGCAGAGTGGAAGTGTCTAGCGGCAGCTAGTGTTGGCAGTGAGAAGTGTTTGAGGGGTCACAGCCGTGTGTTAGCTCGACAAAGGCTGCTTCCCCTCTCGATCTGGTCAAACCCGCAGTCGGGAACCGTATACGCAGGCGTGCCGCGGGGCCGGTTCCTGACATAATTGGCTGGCAGCGGTGGGATCGTTTAGTACATTAGTACGCAGTTTACCTCGCTATTCTGAGTACTAAGGGCTGGAAGCTTGCTAGAAGCGACTAGCTTACAGAAGTCTTCTCAGTGCAGAATCTATATACTTTTTTTCTCACAAAGGTACACACTTGGCACCTTGCTTCCCCTCCCCCTTTTTTTCTTTTTATTTGGCAATACAATGGCGCAGAAAACAACCAGCTATAAGAAACAGAATCAAAACGACTTAATCAACCTGTGTGAGCACAGAGGCATCGAGACGGTGAGAGGCCAGACTAAGGAGCAGTTAGTTCGTGCCCTCGAGGAGTATGATGAGGCAGAGCAAGCCCGTGCTCCAACACCAGCAGATGCAGCTCACAACACAGCAGAGAAGGAATCGCTCCCGCCACAGAATGCGAGTGGAGATGATGTCCTGGATGATCCACCGAACACGGAGATGACATCTCTGGAAGCTGACCTAAAGCTACTAGGCTTGGCTGATCCCGAACTGCGCCTGAAGCTGATCCTGGAACATCGGCAAGCAGAGAGGGAAATATGACAAGCCAAGAGGGAACAAGCTGAACGGCAACACCAGCTGGAGCTGGCTAAAGTTCAGCAGCAGAACCGGTCAGCTGGACCCGCAGAATGCGAAGGTGAGCAAGTCCACAGAATCCCCCTGGATAAGTTCCCCGCTATGGACAAGGACTCTGACATAGACACTTTCTTACAGGGGTTTGAAAGGACTTGTCGTCAGTATTGGGTACCCTGAGAGCAGTGGGCCAGGTATCTCACACCAGGGCTGAGAGGCAAGGCCCTGGAGGCGTTTTTGAATCTCCCCCAGGAGGAAGAAGCAGACTTTGAGGCAATTAAGCAAGCCATCATTAAGCGATACCACCTCACGCCAGAGGTGTATCGCAAACGTTTCAGGACAGTGCAGCTAGATCCTAACGACAGTTACCTGGATCATGCTTGCAACCTGCGCACTGCCTTCCAGCAGTGGTTAAAAGGACTGACAGTCAAAACCTTTGATGCCCTGCAGGAGCTGATGATAAAAGACCAGTTCCTCCACACTTGTCCTGTTGAGGTCCAGCTGTTTGTGCTGGACCGAGAGCCAAAGACTGTGGATGAGGTCGCGAAAGTCGCTGATTCCTACACAGCCCATCGAGCATCCCAGTCCTGGAGGACTACAACACCCAGCTCGTGGGGAGAACAGATCGCTAAACCTGCTTCACCCATCACCTAGAGGAGGCAAGCACCGCTGTCTCCTGGATTCAAGCAACCAACCACTGACACCCGGAAATGCTTTGTATGTGACAGGGTGGGTCATATTAGCATGATTTGCCCAGAGAGGAAGAGGGAGGCCCAAAAATCCAGTGAGGCCTCAAACCCCAGTGAAGTCCAAACTGCTTTGTGTGCTGCCAGAAATGCCACTGGCTATGCCGAGAATCTGCAACCTGTCATGGTTGGGGATACAGCTACCACCGGCCTGAGGGACACTGGAGCAGAGGTGACTGTAGTGCACCCCCAGCTTGTGAATCCAGAGGAGTACATTCCTGGCAAGACTATGGCTGTCAAAGGAGTTGGGGGTGTCAGCCCAGCCATACCCACTGCATGGGTTCACCTGGACTGGGGTGCCGGCAGTGGAATGAGAAAAGTGGGGGTAACTGATGTCATCCCCACAAACGTTTTGTTGGGTACTGACCTGGGGCAGTTAGTGGCCCAGTATGAGCCTACTCCAACCCCCGTGGAGTCCGCCTCCCCAGCAGAAGTTCAGGACTATTGCAAGGTACTGTTTGATAACTCTGTGCAAGTGGGGGGTGCTGGTGAGTCTCCAGGGGTTAAGGACTGTGTGCTAGGAGCCAGCCCTAGTGAGTCTCCAGTGCCCAGGTCTGGAGTGGGACATGTTGATACAGAGAATGCAGAACCTGATGATGTCATTTATGACGCACGGACTATCGAGGCAATCGATGCAGGAACTGTTGATGCTACTTGTGGAGTGCTGAGTAGCAATGTGTATAATGCTGCAGATAATGTTGATGTTGTATGTGATGTTCTAAATTACAATATGTGCAGGGCTGATAATGTTGATATCATATGTGTCGTGCTACATAATGATGCTTGTCATGTGGACACTCCGTCAGCTGCAAGAGTACCCAGCAGTGTTCGCTGGGCTGCAGCAGATGAACTGCCCACTGAAGGGGCAGACGGCACCAGGCCAGATCTTTCCCCTTCAGATGTTTTTGAGAGCAAATGTATGAGCAATGATATGTGTGATGCGGACACTCCCTCCACTGCAGTGGTAACCAGCAGCGCTAGCGGGTCGGCAGCAGAGGGACTGTCTGCTGCAGTGGCAGATGTTGCCGGGTCAGCGGCGTCCGCTTCAGAACCGGGCCCTGAGGGCCCAGGAGCCTCTCAGTTTGCAGCCTCCCTGGCATGCGTGAAAGGCAGCACTGAGCTCGCTGGGGCTGTTCGATTTGACAGCCGCCTGGAAGAGCTCAGGGGTCTGGCCAGCAGGTCACCAGCTGGGAGGGGCAGGCTGAGAGGGTTCTGAGAAGTTATTCCCTCTGAGCTGTCCGAAGTGGAGGAGGCAGACCGGCAGATAATCGTTCCCCAAAGGTGACTGTCGGAACCCTTCCCCAGCTGCAGCCCTGTCTCTATGGTCGCGAATTCATGGTCGTCCCGGACCATCATTCCCCTGGTTGGTTTCGTCAGGTTGCCAGGGGCAACGACACATTGCAGCAACCTGGCCTAGTTTTCCAGCCGTGTAGCTTGGAGCTAACTGCCAGGTGGGGAATCCGCGGGAGAATGCTAAGGAATTACCCCACCAGGCCAGGCCGGCAGTGTAGGCGCTGGCAAGGTGATTTATGGGAGTCACCTCCCAGCACCATTCTAAAGAGGGGAGGAGTGAGTATATATGTGATGATGATGATATGTACGGTAATATGCAGAACATAGAAGCCATATTTTTCATTTTGTGTCATGTGTAGGGCTGAAGGAAGCTGCTACTTTGAGCTTCTGTATTCAGTTCCTCTGGAAGTTGGACGCTGCTAATTGGATCTCCTGTAGGCCAGAATAGTACATTTGCATCTGAAGGTGAACGCTTGTGAACAGTAGAGCAGGACCTGCTAAATGTAATTGCCTGTATGCCAATGACACTACATTTGCATTCGGTTCCTCTGGATACAGGTAATTGGGTAACGACCCTCTATTCTGTCCTGGATCTTGCATTGCTTTGAACTTTGTGTATATGTAAACAAGCCACTATACAATCCAGCCTAAATGAGTCTGGACAGTTGGAAGCTAACACAGGAACGTTTGAAGTTTACATATGACAGCCTGCTGGAAGTGTTTTGAAATCTCTGAAAGATCAAAGGTGGGACAGGAAAAACCTTTGAAGTTTACATATCACAGGATATGACAAGCATTCTGTGCAAACCTTCAGAGGCAGGTTGGATTTGTACCCCCAGGCCCCAAATGAGCCTATAAGAACCCGCACAGGTCCTTCACAACTCGTAGCTCCTCGGAGATAGCAAAGACGCTAGAGCTGCCCCGACTACTGGTCTGAAGCTACGTTCTCCCGCAAACAACACTCTGTATACGTTGGTAACGTTTATTTCCCTTTTATTTCTGCAACTTGTCTTGTTGTGTATCTTTGTAACTTTTATTTTGTAATTTTTACTTTTTTGTAAATCTTTTGTATATATTATTTTCTGCATTGTTCCACTTTTTTCTGGAATATTAAATCGTTATTTAATAAGTTTGACTTCTGCTGTACTAAGCTAACGCTCATAGCCTAGAAGAGTCTGCAGTGTAACTTGCGTTACAAAGTCAGTGCCTGATTGTGCTTGCTACTGTACGATTGTACTGTCTGTGTGTGTGCGTGTCATTCCCGTATTCGGCCTAAAGCGCAAAGCTGCCCCGAATACGAAAACACGGATTGCGTGCAGATCACTCGACAGCAGAGTGGAAGTGTCTATTATTATTATTATTATTTAGTATTTATATAGCGCCGACATATTACGCAGCGCTGTACAGAGCATATATAGTCTTGTCACTAACTGTCCCTCGACGGAGCTCACAATCTAGTCCCTACCATAGTCATATGCCTATATTGTGTAGTGTATGTGTTGTAGTTTACGGCCAATTTAGGGGGTGAAGCCAATTAACTTATCTGTATGTTTTTGGATTGTGGGAGGAAACCAGAGTGCCCGGAGGAAACCCACGCAGACACGGGGAGAACATACAAACTCCTTGCAGATGTTGACCTGGCAGTGCGAAGTGTTTGAAGGGTCATAGACGTGTGTTAGCTCAACTAAGGCTGCTTCCCCTCTCGATCTGGTCAAACCCGCTGCCTCTATTGCCGGTACCGGGTCCCGTCACTTCCGCCGGACGCGACCAGTTGTACGCATGCGCAGGGGCTCCCTCCGGCTTTGTACGCATGCGCCTGTGCAGTACGGAGGGAGCGCAGTGCGCTTGCATCGACTGGCTCGACTGGCGGAAATTACTGGACCCGGTACCAGCGATAGAGGCAGCGGAGGATGGCGGCGTGGGAGCAATCCAGGCTTATGGAGCTGGAGGAAGCCCCAGGTATGTATAAATCTATTTCTTCTACGTTTCTGGTTCTCTTTAAGCTATCTTAAGACCTTCCCCCCATCATAATAAAGGTGGCCACACACGATACAATAAAATGATCCGATTTTACAGCAATTCGATAAAAACGATCGGATCTCCAGAAAAAAATCAAAAGCTTTTTTTTCATTCGACTGAAAAACACGATCGGATTTCCCGTTTTTTTCAATTTTTATCGAACTGGAATGCCAGATATTTTTCTTCAATCTTTCTAAAGATTGTATGGTGTGTGTTAGATTGTCATTTTATTAATATACACCCTAGCAATTTTCTCTGATTTTCCAATCATTTTTATCATAATTGGGGACAAAATTGAACATAGGTGTGTGGTACATTGGTCAGATTTTTGAAATGTTACAATCAGTCAGAAACATTTATTGCAATTGTTAAATTGAACAGATATTTTAAAAATTGAATGGTGTTTGGCCACCTTAAGGCTCAACACACACCATACAATCTTGGTTGTTCAATCTTACCACTTTCATGTAGTATAAGAGCTTATCCAATCAATCATTCAAGGTATTTTCATTCTATTTGCCCTTATACTACATAGATTTGGTAAATCTGTACAACCAAGATTGTATGGTGTGTGTTGAGCTTAAAGAGACTCCGTAACAAAAATTACATCCTGTTTTTTATCATCCTACAAGTTCCAAAAGCTATTCTAATGTGTTCTGGCTTACTGCAGCACTTTCCACTATCACAGTCTCTGTAATAAATCAACTTATCTTTCTCTTGTCAGACTTGTCAGCCTGTGTCTGGAAGGCTGCCAAGTTCTTCAGTGTTGTGGTTCTGTGATGCATCTCCCCCCTCCAGGCCCCTTTATGCACACTGCCTGTGTATAATGATCTCGAGATACAAAAGGAAGGCTGTATACAGCCTGCTTGTGTATGGATGTATTTTCTATGTGTGGACATACTGTACATCAACCTACTTCCTGTTTTGGTGGCCATTTTGTTTGTTTATAAACAAACTTTTTAAAACTGTTTTTAACCACTTTTAATGCGGCGAGGAGCGGCGAAATTGTGACAGAGGGTAATAGGAGATGTTCCCTAACGCACTGGTATGTTTACTTTTGTGCGATTTTAACAATACAGATTCTCTTTAAGGAAGAGCCCTCCTCACCTCCTCTCCCCTCCCCCAAATTGCCATACCTATCAGTGTGTTCCACAAATCTCTGGTGTCAGTGGTGGTCCCCCTCTAAATGAAATCGGCAGCCTGGCTCCTTGTCACAGTCTTCTTCAGCAGCACAGCTCGCAAATCTCCCGCCTGCCAGCCTGTGGACTGTACTATTATGCAGTTCTGGTGTACCTGCAACTCATATCCCTCTGCATTATGCAAGTGTGTGGCTGATCACTGTATTGCTGCTCTGCATCTAGCTCACACATAGGTGTTCCCGGAATGGGACTATTTTGTTGCCACCTCTAACAACACACCACCTTGCCTGAAGGGCAGCATTCCTGTGGAGCCTAATTACTGTCTAATACTTTGTCAGGTACACAGCACTGCTTTAAATGCAGTTACTCACACGTGTAAGTTGCATTCTTAGGAACGCCCGTACCGTGTCTTTCGTCCTTATCACACCTGCAGAGAAACTTCATTCTATCAACAACTAAACAGTATCGAGTACTGTCATTACCGAGGAAAAAATAAACAATGAGGGGACAGACATATGTGGCAATAATGACAGCAGAATATTTATTCACGCGTGTGTAACGTGACCTAGCTATGATGTAAGCAGATGTACAAAAGTTTCAGTTTTCCTGAGACGTGTAGAGGTATGTTGTTGATTTTTCTCTGTTGATATTTCATATTTTGCAGCTCACCCATGTTCTGTGTATATGTTACGGCCAGAACCCGAAGTTTGGCCACTTCTAGTTCTGGCCGGCCACTTCGGGTTCTGGCCGGCCAATGCGCGAAGTGGCCGCTGCGCTGAGGCCAATGTTAGAAATGGAATGATTCCTCTGACATGAATGTATCTTCTGGCCGCAGCGCAGCGGCCAAACGTATAACAACTTAGTTCATTTAATGTAATTCAGCCGGCGGCAATGTAACAATTCAAGCCGCCGGCTTTTTCTCTGCCTCTCTCTCCTCCTCTTATGGGCAGCAGGCAGGGACATGCGTGTCCCCGGGAGTCGTTCGTCGCACCAGGAAAGCAGAGTGGGGAGGCTGCAGACATCGCTTCTGCCAGCACCCGCTCTGCAAGAATGGCAGGATTCCCTGCTGCGACGAACGACTCTGGGGGGACACTCCTGTCCCTGCCCGGCTGCCCATAGGAGAGAGCGAGAGAGGCGGGGGGGGGGGGGGGCTGCGGCCAGAAGATACATTAATGTCAGAGGAATCATTCCATTTCTAACATTGGCCGCAGCGCAGCGGCCACTTCGCACATTGGCCGGCCAGAACCCGAAGTGGCCGGCCAGAACTAGAAGTGGCCAAACTTCGGGTTCTGGCCGTAACATATATACATAGCTCCCAACTGTCCCTCTTTTGGAGGGACAGTCCCTCTTTGGGGACCCAGTCCCTCTGTTTCTTCCTTATTTTTCCCTCTTTCAAGACCGATGTACAGATCTATGTAAACATATGTATTTTTCTACTGAAAAGTGTGTTTCACTGACTAAACTTTATCCCCATCAATAAAATTGTTTGTTTTTCTTCATTTTAATATTTAAAATAGGAAATATAATGATACGTTGGCGTAGCGATAGGGGGTGCAGTGGTTGTGACTGCACCAGGGCACTTGGGCCCTAAGGGGCCCTCCCTGGTTATACTGTATATACTCACGTATAAGCCTAATTTTTTAGCATAAAAATGTGCTGAAAAGTTACCCCATTGACTTATATACGAGTCAATCAGGGGCGGCGCCAGGGGGGTGCAAGGGGGTGCTCGAGCACCCCCTAGAATTGTCCAAGCACCCCCTGGAGTGAACTGACTTCAGGCGTCTAAAAGACGCCAAGTCAGTTCACACAGCGGCAGCACGGAGCAGCAGGCAGGGCTACGGTAAGATGGCCGCCCGGAGCCCTGTTCTGCAGACTTCGAGTCTGCAGTGCATGGCTTCGGGCGGCCATTTTCCCGTAGCCCTGCTCTCTGCATGCAGGCAGGAAGTCTCGTCGTGACGTCGGGAAGGAAGAGGATCGTGGGCGCGCGGGCGCTGCGCGCCACAATGAGGTCGGGACTCGGGACAGGAGGTCGGGAAAGAAGGTCTTCTGGCTGTAGGTGAGTAAATGGGTTTTTCTTTTCTTTTTCAGGTGATGCTGATTGTGCATATTGGGGTCATATCTGCTACGGATTGTGCATATTGGGGTCATATCTGCTACGGATTGTGCATATTGGGGTCATATCTGCTACGGATTGTGCATATTGGGGTCATATCTGCTACGGATTGTGCATATTGGGGTCATATCTGCTACGGATTGTGCATATTGGGGTCATATCTGCTACGGATTGTGCATATTGGGGTCATATCTGCTACGGATTGTGCATATTGGGGTCATTTCTGCTACCGATTGTGCATATTGGGGTCATTTCTGCTACTGATTGTGCATATTGGGGTCATTTCTGCTACCGATTGTGCATATTGGGGTCATTTTGCTACCGATTGTGCATATTGGGGTCATTTCTGCTACCGATTGTGCATATTGGGGTCATTTCTGCTACCGATTGTGCATATTGGGGCCATTTCTGCCACCGATTGTGCATATTGGGGCCATATCTGCTACCGATTGTGCATATTGGGGCCATATCTGCTACCGATTGTGCATATTGGGGCCATATCTGCTACCGATTGTGCATATTGGGGCCATATCTGCTACCGATTGTGCATATTGGGACCATATCTGCTACCGATTGTGCATATTGGGACCATATCTGCCACCGATTGTGCATATTGGGACCATATCTGCCACCGATTGTGCATATTGGGACCATATCTGCTACCGATTGTGCATATTGGGACCATATCTGCTACCGATTGTGCATATTGGGGCCATATCTGCTACCGATTGTGCATATTGGGGCCATATCTGCTACCGATTGTGCATATTGGGGCCATATCTGCTACCGATTGTGCATATTGGGGCCATATCTGCTACCGATTGTGCATATTGGGGCCATATCTGCTACCGATTGTGCATATTGGGACCATATCTGCTACCGATTGTGCATATTGGGACCATATCTGCTACTGATTGTGCATATTGGGACCATATCTGCTACCGATTGTGCATATTGGGACCATATCTGCTACCGATTGTGCATATTGGGACCATATCTGCTACCGATTGTGCATATTGGGACCATATCTGCTACCGATTGTGCATATTGGGACCATATCTGCTACCGATTGTGCATATTGGGACCATATCTGCTACCGATTGTGCATATTGGGACCATATCTGCTACCGATTGTGCATATTGGGACCATATCTGCTACCAATTGTGCATATTGGGACCATATCTGATAACGATTGTGCATATTGGGGTCATTGGACGTGTTTTTTGTTAAAATCTGCTCACATTACGTGTATTTTCTTGAGAAAACCTGCACAATTATGTGAATTTTCTGGGAAAAGGGTCACCAAAACTTGGGCCCTCTGTCTTTGCGTTGCACTTTTAAAGGGAACCCGAGGTGAGAATAATATTGAGGCTGCCATATTTATCTCCCTTTAAGCAATACCAGTTGCCTGGCTGCCGTGTTGGTCCTCTGCCTCTAATTCTTTCAACCATAGACCCTGAACAAGCATGCAGCAGGTCAGGGGTTTCTGACAATATTGTCAGAACTGACAAGATTAGCTGCATGGCTTGTTTCTGGTGTAATTCAGTTCACTACTACAGCCAAATAGATCAGCAGGGCTGCCAGGCAACTAGTATTGTTTAAAAGGAAATAAATATGGCAGCCACCATATCACTCTCACCCTGGGTTCACTTTAAATTACAGTTAGCCCCGCCCTCATCCGGTCATGACCACGCCCATTTTTTGTTTCCAGTACAGGAAGTGTTAAGAAACTCCAGTTGTTATCTATGCAAATAGCCATTGAGTTCTACCACTTTGAAAGTCGCAGAGAGCTCTGACTCCTGATTAGGTTATCTCAGTGTGATGAATAGCGGAAAAGCCGCCGCGTGTTCTGGCAGTAAGGCGGTTTGTCCGCGTCAGCATGCGTCTGGGTTATCTGGAACTAAAGGTGCACATGGGAAGGATGTCGTGGGGGCCGCCGCATGTTCCGACGGTAAGGCGGCGGATTCCGCGTCCAGTGCGGCGGTTTCCCCGCAGCAACATGTGCCTGGGCTGTCTGGACCTAGTAGTGCACACAGATGGAGAGCTACGCGCGCGCTGCAAGACAAGCTCTTTATACCAGTAGGAGGAAGATCAGCTGATCAGGGCAGTCAGCTGATTCCTGCTTAGTCAGTGATTGGTTGATGGGAGCTGGGCGGCGCTGTGGGGCGCTTTACTATATATCTCCTGCTGTTCAGTTGCTGGTTGTCTGGCGTTGCGAATGCCTATGTGTTAGCACTCAGACCCTAGTCAGATCCTTCAGTGTGGTGGAACCAGGAGGACCTGGGAATCCACACTTAGCCAGTTACTTTATATCATCTGTGTTATTCTCTAGCATAGTTCCAGGGTGTTAAGATCACGGCCCTCACACCCCAGACTAGGAATACTGTATCTCATCTGTGTTATTCTCTAGCATAGTTCCAGGGTGTTGAGATCACGGCCCTCACACTCCAGACTAGGAATACTGTATATCATCTGTTATTCTCTAGCATAGTTCCAGGGTGTTAAGATCACGGACCTCACACCCCAGACTAGGCCTAGTTCTGATATCTGTTATGACCTGTAGCTTTCTTGACTATTCTTCTGATCTCTGATTTGGTACCTTGCATATCTGATACACTGTTGCCGACCTGGCCTGTCTGACCTTCCGGCTGTCACCCCCCCCCCCCCCCTCAGGGTGGCCAGCCTGCCCGCAGGGGTCCCCTGCTCTACAGAGGGGACACTGCTCCTTATCAGTCAGGGACTCCCTCTCCAGGTGTCCTTGACTGCAGTAGAGTCTTCTCTACTTATTTGACCACCTGCTACCCCGGTGGTCCAAAGGTTACTGTTGCACCAAAACACTTACACACTCAGGTGTCTAGAGGTTAGACATATTTGATTATTGGCGATTCTGCAGATCCCCAATAATCAGGTATATCTGTATTCTTGGGGATACTGCAGATCGCCAAGAATCAGATTCTCTCTCTGGTTGCTGACACCTATCGTTACACTCAGCTGTATTGTGTTTTTCTTTTGCAGAGAATAGTTCAGGACATGTCAAAAGTTCACTGCCTGTTCTTTAAAAACATTTTGAATGCTGAGTAATGTGTAAACTGCAAATATTAGAGAATGATGCAATGTTATAAAAAAAAAGCTGTACAACTGAAAATAAAAATATGAGAATATTTTTTTTTGTTACCAATGTTCTAGTAATTACCCCGACTACACAACCAATTCATTATATCATCATTTTTTTTTCGCTTCAGTGTCTCTTTAACAAACTGTTCCTTATCCCCTTTTTACACCTCTGACACTATGATTGTGCTTAGCAGGTTTTGGTGGGCTGTATCAATTGTTCTGTATAGAGTGCTTGGGGGGCCCAATGCAAAACTTGCACTGGGCCCCATAGCTCCTTAGCCACGCCACTGTAATGATGATAGAAAGGACCAGTGTGGTTTGAATGATAAAACTACATCTTTTGATTCTGAATTCTTTGTGATATGCTTGACGAGGGGTGGGGGCGTGGCTAGAGGTGTGGCAGAGGCGTGTCTTAGTGTACCTCTTTCTTATCTCAAAAAACTCGGAGGTTTGTATATATGCTTGCCTATAGTTGTTACGTAGTAGGGATACAGTGAAGCACCGCTTCTTTATTATTAACCACCCTGGCGCTCTATTAAGATCGCCAGGGCGGCTGCGGGAGGGTTTTTTTTTTATTAAAAAAAAACTATTCCATGCAGCCAACTGAAAGTTGGCTGCATGAAAGCCCACTAGAGGGCGCTCCGGACGCGTCATTCTGATCGCCTTCAGCGATCAGAATTAACAAGGAAGGCCGCAATGAGCGGCCTTCCTTGTTTTGCTTACCTCGTCGCCATGGCGACGAGCGGGGTGACGTCATGGACGTCAGCCGACGTCCTGACGTCAGCCGCCTCCGATCCAGCCCTTAGCGCTGGCCGGAACTGTTTGTTCCGGCTACGCTGGGCTCGGGCGGCTGGGGGGACCCTCTTTCGCCGCTGCACGCGGCAGCGATCAGGTAGCACACGCGGCTGGCAAAGTGCTGGCTGCGTGTGCTGCTTTTTATTCCATTGAAATCGGCCCAGCAGGGCCTGAGCGGCACCCTCCGGCGGTAATGGACGAGCTGAGCTCGTCCATACCGCCAAGGAGGTTAAAGAGCATTAATACCACTGATGGTGCCGGTCTGATACCTTTTTGCCTATAGTTGTTAAAAATTAACAATATTATCAATTTCTAATGACCTTTCGTAACGGTAAACCTTGTGAGTTTCAGTTCAGCATGGCAGACTTTCAAAGAGTTAATATTCAAACTAAAATTGCTCGAAGCCTGTAGATGTCCCTTTTATTCTTGTGCACTGCATAAGATTATCTGTACTGTAGGGGGTCATTGGTTCCTGTTACGCTCTGGCTAGGAACACAGAGAAAAACACTGCTTATGTAGAGAGTTGGTGAATCCTGTAAATAAACCTAGTTTCAGCTATCCTGCTTCCATGACTACTGAACACAACACATTGGTGACAAGGATGGCTCTTCTGGCTTTACAGCAGCCTGCACCATTTCTTCTATACCCGTGTGAGCCTGCAGTGCACTTCACCGCT
Source organism: Hyperolius riggenbachi (assembly GCF_040937935.1). Taxonomy (NCBI): domain Eukaryota; kingdom Metazoa; phylum Chordata; class Amphibia; order Anura; family Hyperoliidae; genus Hyperolius; species Hyperolius riggenbachi. Next base: position 40,114,978 of record NC_090652.1, read on the forward strand.
TGGGTTTGGATGTTTGAGAATTACATTATTGCTGCAAACGAGAATGTTTTACTTGGTGCTAGAAAGCGCATTTTGCTAATTCACTGTTTGGGAGCAGAAGGGTAATGTATAATCTACACTATACAGGTGAAACTTGAAAAATGAGTATATCGTACAAAGTCCATTTTTTTTTCAGTAATTCAACTGAAAAGGTGAAACTAATAGAAGAAATAGACTCTTTACATGCAAAGCCTTTATTTGTTGGAATTTAAAAGTTATTGGGAGTCATTTAAAAAAAAAATCTCAGACCATTAGAAGTAGTTTAATGAAGTGAGAACTGAATCATAAGTTTTGTCTACTAGCATTACAGGTGAAACTCGAAAAATTAGAATATCGTGCAAAAGTCCATTTATTTCAGTAATTCAAAGGACAACTGAAGTGAGAGGTATATGGAGGCTGCCATATTTATTTTCTTCTTAACATTGGGCTTGATTCATCAAGCAGCGCTGCTAAAGCAGCACAGCTTAATGAGCCGTAATGCGCCCTATGCACACCTTATATAGCAGTGCTCGCTGCCATGTAAGGAGTGTGCCTTCCTTAGTTACGGGCATTGCTTCCTCAGCAATACGCATAGCATTAACTGCGGGTGGCCCTGCTTCTGTGAGCATAGCAATGTAAATTAATACAGTAGCGGCCGCGAGTGAGGTATTGCTGTAGCGATACTTTACAGAAGCAGGGCCACCCGCAGTTAATGCTATGCGTATTGCTGAGGAAGCAATGCGCGTAGCTAAGGAAGGCACACTCCTTACATGGCAGCGAGCACTGCTATGTAAGGTGTGCATAGCACCTGTGCTGCTTTATAAAGCCCAATACCAGTTGCCTGCCTGGCAGCCCTGCTGATATATTGGGCTGCAGTAGTGCCTGAATAAAAGCAGTAACAAGCATGCAGCTAATCTAATCTAAGGTCTGACAATAATGTCAGAAACACCTGATCTTCATGCTTGTCCAGGATCTACAGCTGAAAGTATTAAAAGCAGATAATCAGCAGGAAAGCCAGGCAACTGGTATTGCTTATTTAAATGGAAATAAATATTGCAGCCTCAGTATCCCTCTCACGTCAGTTGTCCTTTCAACTTACAGGGTGCAATAGGAACCCTTTGCAGGTGTTTTGAATTAATTAGCTGATTAGAGTCTGACACTTTGAGCTGAGAATATTGAACATTGCTGCCAATGCAACAAGGGGACCTGTAGTTTATCCATTTCAATGGCTGGCTTTTGTATTCCCGGGTCTCGGTGTGTACTGCTTCTACCCAGAAATAGAGATGTCGTGAATATCAAATTTTCCATTTGTGAACAGCGAACACGAATTCCCGCAGACGTTCGCGAATGGGCGAACCACCATAGACTTCAATGGGCAGGCGAATTTTAAAACCTACAAAGACTGTTTCTGGCTATAAAAGTGATGGAGAAGTTGTTTCAAGGGGTCTAACACCTGGAGGGGGGCATGCCAGAGGGGGATCCATGCCAAAAGTCCCACTAAAAATGACGAAGTTGATGCAGAGTCGGGTTTTAATCCCTAAAGGGCAGAAATCACATTGCATTGCTACATTTGAGGAATAAAGTGCTGCTTTTAAATGTCCTGGAGTGGTACTGTGCCCGCCCTGCACTTAATGCAGCCACAACAGCAGTAGTGTGCACAGCTCTGAGTGTCAGTGGGCTGTGGAGTGTCACACACACAGAAATGCAAAAGTACTACCAGAATACAGTGAAACATAATGCGCTGGAGTGGTACTGTGCCTGCAACGTAATGTGGCTACAATATAGCAGTCGTGCACACAGCTCTGGATGTCAGTGGGCTGAAAAGTGTCACACACCAAAAAACAAAACAAAACAGGAGACCGATGTACTAGCCCTATTTGGGGTGCTTTCACGGCAAGTAGACAGTGACAAACAAAAACACAGGCCTAGCTAATGCTTTCCCTAACTGCAGCAGCTCTCTGACCCTGCTTTCACTATCACTGCAGCCAAGCAATGTGTTCAAAATGGCTGGCGCAACTGCGTTTTCATAGGAAGGTGGGGGGTCCAGGAGGGGGTACTAGCTGATTGCCTGCCGATACGAACAAGCATTTTTCGCCAGGAACTGTCCGCCGGCGAACAGTTCAGGCCATCTCTACCCAGAAACAGTAATATTGTGTAATTAAGGGCTCATTTCCACTATCGCGAATTCGCATGCGTTTTTCGCATGCAAATTCGCATAGCAATGCAAGTGAATGGGACTGTTTCCACTTGTCAGGATTCCTTTGCGTTTTTCTGTGCAGAAAAAATTCGCATGGCAGAGCCATCAGAATTCGCATACCGCATACCGCTATGCGAATCGCATACAATGCATTTAATAGGAAATTCGCATGAGGTTTGGGTATGCGAATTTTAATGCGAATTCGCATAGAAACAATGGAAAAGCCCACCAGCACTGCCATGGTTAAATTCGCATACATCGTCATGCGTGCGAATTCGCATGAACATTCGCATGGGCCCGCATGCGAATTTCGCACCCGCATGCGAATTTTTACCGCGGCGATTCGCACTGCACAAGTGGAAATGCAGCCTAAAATGTTTGTGCTAGTATTATGCACTAATTTCAACTGTGTTGTATTTTTTTTCTACATTTCTTGCATTAGAACATTCCTTCAGCTTTCTCCATTACGAGTTTTGGATGGGACAAACCACTTTTCAACGCATAGGTATTTCAACATAAAAGTCGCTGTGGACAAAGCTACAGCCACTGTATATGCTGTTTCCCAAGGGGAAAAAAAAGACGGAAAGAAGCTTCTGATGCCTTCTGGATTAAAGGAAACCAGAGAAGGGATAAGGAAAAAGATTTTATACATACCTGGGGCTTCCTCCAGCCCCATCCACCTGGATCGTTCCCACGCCGCCGTCCTCCGTTGCCCGCAGCGATCCCGTCACTGACGTCATCGGAGCCAGCCTGCGCAGGAGAAGTGCGCCCTCTACGTATCTCTCCAGCGGCTGGAGAGATATGCAAACAGTGCACTTCTCCTATGCTAGACTGGCTCTGACTGACGGAAGTGACAGGACCCGTTACTGAAGCTGCGGGCAGCGGAGGATGGCGGCGTGGGAGCGATCCAGGCGGATGGGGCTGGAGGAAGCCCCAGGTATGTATAAAATCTTTTTAATTTTCGTCTCTGGTTCACTTTAACCACTTCGCATCCAGACCTTGTTTTCCCACTTATTGACCAGAGCAGTTTTGACAGTTTAGCTATGTCCCTATTTAATCAGAAATAACGTTATCCCTACTTATGACACAGAAATGAAATATATATTGTTTTTTTTTCAAGACAAACTAGGCTTTCATTGTATGCCATTTTTTCCCTCAAACAATTTTGTTTTCTATGAATTTTAATAGGAAAACAAAGAAAAAAAATAGAAAAAAACATTTCTCAGTTTTACCAATTCCAGTTTAAAATAAAAAGTGCTACTGTAGATAAAAAACACAAATTTTGTTTGGCTATTACGGCTTATCACAAAACTTATATTGTGTTCCTGTCACAGTTTATGGTGAAGATAATTGATTCTGAAATAATGCTACAGAGTGTGTTTTTCACTATGAATGAGAAAATACAAGTATTTTTAATAGTAAAAATCAATCTTATTAGCTCAGGAAACTTATATTCCCATTCACCAATTAGTCCTGCATCAGATATTGCCAGAAATGTACACAGGAGCGAGCCCAATCCTGCACAGCACTGCTTCTGGACAGGTCAGTAGATCTACTGACCTGTGGCTTAGATGAAGTCCCAGAGGACGTATATCTACTGACCTGTGGACGAAGTGGTTAAGCATCACTTTCCAAACTGCTTGGGTGCAATTGATGGCGAGCATGTTAGAAGTGTAGCCCTCCTTGCAGTGGAAACTAGTTTGTTAATTATAAGACGTACTTGTGTTTGGCATTGCTAGCCATTGCAAATGCAGAACATCGCTTCTTGTGGACGTTGGCCCGTATGGAAACAGTAGCAACTGTACTATCTTTAACAATTTTAAATTAGGAAGATTGATCAGCCACTTGGATCTTCCACATCCAACACCACTGCCTGTATGTTGCAGGCATGTGATACTAACCATTTAATGGGGGAAAAAACTTGCAGGGCAACTAAATAGCCCAAATGAGTTCTTTACCTACCAACCTGATAATCAGGCAATACATAAGAATGTTAATAGTTTATAGGTAGAAAAATAAAAATTAGACAATAAAGTGAACTCGAGACGAACCTCAGGGAAAAAAAAAAGATACTTACCTAAGAAAAAGTAAGCCCCTGGATCCTGCCCTCCTGAAATTTTCAACCACGCTCCATGCATGAGTGTGGCCGTGCTGCATGTGCGCGAGTATGGCCCCGCCTGCTCAGTAATGCAGGGCCAATTGTACCTGCACTTGTGTATGAAGAGGATCGCAGTTGCGATCAGAAGTCTTGTTGGATTTCTTTTGGGGGTCCGACAGCGGCAACGATGGTCCAGAGGATGGCGTGGGAAACCTCTGTAGGATCCTGCAGTGGCTTCCTTCTTCTTACGTAAGTACCTGTTTTTGACCTGAGGTTCGTCTCTGGTAAACTTTAAATGATACAAACCAGTTTTCATATTTATCTCCTCTTTCCTCTTCTAATCCCATTAAGATGGCCATACATCAGGCTAGTTGGCTGCCAATCGACCATCCAATTTGATAATTACAGTATTATTGTAGGAAAATCAGTGCCACCAAGAGAATGCCTGATCGATGAAGCAACCAATTTAAGGGTGAAATTGGTCACATGCATCAACTGGACATGTTGCTAAAGATGTCGGGCCTGCGTGGTTGACCGGGTACGGTCTGGTAATGGCGAGTGATATCAAGATGAGCAAAGGAACCCTTGATGATGTCCCCCCATTGTAAAATGTGCTGCCCCCCCCCGTGCAGTATACTTCTTCTGTCCGTGTCCACTGCTGGCTCCGGGCTCCTTCTGCAATCCGCATACACTTCGCTCCACATGGTTGCCGGAGTAAGGTGGGCACATGTGTGATATCACACGTGGGGCACGTGTATGCAGCTTGTGGGCGGACCCTGGAGCCAGCGGCAGACACAGACAGGTAAAGTATACTGTGCCAGGCACCGGGGGGCACATTTTACATTAGGGGCCTGCGAGGCAGCGGTTGCTGCAATCGATCGAGAGTTGGCATGCGGTGTATGGGCAGGCGACAGATCTCTCTAATCAGATTCGATCAGAGAGAGATTTGTCTTGGTTGAATCTGCCCATCATCACTACATGTATGGCTTTACTAGCACTGGAGATAAAGAGAAACATTCTTTCCCAGTTTGGGCTCTGGCGTAGGGTTGGGAAGTCTGAGTGTAGTGTTATTATTGTTGTATTTCCCGGTCTAAAACCCACTTATTACTAATTAATAGCCGCATTTAAAGTGTTGATTTAACTTTCAAATCAATTGTCTTTTTGTAGCGCCTTATCACCTTTATAATCCATGCAATTTGGGGGATTGTAGCATGTATGCGGGCATTGCTATTAGCTAAAACGCTTTTCTGTGATCATTTCCGTGATCACGGCCATGAATTTCCGTGATTGCCTCATTCACAGAAAAAATCCGGGTCGAATTCGTGAGTCCGTTTCAAATCCGGAAATTAATCACAGAATTTCCAGATTTTTTTTTTCAATCACAGCCGAATAGTCGAATCTGTGATTGGGGGGTATCCGAGCATCACTGCAGTATTCAAAAAAAAAAAAAAATTTATAAAAATATTTAATTTATCAATGCTAGGGTCCAAAAAAATTGGATTTTTTTCCATGTTGATTTCAACATACTGTATCTTAGAAAAATAACATATTGTATGGACAACAACAATCACTGCAATGCGATACTCACCCTTTCTTCTATAGTCAGTCTTCTCTGTTGACCTGGTTGTGTTGTACTGCTGGATGCGTGAGCCATGGCAAATCTATTTGAAGCATACAAATATATACATATAGCTTATTTTTACAATTTGTGGTAAATGTATTTTTTTTTTCTTTTAAGAAACTTGGCAAGAGACAAAAACACAGTATAGCCATGTAACCCAATCCACTTAGAATATGCTTCAGCAGAGCCATCTTTGATTGGGTCAGTGTTTGCATCATTGTTCCAATATTGGTTATTCAGTTAAATTAAATTAAAAGGGGGAATACACTCTCAAAACTAAAATTTCAGCAACTACTCTTAGTTAAATAAAAGAACATTTCAAAGTATTCCTAAGCCTAAAAAGATTTATTTTCACTGCAGGTAGCAGTACAAGATAGCTTATCTCTGGCTCGTCGGCAAATGTAATCATTGCCAGCTGACAATCCTATGCTTGTGTCTTCACTTTGCAGCGCTGCACTATAATAAAATGTTGTTATAGTGCAAATGATGACAAAAATACACTTCAGTCATAAGAAAACTTTATTGGTGTAAATGTAAAAGTACACTTAGGCCCTGTTCACATTATAAATCGCCAGCGCTATCACAAGCGCCGAGTGATTCATTGAGAGTTTTCTAAAGCGTTTTTCCCTGCGTTTTGCGCTTAGAAAAATCGCTTTTGTATGCACTTTTGCTGAGCAGTTCGTCAGGAAGTGAACTCTTTGAGCCAGAAATGAATAAATACAATGTACAGGGAGTGCAGAATTATTAGGCAAATGAGTATTTTGACCACATCATCCTCGTTATGCATGTTGTCTTACTCCAAGCTCTATAGGCTCGAAAGCCTACTACCAATTAAGCATATTAGGTGATGTGCATCTCTGTAATGAGAAGGGGTGTGGTCTAATGACATCAACACCCTATATCAGGTGTGCATAATTATTAGGCAACTTTCTTTCCTTTGGCAAAATGGGTCAAAAGAAGGACTTGACAGGCTCAGAATAGTCAAAAATAGTGAGATATCTTGCGGATGCAGCACTCTTAAAATGGCAAAGCTTCTGAAGAGTGATCATCGAACAATCAAGCGTTTCATTCAAAATAGTCAACAGGGTCGCAAGAAGCGTGTGGAAAAACCAAGGCGCAAAATAACTGCCCATGAACTGAGAAAAGTCAAGCGTGCAGCTGCCAAGATGCCACTTGCCACCAGTTTGGCCATATTTCAGAGCTGGAGTGCCCAAAAGCACAAGGTGTGCAATACTCAGAGACATGGCCAAGGTAAGAAAGGCTGAAAGACGACCACCACTGAACAAGACACACAAGCTGAAACGTCAAGACTGGGCCAAGAAATATCTCAAGACTGATTTTTCTAAGGTTTTATGGACTGATGAAATGAGAGTGAGTCTTGATGGGCCAGATGGATGGGCCCGTGGCTGGATTGGTAAAGGGCAGAGAGCTCCGGTCCGACTCAGACGCCAGCAAGGTGGAGGTGGAGTACTGGTTTGGGCTGGTATCATCAAAGATGAGCTTGTGGGGCCTTTTCGGGTTGAGGATGGAGTCAAGCTCAACTCCCAGTCCTACTGCCAGTTTCTGGAAGACACCTTCTTCAAGCAGTGGTACAGGAAGAAGTCTGTATCCTTCAAGAAAAACATGATTTTCATGCAGGACAATGCTCCATCACACGCGTCCAAGTACTCCACAGCGTGGCTGGCAAGAAAGGGTATAAAAGAAGAAAAACTAATGACATGGTCTCCTTGTTCACCTGATCTGAACCCCATTGAGAATCTGTGGTCCATCATAAAATGTGAGATTTACAAGGAGGGAAAACAGTACACCTCTCTGAACAGTGTCTGGGAGGCTGTGGTTGCTGCTGCATGCAATGCTGATGGTGAACAGATCAAAACACTGACAGAATCCATGGATGGCAGGCTTTTGAGTGCCCTTGCAAAGAAAGGTGGCTATATTGGTCACTGATTTGTTTTTGTTTTGTTTTTGAATGTCAGAAATGTATATTTGTGAATGTTGAGATGTTATATTGGTTTCACTGGTAAAAATAAATAATTGAAATGGGTATATATTTGTTTTTTGTTAAGTTGCCTAATAATTATGCACAGTAATAGGCACCTGCACACAAAGATATCCACCTAAAATAGCTAAAACTAGAAACAAACTAAAAACTACTTTCAAAAATATTCAGCTTTGATATTATTGAGTTTTTTGGGTTCATTGAGAACATGGTTGTTGTTCAATAATAAAATTATTCCTCAAAAATATCACTTGCCTAATAATTCTGCACTCCCTGTATTTATTCATAAAAGTGCTTGGGCACTTTAGACCCCCCAAATCCCAGGGCAAACATCCACCACTATCTTGGGCGTGGATTGTGCTGCCCTGAAAGGCAGAGCTTTCTGCTGTAGCTCTGCCTCTACTGACGTCAATCGCCGTGCGGATCCCCGCCTCTCCCCTGCCCCTCTCTGTGAAGGAAGATTGAGAGGAGCGGGAAGAGGCGGCGATCAGCAGCGATTGTGTGAGAAAACGCGGAAGCACCGCCGCATGCACCTCTAGCAGGGCGGCGGGTTCCGCGTCCAGCGCGGCAGCTGATGCAACTGCTCACTCGTCTTTGTGTCTGCCTGAACGCGGAGGTACCGCCGCATGCGCTGGTGGCATGGCGGCGGATTCCGCGTGCAGCGCAGCGGGCATTTCACAACAAAGTTCTGGTATGGCTGGGAGCTGTAGTCCACATAGGTTTAGGTGGACGCGCGCGCTGGAAGAGCTTTATGTCAGTCAGTGGGGGATCAGCTGACCAGGCTGGTCAGCTGACGCCAGAAACAGTTGCCATTGGTCCAGCACTTGGGGGAGGCGCTGGAGTGCGCTGAACTATATATACTGGTGACTGGGCATTTGCTGGTTGTCTGCCGTTGCGATCACTACGTGGTAGCACTCAGACCTTTTGTCAGTATCTGTGTTATTTGCTAGACCAGTTTCCAAGGTGTTGATGACCAAGGAGCTCACACCTTAGTCTAGGAATCCTGTTACCATCTGTATTATTATCTAGACCAGTTCCGGGGTGTTGATGATCTAGGAGTTCACACCCAAGTCTAGGCATTGTTGATTATTTGTTATGACCTCCTGCTTTCCTGACCACTCTTCTGATCTCTGATTAGGTACTTCGCTAGATCTGATACTCTGTTGCCAAACTCTGCTAGTCTTAGGATTCCGCTTCTGTCTCCTGTCTCTGTACTTTATCTGTCTGTGTATTGACGACCTGGCCTGTCCGACCTCGAGAACTATCTTCCCTGTTGGGAGATAGTTCCCAGTCCTGTTAGTGACACTGCCCATTGGTGTCACTCACTCTCTGATCCTTCCCACTCTCAGCCTGGCTCCGCCCCTTGGGGAGCATCAGACCAGTGGAAGGAACCCGTTCTCTAAGCAGTATCTCGTGCTGCCTAGCACCCTCTACTCGGGTGCTCTCTTCAAAGTATACGGTTGCATCAAACACTCATATTACTCAGGTGTCCAGAGGTTAGAGATATATCTGATTATCGGTGATACTGCAGATCATCAATAATCGGGTATATATCTGCATTCTCGGTGATACTGCAGATCACCGGTAATCAGATCCTCTCTGTGTTACACCGATCGTTACAGATTGACATCAGTAGAGGCAGAGCTGCAGCTGAAAGCTCTCCCTCTTTCAGGAAGCGCCGGCCGGATTGCCCACCGAGGATTTGGGGGGTCTAAAGCCATCATTTTGCGGCGGGGATGCAGCGGTTTACATCTAATGAGAGTACTGAAGCGAACTAGGAGGTAAAAATAGCAATTTTTGTTTGCTTCAGTCTCTTTTTAAACAAAAAACATTTCTTTGTTACAGCTGATATAAATTCTAAAATAAATCTGCACTGTTTCTACTTCCTGATTCATGGAAGCAGACATATTGTTTACATCCTGTGCTTTTAAATGGGCTTATCTGTCATCTCTGCCATTAGCAGTCTGGTGACACGGGAGAGATCAGATTACAACTTGTGATTAGACACAGATGAGGGGGGTATTAGACAGGCTAAACTCTCTAAATACATACAGGGTGCATTTCTCTGTGTTTTCCTTCTGTCCTGTGCAAGAGTTCAGGTCTGCTTTAAAAAGGGAAACTGGTGCCAAAGGGAGCTATCAGTGAAAAAGAGTGGCTACAGTAAATGGATGAAACACATGTAAGAGGGGGCTGCACGTGGAATCAGAGAAGGCTGCTGTACATGGATGATACACATGGAAGAGGGGGCTGCACGTGGAATGGGAGGGGCTGCTATACATGGATGATACACATGGAAGAGGGGGCTGCATGTGGAATAAGAGGGGCTGCTATACATGGATGATACATGGAAGAGGGGGCTGCACATGGAATGGGAGGGGCTGCTATACATGGATGTTACACATGGAAGAGGGGGCTGCACGTGGAATGGGAGGGGCTCCTATACATGGTTGATACACATGGAAGAGGGGGCTGCACGTGGAATGGGAGGGGCTGCTGTACAGGGATGATACACATGGAAGAGGGGGCTGCACATGGAATGGGAGGGGGCTGCAGTACATGGATGATACACATGGAAGAGGGGGCTGCACATGGAATGGGAGGGGGCTGCAGTACATGGATGATACACATGGAAGATGGGTCTGCAGTACATGGATGATACACATGGAAGAGGGGGCTGCACGTGGAATGGGAGTAGGCTGCTGTACAGGGATGATACACATGGAAGAGGGGGCGGCACATGGAATGGAAGGGGCTGCAGTACATGGATGATACACATGGAAGAGGGGGCTGCAGTACATGGATGATACACATGGAAGAGGGGACTGCACATGGAATGGGAGGGGGGCACCTCACAACATACATGGCCTAGGGGCACAAAAACTATAAATCCGGCCTTGGACATGCTAGACAAAGTATCATATGTCTAACTAACATATAAGATATTTGTAGTGTAACGCATAACTGGGCTTTTCTCTATCTACTCAACAATCATATATTTTAGGTTTTCGAGGAAAATATTCTAAAATGTCATAATTAACTTGTGATGGACAGGACTGACTGACTGACTGGCCTGGCTGACCAGGTTTATTAAAATTGCTGAAAGGAACCTGACTGACTGGACTGGCTGTATAGGTCAACTTGACTGGCTGACAGGACTGCATGACTGGGAAGCATGGTGGACAGCACAGTGGTGTAGTGGTTAGCCCTCTCGCCTTGCAGTGATGGGTGCCTGGTACGAATCCCAGCCAGGGCACTGTCTGTGTGGGTTTCCTCTGGGCACTCTGATCTCCTCCCACATCCTAAAAACATACAGATCAGTTAATTGGCTTCCCCCTAAATTGGCCCTACTATACATACAGTACACTACACAATACATACATAGACATATGACTATGGTAGGAATTAGATTGTGAGCCCCTCTGGGGGACAAGAATATAATCTGTACAACGCTACAGGAGATGTTGGCGCAATATTAATAATAATAATGGCTGGAATAGATGACTTACAGGCATGACAACTTTGACACAGGTAAAAAGGGTGCCGGAGGTGCCCTGTTAGAAATGGCACCACCACAGGCGGCGATGTTAAAAGCTCCAATTAGAGGCTATAAATAGTAATTCGAAAACCATAAAGTTTACCTGTCAAAAAAAAAAAAAAAGAGTGGTAATTTGGGTTCCGGGAGGCGTCCGAGGTTTGGAACCGCTATTTACTGTTTATCGTTACTGTTTAGCCGTTTATATTCGCTATTTACTATTTAAAGCCGGAAATTGTGACTTCTAACCTTGCCACATATGGTGGCAAAAATATTGGGGTTAGGAATAGAAAGCGGGGTCTTTAGCGTCAGGAATGTGGGGGATCCTTAGGGGTTATGATTAGGCATGGTGGGGGGATGGGCTAAGTTTAGGACTGGGGGGTAGGAGCTAAAGTAAAGGACCACTATAGTGGTCTTAGTCATGGCAGCGCTGCGTAATATGTTGGCGCTTTCTAAATACAATGAATAAAATAAAATGGCAGGTAGAGGCAGGGTTCTGAGTGATACTAGGGTTAGATAAGGTCATAGTAAGGTATTGCTAAAGAGTACCAATATTTTACTATCGTAATTAAGTAGTAGAATATCGGTAATTTTACCAATATTCTACTAGCGACTTCCATTACTGGAATGGCTGACAAGAGTGGCTGCCTGCCCTTACTGGACTGCCACAACAGGACTGGCTTATAGGGCATGTTAACTGGACTGGCCTTACTAGACTGGCTAACAGGACTAGCTGCCTGCTCTTACTGGACTGCCTAAAATGACTGGCTGCCTGCTCTTACTGGACTGCCTTCCCTTTGTGAAGTGCCTGCTCTGGACTGCCTTCCCTTTGTGAACTGCCTGACAGGACTTGTTGCCTGCCCTAACATGACTAGCTGAGTAGTCTAGAGGGGAGAGAAGACAGAATGAGAATAAATTATTGTTTCATCGGGGGAAATTGAGGATAAAACTGATTAAAGCGCGCCTGCTAAACCTCATAGTAGTGAGAGGCGCTTTAATTCCTTCTCAGCAGCACGAGAGGACATTCTGAGCATGCGCAGAGCTGCTCTTGCCTGTCTGCACTCTGCATAGACAGTGCAGGAAGTGTGTGCAGCCTCTGTGACCCGGAAGTAGTTCCGGGGCCATCTTGAATGAAAAGTACTCGTTTTCTAAAGGAAATAAAAAAGAGAAGAAACAGTGACGGAGCAGTGCACACAGGTACAGGGGGTTTAGGGAGGAATACGTATATGTATATTTATACAGCAGTGCACGGAACCTGGCCAAGTAGATTACCATGTGAGCAGTTTACTAGATCAGAATTGGTCATACATTGTATGCTCACATGGCCAGGACTTGGGGACTGAGATTACTATAGCTTACTATATCATATCTCCCAACTGTCCCTCTTTCTCCCTCATTTGTCCCTCTTTCTATGTAAATATATATAATTATCTACTAAAAAATGTGTATGATTGACTCTAAACTGTATTACCATCCTTTTAAATTGATATATTACTAATTTTAAATCGTTAATATGAAGCAGGATAGAAAGGACCAGTGTGGTTTCAATTATAAAATGACATTTTTCTTATGAAATCTTTATGGTATGCTTGACTAGGGGTGTGATGGGGCGTGGCCTAAGTGTCCCTCTTTCTTATCCCAAAAAGTTGGGAGGTATGCTAAATCAGAATTGATCATATAGTGTATACTCACACAGGCACATGGCCAGGACCTGGGGACTGAGATCACTATAGCCAGAGGCTTACTATATCAGAGTTTATTTACTGTAATGAGATTCTACAGTCCTGTTTTCCAGTGTTATGGCCATTCACACTACAGCTAAAAACGCTACGTTTAATGCAACGCAGTTGAATGCAAAACGGACAGTAAATGCATCCAGTGTTATCAATATGATTTTACACTGTCAAACGGAATGCAAACGCACCCGCTGGACTGCAAATGCAAAATGCCGTCCAGCATTTTTCCGCAGCCACAACGCGAAATGCAGACCGCAAACACGTATCAGACGCTATACAAGCTTATGAGAACACACAGTGTCTGTTACCACTAGGCTTCCTGATAATTTCTGACGTGTCCGATCTGTGGCATTAGTTTAGGGCCTAGGTTCTCAACGTGTGGTACGCGTACCCCAGGGGGTACTTCTGATGGTACCAGGGGGTACTCAGGCTTGATATACTTAACCAAGAATAACAAATTTAAAATTTTAGAAAATGATAAATTTTATTCAAAACACCAAATTAGTGTTTTAGCTCATTAAAAGCAATAGTAAATGCTTGGAAATTGTTTAGAACCAATTATCATGTACTACAACTAAATATATATTTCTCAAGGGGTACTTGTGTTAATGATTACTATGCTAGGGGGTACTTGGTGAGTACAGGGTTTTAAAAGGGGTACATACCAATTAAATGTTGAGAAACAATGGTTTAGGGGACCCAGCAGGAAACGTCATAGGGAATGACAATAACAGCACGCTCTACAGCACAAAGTGTGCACTTTGAACTTAAAACTGAAGATTGGAATAAAACAAAGTGTTCCACTTACCTGGGGCTTCTGCCAGCCCCGTATGGAAAAAGATACGCGTGACTTGGGGCACGCAGGCGCAGTTGCCATCGACTTACAAGTCGACGGTAATGAAAGTAGCTGGTGGCGGGAGAATGGAGGATCGTAGAGGACCGGCGTGGGATAGGAAGGCTGCACAGGGCTGGCAGAAGCCCCAGGTAGGTGAAACACTTTGTTTTACTCCAATCTTCAGTTCCACTTTAAAATGAATTACACCATATTTTAAAGTGGACTTGAAATTCATCTCTTCTTTAAAAGATAAGCAACCGCATAATAGCCTTTAAAGAAAAACATTTCTTGTTAAACCTGATTCAAATCCTATAATAAATATGCAGTGGATCTACTTCCTGCTTTCATGGAAGCAGACATATTGTTAAAGAGGAACTCCAGTGAAAATAATGTAATAAATAAGTGCTTCATTTTACAACAATTATGTTTAGATGATTTAGTCAGTGTTTGCCCGTTGTAAAATCTTTTCTCTATCTGATTTACATTCCGACATTTATCACATGGTGACATTTTTACTGCTGGCAGGTGATGTCAGTGAAAGGAGATGCTGCTTGCTTTTTTTGTAAACAGCTTTTATTTCCCACAATGTAACAAGGCTCCCACAGTATGAAGACAGAACCATGGTCCTGACATCACACTGTGGGAGGGGTTTCACCACAATATCCGCCACAATAGCCCCCTGATGATCTGTTTGTATAAAGGAAAATATTTCTCATGGGAAAAGGGATATCAGCTACTGATTGGGATGAAGTTCAGTTCTTGATTACGGTTTCTCTTTAACATCCTGTGTTTACCAATTAGCTTCTCTTCCATGGTCGTCAGCTGACACAGGGGAGAGATCAAATTACAACTTGTACTTAGACACAGATGAGGGACAATTAGGCTAAACTCTAAATACATACAGGCTGCATTACTTTGTTTTCCTTCTCTCCTGTGCAAGAGTTCAGGTCCACTTTAACCAGTACACTATCCAGCCACTATTCTTCCTCTCTGCTCTAAAAGCTAAGCAACAGCATTCTACTGTCCTGTTTCCAGTGTTAAGGACCTGTGCAAGAGTTCAGGTCCACCTACCTGCTGTGTGAAAACAGCCTAATGCTACGTACACACATGCGACAACGATCCGTTCGTTGAGAACGACGAACGAACTTTTAATTGATGAAAGAACGACCTGAGTAAAGTTAGCTTTTAAATGTGTGTAGCGATCTGATCGTTAGAACGAACGTTACATCACGTAAAGCAACTATTGCGCTTGCGCATAAAAATGAGAAGTTTCATGGAGAAATAGTGAAGTGCGCATGTCAAGCCTAGTACGAACGACCGTTTCCAACGATGTACTACTTTTGCAAACGATCGTCGTTGGAAAAAATCCGCCAAGCTAGATCGTTCATTTTTAACGATCTAGCTCGTCCGTCGTTAGACTGAGGCTTCTTGCACACCAAGACGTTGCATTAGGTGCCACGTTAAGGTCGCATAACGTGCACCTAACACAACGTATGGTGCTGCAAGAGCCGACGGTAGAGTGAGCCGCGTTAGGCGGCTCGAGTCCTATAATTTCTCCCAGAGTGGCGCTGATTGGCCAGCGGGACCACGTGATGCGGAGCGAGACACTCCGCATCACGTGGTCCCGCCGGCCAATCAGCGGCCGCCAGTACAGTGAATATTAAGTAGCCATGTGTGCGGCTACTGTAGCTGGCTCTCCCCGCCTCCTCTCCGCCCCCCACTGCGCATGTGCAAACAGTCTAACGCGGCTATAGCCGCTCCAACGCCGTAGCATGCTGCACTTTGCGCAGAACGTGCAGCGTTACATGTAACGCAACGTGGGCTGTGTGAACAGCCCACTTGTGTTACATTGCTGTGCGTTGGGGGAGCGTTACAGGCGCACTAACGTGCGCCTGTAACGTCTTGGTGTGTAAGCAGCCTTAATGATCGTTGGCTGCTTTTTTTTAAACGATCGTCGTTTGAAACGATCGGGGAACGATTGTTTCAAACGACTATAGTCGCATGTGTGTACGCACCTTAAGATAAAGGCCAATGGGATGAATTGAAAGACATGGGGGTTGATTCACAAAGGTTACTTATTTTTCACCTCAAGGTGCTAATGCATGAGATAAACAAATAATGAGAGATAATTCATGCGTTAAATCAAATAAGGAGAGCTAAATTGTGAGTTAAGTTAGATAAGGAGAGAGAAATCATGAGTTATGTCATTTAAAGAGGAGCTGTTAGGTACAGGGTCTCAGCGAAAATAAACACATATATCAGTAGCTAAAGATTGGCTGTACTTACATTACATATGCATTTCACTGTCCACGTTTGGATTTCACAGAATTTGTATATAGTATTTGCAGAGAATGATGCTCCTGACAGCTCATGGCAGGTTCCATGTTTGTCTGTCTCCTATGAAGCCAAATGTGTCGTCATGTCCTGCCTGCTTCCTGATCACAGAAAAGCTCCTACTGAATAACACAGTGTGCAGTGAATATTAATGAGCCATGTGGCTAGGAACAATAGCTGACTCCTGCAGTGTACTCTGCCCGGAGATTTATCAGTGCTACGCGCTGGACTGATTACAAGCTGCTGTAACGTCTCATTAGCAGCCGAGGGGAGGGCCCCAGAATGCTTTGCAGTATAGTATGCGGCTTGCATCCTCTTGGGTCTAACAGATTTTGCTGATAAGCACACATCAAAGGTAACTGAGATTTTTATCTTCACTAATGCCTTTTTGGCTTCCTTCTAAACTGTTTAACACAGGAGAATAGAGGTTTAAATTAGCTTCTGCAGCCTGACAGTTACTCTTTAAGGAGAGATAAATTGTGAGTTAAAGGGGAACTGAAGAGAGAGGTATATGGAGGCTGTCATGTTTATTTCCTTTTAATCAATACCAGTTGCCTGGCAGCCCTGCTGGTCTATTTCTCTGCAGTAGTATCTGATTAAAACCAGAAACAAGCATGCAGCTAGTCTTGTCAGATCAGACTTATAAGTCTGAACCACTGAAACACCTGATCTGCTGCATGCTTGTTCAGGGGCTATGGCTAATAGTATTAGAGGCAGAGGATCAGCAGGATAGCCAGGCAATTGGTATTGTCTAAAAGGAAATAAACATGACAGCCTCCATATACCTCTCTCTTCAGTTCCCCTTTAATTAATATGGTGAGATAATTTAACAAAAGCTTTGTGAATCAGGCCCATTGCTATCTATGTTCGAAGAAGTTTGGTATGTTACCGATTGCTTATTGAACACAAATCTCCACATTAAAAGCGAATCTCAAAAACCCTCCAATACGGATTGTTTTTGTTATATTTACCGCATTTGGTCGATAAAGTTCTGCAAAAGTTTTATTTGACCAGGTTTGTTTTCTTTTTTTAAATAGATTTTCAGGTGCATTGTGGGGATTTATGCAGGTGGCTTCTTTATAAATTGTGGAACTAGTATGGTTGAGGTGAGCCAGCGAGAAAATCTATAGGGAGCAGTGGTCCAATCACAGCAACGTTTACAACTTGAACATTCTAATTGGCTGAATAGTGTGGCTTGTATGATTTCTACAGCCTATCTGAAACCTAGCAGTTCTGGGGGGTGCTGTCCAACCAATCGTGCCAGCATATCCCTATGAACATCTGGCTCATCATCATACTGCCTAGATCGTCACGGAGTGTTGCTTGGTGGAATCAGAAAATTTGGACGCCAGTGGTGGTGCGGAAGTGCCCATACAAATATCGGCTATTAAAATTTGGGGGACTGAGACACCCAATAAAATTGTGAACGCTATTTGTAGACGTTGATTGCATAGCGGGCAGACACTCAAATTACCAAGCAATTGCATGCATGCATGCTGGTTTGGCGCCAGGTGCCGTGTAGAAAAGCTGAAGGCAACACCCACTGGAGTGATGGGATCTTGAACGCGGAGCAGTGCTTTTCAGCGCTGCTAGATTTGGGCGCAGCCGCCTCCTCCATAGACTACAATAGGAATCATTCCTATTGCAGCGTTCAGTGAGTAACGTCGGGTCCGTCAGAAGACGGAGCCGAGGTTGCTTAAAAACATAATAATTCGGCCTCCAGCAATCGCTGGAAGCCGAATTATTTCATTCCCCCACTATCCATGTCAGCCTGGAGGGGGAATAGTAATTAAATCGGCCCGGACTTGTGCAGAAGCAGGATCAGCCATATACCGCTGTATCCTGCGCCCAAGTCTACCGGCGCCGATTTCAAATGTACTCCTTGAACGTGCCACCCATCTCGACTCTCCAGAAACTATGCTCACCCAAACTTTCTATAACGACAGGCAATGCTGCCATCAGAAATTTCTGGGCCCCATACTGGGAAAACCTACTGGGCCCCCCTCACTCCCCTCCCACCTATAACCATGGTGAACCCCCTATATTTAAGGTGATCAGCAAAGTGCTGTAACACATGTACTTATGAGTAACATATGCAATTTGTGAAAATTGCAAAAGCGCTGCATGAATCACTTTTTCAGAAATTGCGATGCGATTCTCATTCACTGAAATAAGAATAGCAAAGCACAAGCATTAATAAAAATCACAAAAAAATTGCAATGCAAAATAGTCCGGCCGAGGCGAAGACAGTCACACCCACCGACAGACTACATTCTGTGACAGACTTGCAGCTGGGGCCCATGTTTGTGGCATTGTTCGCCGGGCCCCATACTGCAATCCCACCTGTGATACCCTGAAGGCGGCCCTGACGACAGGTGTAGTGTTGCGGTATTTTCATTTGGAATTTCATGTACATTTTCCTGCTTTGCGAATTTGAAACATAACATTTTTGTGAACAAAATCAGAAATTTATCGAATAAAAATAATAAAAGAAAACCACCTGTACTGCATTCAGTTTCCAAGAAAACTACTGTTTTGTTTTTTGAATGCATACATGCAGTGTTTACCATTTGATGCTGTATGTGTGTGTGTATGTGTATATGTATGTATATATATATATATATATATATATATATATATATATATATATATATATATATATATATATATATATATATATATTCTCCAAAGACATCCAAACTATGAATTAACACATGTGGAAGTATAGTACATAATCAAAAAGTATGAAACAACTGAAAGTATGTCACATTCTAGGTTCTTCAAAGTAGCCACCTTTTGCTTTGATTACTGCTTTGCACACTCTTGGCATTCTCTTGATGAGCTTCTAGAGGAAGTCACCTGAAATGGTTTTCACTTCACAGGTGTGCCCTGTCAGGTTTAATAAGTGGGATTTCTTGCCTTATAAATGGTGTTGGGACCATCAGTTGCATTGTGGAGAAGTCAGGTGGATACACAGCTGATAGTCCTACTGAATAGTCTGTTAGAATTTGTATTATGGAATTTATAGCAAGAAAAAAGCAGCTAAGTAAAGAAAAACGAGTGTTCATCATTACTTTAAGAAATGAAGGTCAGTCAATCTGAAAAAATTGGGAAAACTTTGAAAGTGTCCCCAAGTGCAGTCTCAAAAACCATGAAACGCTACAAAGAAACTGGCTCACATGGAAAGGAAGACTAAAAGTCACCTCTGCCGCGGAGGATAAGTTAATCCGAGTAACCAGCCTCCGAAATCGCAGGTTAACAGCAGCTCAGATTAGAGACCAGGTCAATGCCACACAGAGTTCTAGCAGCAGACACATCTCTAGAACAACTGTTAAGAGGATACTGCGTGAATCAGGCCTTCATGGTAGAATATCTGCTAGGAAATCACTGCTAAGAACAGGCAACAAGCAGAAGATACTTGTTTGGGCTAAAGAACACAAGGAATGGACATTAGACCAGTGGAAATCTGTGCTTTGGTCTGATGAGTCCAAATTTGAGATTTTTGGTTCCAACCACCGTGTCTTTGTGCGACACAGAAAAGGTGAACGGATGGTCTCTACATGCCTGGTTCCCACCGCGAAACATGGAGGAGGAGGTGTGATGGTGTGGGGTTGCTTTGCTGGTGAGTTCCTGGGGCACCGCCCACACCGCACCCCTTCTCCTTTATATGGCCTGCTGCTCCCAAGTCAGTGTTGCTAGCATGTTCCCATAATGTTGGGTGATTTTAAACTTAGATAGGGTGGGGACCCCGAGAGAAGGCTGCACGAGCCGTCCCTGCTAACATGCTCTGCAGCGTGGAACAGATGTCTCTCTCAATAAGAGAAGGGTAAGGTCCCCGGATAATGTGTAACGCATGGATTTGCTTCCATTGTTTGTATTGTGAGATGCATTAGTTCTTAAAGGGGAACTGAAGTAAGAGGTATACGGAGGCTGCCATATTTATTTCCTTTTAATCAATACCAGTTGCCTGGCAGCCCTGCTGGTCTATTTCTCTGCAGTAGTATCTGAATAACACCAGAAACAAGCATGCAGCTAGTCTTGTCAGATCTGACTTTAAAGTCTGAAACACCTGATCTGCTGCATGCTTGTTCAGGGGCTATGGCTAATAGTATTAGAGGAAGAGGATCAGCAGGGCTGCCAGGCAACTTGTATTGCTTAAAAGGAAATAAACATGGCGGCCTCCATATACCTCTCTCTTCAGCTCCCCTTTAATGCACCTGTTTCACTGCAATGAGCACACTTGTGCCTTTGAGAGGCTTTTTAGCCCTATGCAGTGAGTGTCTATCAGGTGCATCTTGGTTAAGGCTCATACACACATCAGACCATAGTCTTTTGAAAATGAAAGATCACAGACCAATTTTACCCCCTTCCATGTAGTATGAGAGCCATACCTACACAGTCTATTCTATGGAGCTGAACTCCCCATCAGAAATACATCTTTGCAAGATGCTGTAGACATTCAAAAGATCAGTATCTGCAAAATGCATTCATAGTCTGAGATCTGCAGATCATCATACACACCTTGTTTAACTGACATTCATCTGCAGATCAGATCCACCAGGATGGATTTTCAGATCTGCAGATGATTGTCTGATTTGCAGATGAATGTCAGTTAAACAAGGTGTGTATGAGGATCTGCAGATATCATAGACTATGAATGCATTTTGCAGGAACGGATCTTTGGCAGGAACAGATCTTTTGCCGATACTGATCTTTTGTGTCTGTACAGCATCTGTGTGTGCAGCATCTTGCAAAGATTTTTTTTCTGATGGGGAGTTCAGCTCCATAGAAAAGACTGTGAAGGTATGGCTCTCATACTACATGGAAGGGGGTAAAATTGGTCTGTGATCTTTCATTTTCAAAAGACTATGGTCTGATGTGTGTATGTGGCCTTTGATGCGCGACCATTTCATTTTCTCCCCATTGCATAGCTTTGCTGGTGACACTGTTGAGGATTTATTCAAAATTGAAGGCCAACTGAACCAGCATGGCTACCACAGCATCTTGCTGCGGCATGCTATTCTATCCGGTTTGTGTTTAGTTGGACCATCATTTATTTTTCAACAGGACAATGACCCCAAACACACCTCCAGGCTGTGTAAGGGCTATTTGACCAGGAAGGAGAGTGATGGGGTGCTGTGCCAGATGACCTGGCCTCCACAGTCACCAGACCTGAACCCAATCGAGATGGTTTGGGGTGAGCTGGACCGCAGAGTGAAGGCA
The DNA here is from genome assembly GCF_040937935.1 of Hyperolius riggenbachi. Classification (NCBI taxonomy): domain Eukaryota; kingdom Metazoa; phylum Chordata; class Amphibia; order Anura; family Hyperoliidae; genus Hyperolius; species Hyperolius riggenbachi. The sequence continues at coordinate 40,136,571 of NC_090652.1, forward strand.
AAAGGGCTAAGCATCTCTGGGAACTCCTTCAAGACTGTTGGAAGACCATTTCAGGTGACTACCTCTTGAAGCTCATCAAGAGAATGCCAAGAGTGTGCCAAGCAGTAGTCAAAGCAAAAGGTGGCTACTTTGAAGAACCTAGAATATGACCGTCACGGAACAGCCGTGAGAAACGAGAACGCAATCGGTTTATTGCGCCGATTGCCCTTGATTGTAGTCAGGCCAGCGATTTAGAGACTGACATTCCTGTTTTTTAAACAGGCAGTTTTTTTCCCCTGTTAGCAGCTGGCAGGAAGACTGGCTCAAAGTCTGTCTAAGCTGATCTCACATTCAGATGTTAATTAAAGGAGCCAACAGGGCCTTTCATAGAGGGAGATCCCAGGAAGCTAGACACAGCTGGACTCCAGCCAGCCTGGCTCCAGCCTTAGCAGGAAGAAATGAATGTACTATATAATCTTTTGCCCATTTACAGAATACAATAAATAGGGTGGTTATGAGAGCGGTATCATTGGATCCGTAGGGTCATGCTGGATCTCGATACCAGTCAAGAGGGGCCCGGGGCCCCTACAACCCAGGTATGAATCTTCTCAGGAACCTGATCTGCTGCACTAGCCATGTCGGATATCATATTAATCTGTATTTTCCAACAAGTATGAAGCTGTTACCCCCCTAAATATAACGTGTATGGTTCAGGAGTTACAGCATTTCATAAGTTTAGCCCTAAAATCTCTCAGAGGGAATGAACTGTCATTGGTTGGTGACTCAGAGGGGCCGGCATTGCCACACCCCCAAACCAGCTTCATCAAAAGCCCCTGGCCAGCAGGCGGGCATCGAGTCCTCCCATTCCATCCATATGAGAACATCCTGCTGCCAGCCAGAGGACATAGGGCTGGTGGCCATTTTGCTGAACTTTGAATGAAGCTCTGAAACAAAGGACACATGTGCTAGCGGCCATCTTGATTGGCCATCTTCTGTAACCTGGAACAAAGAATTCTGCTGAACTTTGATTGAAACCAAGAACTTTAAGAACTTGAAACCGTTTTGCTTGGACTTGATGATTTTCCCACAAAAGGACATATTTCCACAAACCATAAGTATTTTCTCCCTTTTTATTTCATACTGGCTATTACAGTCTTAATAATTGTTGATTTTAATAATTGTCTGTATATATTAATTATTTATATTGCTGTGAATAAACGACTTTCTCCAAGTCATTCACTGTCCGCTACCCTGCTTATCAGCACACACAGAACTGATCCCGGGTCTCTGAAGATACGCTACTGTTTGTTTGTTGTTGGCTAGACAGAATATCGTGTGTTTAACCGTTTTATTCGCAGGATTAGTCAGTCAGTGGGCTCCTCGGTCCCATGGTAACCGCGGTGGTGTCAGATCTACCCTGAACCAGTGTGTGAAGTTGTAATCACCCGTATCTCACCGGCTCCCTTCTGGTTTGTCTGCGGCTAATTCTTAGCGGTTCCTGCGCATTGACTGCGACCAGAGTTCGCACGATCTGTGCGCTGGCACCGTTTAGAAGGCCAATTGCGGTCAGCCACCAGGGCTCCTGTGACAATGACATATTTTCAGTTGTTTCACACTTTTTGGTTATGTACTATACTTCCACATGTGTTAATTCATAGTTTGGATGCCTACAGTGTGAATCTACAATGTTCATAGTCATGAAAATAAAGAAAACTCTTTGAATGAGAAGGTGTGTCCAAACTTTTGAGATATCTATCTATCTATCTATCTATCTATCATCTCCTTTTACCAATTCCTTATGTGGTGCAACTTTGAGAATTTAGCCCAATGGGACCAATTTATTAAAACTACAGCGCTCAAGCAGTGCGGGTTAATATAGCACGTTTGCTAAGTAGCAGCGGCCATGCTAGTGAAGTATTGAAGTATTGCGGTTGCACTACAATCTCATTGTGCAGCACTTGCAAGGATCACGCGTAAGTAAGGGCGGTCGTTTTATTCAAGCAGCCCCGATATGTGGCTGGAACTCTTTGGCCTTATTTCTTTTATATCTTCTTTATAAAAGATTTGATCGTATTTCTCATATCAAGTGTATTTTCTCTTATTGAATTCAGAACCTGATTATCATAAGTGTTATTTTTGCAGTTACCTACCAGAAAAACAAGTCACGCCTTCTGATCGAATTGGTAAAGGAAGAGGAGGTGGCAAACGTAAAAGGACTGAATGGCATCCCGACCTGGAAATACGCCTCAGAAGCAGGGGGGCGGAGAGGTTGAGCCTGCAACAAAGGTAATTTGAGGCTGTCCAGTCAGCTCTAGTGCTCCCCTCTGCATGTTGGGATGATCCATTGTCCTACTGCTATTGTCTAGTGTCTCTGTTGACTGTAGAAGCTCTGTTTAATGCTGGGATTGCACGGTACGTTTTTCGCTAAAGGTACGTACACACGCACTACAAAAGGAAACGACGGGTCCGCCGGACCCTCCCGCTGGGCGGTCTTTAGCCAACAGTATGCGCGTGTGTACGCGCTGTCGGCGGACTGATAAGGCTGTTTCTGAACGATCCACTGAGCAGCCTTATCAGTCCGCCGACAGTGCGTACACACGCGCATACTGTCGGCTAAAGACCGCCCAGCGGGAGTGTCCGGCGGACCCGTCGTTTCCTTTTGTAGTGCGTGTGTACACACCTTAAAGAGAACCCGAAGCGGGGTTCTCACAACGAAATCCCCATACAGAGGCTGGTTCTGCCTATAGAGCCCAGCCTCTGTTGCTAATCCGATCCCCCCTAAATCCCCCCCCTGCGCTAAGCCAGACCCCATAAATTACAGCCGCGCTGTGCAGCTGTGTTTACCTTTCTAACGTCAGTCTCAGCGCTCCCCCCGCCTCCTGCAGAGCTCCGTCCCCGCCCGCGTCCCTTCCCTCCAATCAGCGGCGAGGGAAGGGACGTAGGCGGGGACCGGAGTGATGCAGGAGGCGGGGGGAGCACCGAGACTGACGTTAGAAAGGTAAACACAGCCGCTACTGACACGCTGTGTGTCGGCAGCGCGGCTGTCATTTATGGGGTCTGGCTGAGCGCAGGGGGGATCTGATTAGCAACAGAGGCTGGGCTCTATAGGCAGAGCCAGCCTCTGTATGTGGATTTCGTTGTGAGAACCCCGCCTCGGGTTCTCTTTAAGAATCCTTCCGATAGATGCCTTCGATGATAAAATTCCGAGATGTCCGATGTTCCGCTCGATTTCTTATAGAAGTCAATGGAAAAAAAGATAAGAAAAACAAGTGGAAGATAAGAGAATCTAGCAGAGAATCGAATGGCTAATAGATCGCGCGCCGAATCGAACACGAAAAACGTACCGTGTAATCCCAGCATAAAGTGCCCCTGAATTGGGAAACAAATTATTTAAAGGGAAAGTTCAGGGAGGGTGGGTTAAAAATAAAAATCAAATTCCACTTACCTGGGGCTTCCTCCAGCCCGTGGCAGGCAGGAGGTGCCCTCGCCGCCGCTCCGCAGGCTCCCGGTGGTCTCCGGTGGCGCGCCCGACCTGGCCAGGCCGGCTGCCAGGTCGGGCTCTTCTGCGCTCCAAGGCCCGGAACTTCTGCGTCCCACGCCGGCGCTCTGACGTCATCGGACGTCCTCCGTGCTCTACTGCGCATGCAGAGCACTGTCCACATTTTGATTTCAGTGATTTTTCTACAGTAAAAAAATAGAAAATCCTTTTTAACATTTCCCATTTTTTTTTTTTGTGTGTGGCTATTTTGAAGCCAATCCTGGTGTCATTTCCTCCCTTACTCTCCTCTGCCCGATTGTGTATGCATTGCCCTCCCTCCACTATAGAAAGTGCATTGTTTCAGCCTGATACATTTTGGCCAATCAGAGAGGAACAGAGGTATGGGAGGGGAAAACAGGAGGGAAAGAGGCTTCAGCCAATCAGGCTGCATTAGTTAAGTCTGAGGGGAAGTAGAGAAGCAAAAAAGGACAACCCAAAATGCACTGCAACTTCCTTTTTGTTTAACAAATTTTGTGTGTACCAAATAAGAGTCAGGTAAACTGGGGAATGATGATTTATCAACAGGAAAAGTAATAGTGATTTTAACTTTTGAATTGATTTTATGCCCGACAGTTACACTTTAAAGGGACACTTAAGCAAGGAATGAAAAATCAGTATTACTTGCCTGGGGCTTCTACCAGCCCCCTGCAGCCCTCGCGTGCCCTCGCAGTCACTCATGGAGCCTCCGGTCCCCCGCTGCCAGCTAGTTTTTGTTTTCGCTGACAGGCCTGGTTACCAGGGCTGTGGAGTCGGTACAAAAATCTTCCGACTCCAACTCCGACCCAGACTCCTCAGTTTCTGAATCCACGACTCCGACTCCAACTCCGGGTACCAAAAATTGTTCAGACTCCTCGACTCCGACTCCTTTGTCTAATACTTAACAGGGCTGTGGATTTTGGACAAAAATCATGCGACTCCGACTCCCGACTCCAACTCTTCAGTTTCTGAAACCACGACTCCAACTCCGCCTCCGGGTGCCCAAAATTGCCTCGACTCTGACTCCACAGCCCTGCTGGTTACGTGTATTTTTCTTGCGTTCCCATCCGTAATAGAGTCCTACGCCTGCGCAGGACGCTATTGAGGACGGGAACTTGAAGGAGGATACGCGTGGCCAGGCCTGAGCAGAAAGCCAGCCGACTCCCTGTCAGGGAAAAGAAACCTAGCTGGCGGCAGGGGACCTGAGGCTCCGAGAGTGTCTGGGAGGGCATGGGTCGGCTGCAGGGGGCTGGTAGAAGCACCAGGCAAGTAAAACTGTTTTTTTTTTTTTTTATTCCTGGCTTAAGTGTCCCTTTAATGAAGGGCATAGTGGGCTAGATTACCTTTCTCCTGAGGGTCCTCTTATCTCCTAAGCCTTCCGGAAGTACCTCCGAGCACCGCAGGGTGATTCTATACTGCCCAAGCGCCAGTTTTGATCGGTGCACATGTGATTCAAAACTGCATCTGCGCAGTTCTGAATCATGCGCCGCCACTAGGGGGAAACTTACTGGAAAAATATTTGACTGGAGGATCTCGTTTAATACTTAGTGAACTTAGGTGAGAGGTATATGGAGGCTGCCGTATTTATTTTCTTTTAAGCAATACCAGTTGCCTGGCTGTCCTGCTGATCCTCTGCCTCTAATACTTTAAGCCACAGACCCTGAACAAGCATGCAGCACATCAGGTGTTTCTTACATTATTTTCAGATCTGACAAGATCAGCTGCATGCTTGTTTCTGGTGTTGTTCGGACAGTACTGCAGCCAAATAGATCAGCAGCGCTGCCAGGCAACTGGTATTGTTTATAAGGAAATAAATATGGCAGCCTCCATATCCATCTAGTTACAGTTGTCCTTTAATCCTTTTCTGCTCATCAGTGAAATTATTTTTAGTCCTCAAATCACAAGAATAGTACTTAAAGCGGATCTGAGATGAAAAACTTGTCTATCTCAGTGTTCTCCCCAGAATTTTTTTCCACCCGGGTGGCATGAAATAGTAGCCGGGTGGCATGAAAAAGTAGCCAGGTGGGGCAATACGAGAGAATGTAGTGCTGGTGCTTCTGTGGGCAACTCTGCTTATAGCATAGGAGGAGGTGGGCCGATGACAGCAGGGTGCTCATCAAAACTAGCGGGGTGGAGCACCCAGCTAAAGGTGCCCATACACTCGTCAGATTGGCAGCAGATAGATAAGAACTCCACCTGATGATCTATCTGATGCGTTTTTAGAACATTTTTTACTAGGATAGAATTCCAATAGATTTCAGCTTGAAATCTATTGAAATTCGATCTGATGGCATTTTTTTTGCCATCAGATTTCCATTAGGGCCAATGCAAAATGATAAGCATTCTCATCAGATCGACCTACATTTTCCACCCTGCCAGTTCGATGGAAATCCATCGAAATCGGCCGTCGATCGGTCGATTGGCCAACCGATTTGCGATCGATTTTGATCGATCGGTCAGCCAGAAAATCGGCTGAGTGTATGGGCCCCTTAAAAGAGCCTGGGGAGACCACTGTATCGTATCTAAAGTTTAGATTACACAGCAAATCTAGCTGCAAACAGCTTCAATAGAATATGATTATTTCTTCCTGTGATACAATGAGGTCAGCCATGTTTTTTGTCACATTGTCACAGGCTGAGGGCTGGAGATGCTATCAGCTTGCCTGTGTGTAAATTCAGTCCCCTCTCCTCCTCCCTCCTCCCCTCTGCCTCTGAAATCTCTGGCTAGTAACCTTCTCCTGCCCAGACTGAGCTCCCATAAGCCCTTGCTACAGTGCCAAGGCACACTAAAAAGATGTGGGCGAGGCTTGTTTAGTTTATAGGAAATTAGAGTATTAAAACAAACCAAAAAAGTATTGGGCTTGAGGAATGCCCTATAAACTATATGAAAGGAACACAATTATGCAATGAGTAAAAGTTTATCTCGGATCCACTTTAAATTAAAGTGGAGCCAAATTAAAAATACAAGATTTCAGAAATAAAATCTATTTTCTAAATTATAATAATAAATTGCAGCCTTTTTTCAGCTGCATGATGACAAATATAAAATATTTTACATTTATTGGAGGAACCCCTCCCTTCCTTTCAAATTGCTGGGATTTTTCCGGCAAACTGGTGGAGTAGATGGTGTCCGGCAAAGGAGGAATTGCTAATGGCTGCCCCCAGTATAACCCTAGCTATGAAAAGAGAAGGGTGAAAAGCAGGCACTGAAATGCTCATAGGCTTGTAGGAGTGTTTATTTATCTTTGTATGTATCAGAGTGGTACAACTAAATATTTTTAATGAAAAAAATGTTTGGTTTGGGTCTGCTTTAAGCAATCTCAAATTAGAATTAGTATTTTTTTCCCTTGCCTGCTGTCCAGTACTTTGCTGGAAATGTGTTTTGTAGATGAGATAAGAAAACATCTCATTGGCTTCAATTCATAAAGGGCTGTTCAATAAAAAAAAAATCAGGTCTGTGAAATGGCTCATTTGGTCATTTAGATTTTTTTTTTTTTTCATAATTTTAATTCATAAAGATTTTCACAGGTGGGGTAGTTTACCGCAAAGCATGGCTTCAAATCACAAGGACGTTCAGTGAACAGTGGAACAGCTGCGGAGAAGGTCTCTGTTCTGTTACTGTGATGTTCTCTACCGCTTCTGCGAGGGGCGGAGCTACAGCAAGTGAGCTGGCACTGGCCCCGCCATTGATGCCGGGTCACCTCCCACAATCCCATAGTCTCACATTGGTTTTAAAGGTTAAGAATATAGTTTTAAAGTTTTTGACTGTCTTAGGTACACATCTGCAGGTTTTAACCCTTTTTAATCCTGTTCTCCTCTTAGTATTTGTGTATTCGTTACCCGCCCTCCTCCCTGAGTCTTCAGACACTCCCACTGAGATCTATACTAGGAAGTGCACTGTCTTATGTCATTAGGAGAGGGAAATAAAGGGAAGAGGAGGAATATACAGTGTTCTCCCCAGGCTCTTTTAGCCGGGTGCTCCACCCGGCTAGATTTGGTGACCACCCGGCTGTCATTGGCTCACCTCCTCACCACCTCCTATGCTGTAAGCAGAGTTGCCCTGCATTTTCATCTCTCCCCACCCGGCTGCTTTTTCATGACACCCGGCTACTATTTCATGCCACCCGGCTGGAAAATAATCCTGGGGAGAACACTGAATATATTATAGATAAAAAGATCCCCCAGCATGCAACTCTTTGGCAATGGCAATTAAAGGGCCGGTGCTCCTAAAGTATGTGATAACTCCACAACATAACAGCAGAAAAAGTTTTGAATGTAGTATTAGCATCTTTATCACTTAATACACCCAGACCAGTTGCTGTTGAAATTTGATTTTTATGGTGACAATACCGCTTTAAAACCAAAATGACAGTGGGATTCCAGGAAAGTCCTATTTAGGATCTCAGTGTTGCTCTGGGAGACATCTCAAGCTCACTCCAACCTGAATTATCGCAAATTCTTTCTGTTTTAGGAAAGCAAACTTTTGTTTTTCTATTTAGGATCAGGACTGTAGATTTATTAATTATTTATCTCGTCAGATTATTTTGACTTCAGGTTTCCTTTAACTATTATGTGTTATTAGATGTTTTGACAGAAGATATCTTGGCAGTGTTAAGATTTGGACACATCTATGTAACATTGTAAATGTTGGTCACAGTGGCGGTGATAGGTGTGTGACTACCAGGGCTGTGGAGTCGGAGCAAATTTGGGTACCTGGAGTCAGAGTTGGTGGTTTCATAAAACCTAGGGGGTTGGGAGTCGGATGATTTTTGTACCAACTCCACAGCCCTGTAGGGAGTCGGAGCAATTTTGGGTACCTGGAGTTGGATTCTGTGGATTCATAAACTGAGGAGTGGGATTGTACAAACTCCACAGCCCTGGTGACCGCTCTGGTTCTGCTGCCAGTGCTACGTTTGTCTCTCCTACTTCCCCTCACAATTCATTCTCTCTCTTTTAGAAAGCGAAGATCGAAGTTACTGATCCTCAGACAAGCAAGCAGGTGGGATCCGGGGATGTGTCTGAGGACCTAATCTGCCTTTTGTGCAAAGAGATCTTCAAAGATCCCATCATCATCATGTGTGGCCACAACTTCTGCCGCGGCTGCATGGACAAGGCCTGGAAGGGGGACACCTTCACCTGCCCCGATTGCAAGCAGGTTATCAACAACAAAATGTACATCACCAACCAAGCCCTGGCCAACCTGGTGAAGAAGACAGCTGGTGCTGCCCCTGCTTTGCCTGTGAAGAAGGCTCCTGTCCCCACACACTGCCTTGACCATGACGAGGTCCTGAAGCTCTTCTGCAAGGAGGATGGAGCCTTGATGTGCATGATCTGTAGGGACTCCCCAAAACACGCCATTCACAGTTTCCTGCCGATCACGGATGCAGTGGAGATGTACAAAGTAAGTAACTACAATATTAGCACTTTAAACTCAAATACACAGCGGGCATTAATTGAAAACTGGACCCAAGTTACGGGCCAACCTTGATTTCTAGTGGCACCCTTCCTTACATGGTTCCCTGGTTTCTAATCTCCCCTCCCTTATGCAGTTCCCTAGTGTCTAGTGGCCACACCCTCCTCTATACTGTTCCCTGGTGTCTAGTGAATCCCTTCCCTGCCCTGTACAGCTACCTGGTATCTAGTTGCCCCCTCCCTCCCCTATACAGTTCTCTGGTGCCCATAGGCCCCTCCCCTGTACAGTTTCCTGTTATTTTAGTCCCCCTCCTTTTCCACCATGGGGCTTCCCTGGTATTCTAGTATTTCCCCCTCCCCAATATAGCATTCCCTGTGGTTTAGTGCTTCCACCACCTCCCACCCCAGTATAGCATAACTGGGGTTCTGGCGTCCCCCCCCCCCCCCCTCTTTTCCCAATGTAGCATCCCTGGTAGCACAAGTGTATGAAGAGTATTGGTGCAGCAGTAGCCATCTCGCCTCCTCCAGGCTCCAACAATGTGTATTCGTCCTCTACAGGTAACCGATGTAGGAAGGGGGCAGCAGCAATACAAATGTATAATTAGCCTCAGGCCAATTAGTGTTTGCGCCAGAGTTGTACACACTTGGTCTAAAGCACTAAACAGCATAAACATACCTGAAACCATTTATACTGTATGTATTTTGTGGTAATTCAAATAATTGCATAGTCTGGAGTTGTGCATCGTAGGAGTAACTTTTTTGCTCATGGAATGGTTAAAGCTAACTAATATCTTTTTGTCTTAAAATGACAAAATTGGTACTCACCGTATTTGCTGCCGTATAAGACACTCCGGAATATAAGACACACCCCCAGGTTTAGAGGGCAAAACCCAGGGGAAAAAATATACTAAACCTGGTGTGTCCATGTTCCAGGAGCGTCTTTTACATGTTATACTCCAAATGGTGTCCTCTTGTATCCCTCATGTGTCCTCCATGTCTCCTCCTGTGACCCCATGTCTCCTCCTGTGACCCCAATGTGTCATCCCGTCTGTCCCAAGTGAGTGTCCCCTTCTGTCCTCAGTGTACCTGCTCCCCCAGCGTGCCTCTGCTCCCTTCCCCGTGTAAGTGTAGAAGTGTAGCGGCAGCTGGCTTACCTAATCCAAGGCGCCCGCTGGGATTGCAGACCTCCTTTTCCTCTACGCAGCTTGCTCTAGTGTTGGCTTGTTCTGATGAAGTGATCAGTGCAAGTCATTGCTGCAGCGAGCTGCGCGGAGGAGGAGGTCTGCAATCCCCACGGGTGCCATGGATTAGGTAAGCCAGCTGCCGCCTCACACACCGGGGCGAGCAGGAGACGGGGGAGGAAGCGGACGCACGTGGTGGGGTATGGCCACACCTGCATGGAATCCCCGATGTGATGGCAGGTCGGTGGTTTGTATCGGCGGGTGTTTGTAAGTCAGGGATTCCCTGCATTCGCCATATAAGTGCGTCTTATACAGCGGAAAATACTGTATGTCCTAAAAGGGAAAACTACTTGTTATAGTGAACTAGTTGACCTAAGTCCGTTTAAAAACGGGCTCGAGGTCTCTTCATGCCGCCAGTAAGTGCGCGCATGCACCCACCCGCCGCGCAAGTCCACCCTGCATCCTGTCCCAATGGCTGTCAGTGCTTGACATGCACAGTAGCCCAAAGCACTGACCCAGGGACAGACGCAGGGACACTTGCGTTTTATTGTATACAATAAACTGTGACGAGCATAAATGCCCGATGTACCCATGAGAACTGCCCCTGGGGTAGATATACCATGTAAAGGAGCTGTGGGTTTTATTATTAGTGTTGTATTCCTGCAGATAAGGCTGTCGACCATAGTGGCACCACTGGAGGAGGCTATGAAGGCGACAGAACAGCTGGTCGACCAGCAGAACGAGAAGATTGAGCAGAACGATGTAAGTGATCTCCTTCCACCACTAACCAGCTATGTATATATCGGGGGGGGGGGGGGGGGGGGGGCAGTAGCACGGGCTCAATCGGGCTTTGGCGGGAAAAAGCTGAGCCTGATCGGCTTCATGCTTACCTGCGCTGGAACCTGTCCAGTGGAGGCAGTCTGGCCAAGCATCTGGATTACCCAGGGTTTAGCCTCTATCGAGGTAATACCAATTTGACATACCTATGCAGTGTTCTCCCCAGAATTTTTTTCTAGCCGGGTGGTATGCAAAAGTAGCCGGGTGGTGCATGAGGGGGAATGCAGGGCTGGTGCCACTCTGCTTACAGCATAGGAGGAGGATGATGAGGCAAGCCAAAGACAGCCAGGTGCTCACCAAAATTATCTGGGTGGGGCACCTAGCTAAAAGAGCCTGGGAAGAACACTGCTATGATTCAGCCACCAGGAGATTTGGGCGCGGGATACAGCAGATATACGGCTTACCCCGCTTCTGCACAAGCCCCGGCAGCGTTAATTACTATTCTCCCTCCAGGCCGCCATGGATAGTGGGGGAAAGATGTGATTCGTCTTCCAGCTATTGCCAGCAGCCGAATTAGTGTTTTTGTAGTAATTTGTGCTCCGTCTTTTGATGGCACCCAAATTACTCACTGAGTGCCGCTATAGCCGTAAGGTAGCCTATGGTAGTGCTGGATGCGCCCAAATCTCCTGCGCGGTTTTTAGAGCTCTAGACCATTGGCTGCATTTGTTTTACAGACAGTATAGCCATGCCCCGCAGGACTTCGCTTACCTCACCAGGGACAAAGATATTCGTCTTTGTCTTCTAAAGCGCGACCCGCACGAATGCACGTGCCAGCAACCTCCCCCCGCGGCAGAGTAGTTATCGGTAAATGGGAACGTGCAGGACATTAGGCTATGACTGGTAGGATTAGATTGTGAGCTCCTCTGAGGACAGTCAGTGACATGACTATGTACTCTGTAAAGTGCTGCAGAAGATTTCAGTGCTCTATAAATACATAATCCTAGTGGTCCTTTGAGTCTGTATCACAAGTTATGTGTCCTTCTGACTTCTTGCTTCAGACAAACCTGGAGGAGTGTGAGCAGCACATTGTGGGGGAGTTTGAGAAGGTGCGGGACTTCCTGCAGGAGAAGCAGGAAGCACTGTTGGTCAAGCTCCAGGATCTGAGGGCTGAAATGCAGAGTGCCATCAACACGAGGAAGAAGAGTAAAGTGGACCTGAGACGGGCCATCGCTTTGGCCAAAGAGAAGATGAAAGAGACTGAAGCCCTTTCTTTCCTGACGGTAAGCAGAGCCCCCGGGCTAGAGTAGATGTTTGCGGCTTGGTTCTTATTACTTGTACTTATTACTGTTTGTGTTTTCTTTGCAGAACATCAAGTCCTTCATGGATCAGTAAGTTTAATTTTCTTTTCTAATTTAGAGTCCTAACACATACGGCTCATTCATATACCGTTAGCAATGAGAGCACAGCACTCGGGAATAACCCTGGGTGCAGTGGCGTAGCAATAGAGGTTGCAGAGGTAGCCACCGCATCGGGGCCCTTGGGCCAGAGGGTCCCTTCGTCAACCAAAGTATTAGCTGTTTATTGGTCCTGTGGTGGTAATAATCCCTTCTATAGATGATTTGAATAGTAGTAATCATTTAACAAATTGTTCCCCATCCCCCTCTTGCACCTCTAATACTGTGGATGACCTTGGCAGGTTTGTTGCTCCGTATCAAGTATTACCTATAGAGTGCTTGGGGGGCCCAATGTAAAACTTGCACCGGGGCCCACAGCTCCATAGCTACGCCCCTGCCTGGGTGCTTGTGGAGAATGTGATATCATGTCCTGTTAATGTTGTCCTACCCATGCATCATTCAAAAAGGCCATGTCCAGCACTGTGCATGCCCCTGACATCATGGACACTGCCATTTAGGTGGACCGTAACATACAAATACCCTGACGAAGCCCAGCTATTGTGCGAGCCGTGTTGGTGGGCAGAGTCTATGCAGGTTGAGTACCATACCTCCGTGTTCCATGGTGATCGCAAATGCGCACAGATGGCCGGCCGCAATAGTCAGCAGTAGAAAGAGGCTGCACCACAGTTAGTTGTAGCCTCTCATGTACAGTATTGAAGAGCCTCTGTTGGCTGTACATACTTGCCCCATGTGAGCCTTGTGGAGATGTGTGTTTTTGTTCAGTACAGTATGCAGAGGTAGTGTGGCTGGGCATCGTCACAACGATCCACACATAGAACTAATCGCGAGTATTTAACTGCCATAGATCCCCCTCACACATATACTTCTTTTAGTCTATGATAGAGACTTAAAAGGAGTCTGAAGCCAAAAATGTAAAAAAAAAACCCAGATACTTACCTAAGGCTGGAGAAGGCTCTGAGTCCTATAGAGCCTTCCTTCTCCTCTCGTCCCATCGTTCCTATGCTGGCTCCCCCTGTTTTTCTCTGCAGGTGAGCTTCGAGAGCACTCGGGCTCCCGAAGACGGGCCACTCCATACTACATATGCGCCCTCTCACGCATGCGCAGTACAGAGCCACCCGTCTTCGGGAGTGGAGGAAGGGAGGAAGGTCGTTAGCCAATCCAGGGGTCAGAAACCTTAGAATGGTTGTAAGCCAATCCAGGGATCAGATACCAGAGAATGGTTGTCAGCCAAGCCAGGGTCAGAAACTGGAGAATCTTCGTTAGTCAATCCACGGGTCAGAAACTGGAGAATGGTTGTTAGCCAATCAAGGGTTCAAAAACCAGAGAATGGTTATCAGCTAATCCAGGGGTCAGAAACCAGAGAATGGTTATCAGCTAATCCAGGGGTCAGAAACCAGAGGAAGGTCATTAGCTAATCCAGGGGTCAGAAATCTTAGAATGGTTGTAAGCCAATCCAGGGATCGGATACCGGAGAATGGTCGTTAGCCAATCCATGGATCAGATACCGGAGAATGGTTGTCAGCCAAGCCAGGGTCAGAAACTGGAGAATCTCCGTTAGCCAATCCACGGGTCAGAAACTGGAGAATGGTTGTTAGCCAATCAAGGGTTCAGAAACCAGAGAATGGTTATCAGCTAATCCAGCGGTCAGAAACCAGAGAATGGTTATCAGCTAATCCAGGGGTCAGAAACCAGATGAAGGTCATTAGCTAATCCAGGGGTCAGAAACCTTAGAATGGTTATCAGCTAATCCAGGGGTCAGAAACCAGAGGAAGATCGTTAGCTAATCCAGGGGCCAGAAACAGAGGAAGGTCATTAGCTAATCCAGGGGTCAGAAACCTTAGAATGGTTGTTAGCCAATCCAGGGATCAGATACCGGATGTCACGGAATAGCCGTGAGAAACGCAGGTGAATCTAGAGAATTCACAGTCGCTTTCCTGATCGCTCCCTGTCGGATCTGTGCAGTCGTGCAAGCGATCAGAAAACGACACTTTTGTGTTTTTTAATCCAGAGACCTGTTCCCCTGTGAGCAAAGCATTCCCCTCAGGAATGTTGCACGTGGCTGGATTCCCTGCAGGGACCAGCTCCTTTCCCCCCCCCCCCCCCCCCCCCCCCCACCACAGCCAGATGGCCCCACGAAAAGAGAAAGGAAACTGGCTCTCCAGGGGGCCATGACAAAGCAGCCAGAACGGCACCGACCAGGCAGATAGGAAAACCTGGGGGATAGGGTTTCTTACCTATTAAATGGAGACCGTATATAGCACAGCTATAAAATTCATATAGTCTTATTCGGTAAAATCTGGCCATCGTGCTGATATGAAATTCATTGTGATGGCCCGTTCGGTTAAGGAGTTATGGACCCCTCGGTAACCATACGCCCTAACACCCGCATCCAGGGTATCATATTAATCGGTAGGTTCTGGGGATCGAGAATATGTAATTATTATTTGTGTGCCGGCCGCGTAGGTCAGTCTAGAGAAATGTCAGGATTATGGGGCTTGTGGAAGCCCCTGCCCAGATGTGATTACCATAGTCCGGCCCGCCTCTGAAAGCAGCTCCATTAAAAGTACATGAGCTGCCCGGGCTATTCAGTCCTCCAAATTCCACCTTCCTGAGAGCAAATTGCCAGCCAGAGGACACATGGTCGGCGGCCATCTTGTCTAAGCTGAAACAAAGGACACATGGCTAGCGGCCATCTTGATCGGCCATCTTTGCTGAAACTGAACAAAGGACATTTTCCATTTTTGCGTGGATTTTAGACTTTGCTGGAACTGAACAAAAGGAACTCTACAAGTTTTTCCCAGAACGGACATATTTCCACAAATCCTAAGTATTTTCTCCCTTTTATTTCATGCTGGCTATTACTGTTTTAATAATTGTTGATTTTAATCATTGTCTGTATATATTAATTATTTATATTGCTTTCAATAAACCGACGCTATCGTCAGTTGTTGTTCTAGCTACCCTATTATTCAGCACACACAGAACTGATCCCAGGTCTCTGAAGAGACGCTACTATTGTTTGTTGTTGGCTAGACAGAATACAGCGTGTTTTAACCGTTTTTATTCGCAGGATCAGTCAGGCAGTCGGGTCCACTGGCCCATATCAGTGGTGGTGGCAGTTATACCCTGGAATCGTGTGTAAGTTGTAATTACCGTACCTCACAGGCTCCCTTCTGGTTTGTCTGCGGCAAATTCCCAACGGTTCCTGCGCGTTGACTGCGACCAGAGTTCGCACGATCCGTGCGCTGGCACCGTTTGGAAGGCCATTTGCGGTCTGACCACTAGGGCCTCCTGTGACAACGGAGAATGGTCGTTAGCCAATCCAGGAGTCAGAAACCGGAGAATGGTTGTTAGCCAATCCAGGGATCAGATACCGGAGAATGGTCGTTAGCCAATCCAGGAGTCAGAAACCGGAGAATGGTCGTCAGCCAATCCAGGGGGTCAGAAACCGGAGAATGGTTGTCAGCCAATCCAGGGGGTCAGAAACCCGGAGAATGGTTGTCAGCCGATCCAGGGATTTAGAAACCAGAGAATGGTGGTCAACCGATCCAGGGGTCAGAAACCGGAGGAAGGTCATCAGCCAATCCAGGGGTCAGAAGAAAGAGAATGGTTGGAAGCCGTAGAATGGTTGTCATCCAATCCAGGGGTCAGAAACAGAAGAATGTTTGTCAGCCAATACATTGGTCAGAAACCAGAGAATGTTCGTCAGCCAATCGAGGGGTTACAAGCAAAAGAATGGTTGGAAGCCAGATGACAAAATGTATATAGTGTACACATTTAGTTTGAACGAATGAACCGCTATTAATGGCCCGGTAAATAGACAATGTACAGTAAAACCTTGGATCGAGAGTAACGTGGTTTGAGGCTTCTTGCACACTACATGTGATTCCGTTTTTTTTGTTTTTTTTATACAATCCGATTTTTGATTCCACTTAATAAAAACTTAGCAGCATGTAGTACTTTTTTTAATCGGAATAAAATATCAGATCGTATTAAAAAAATCAGAATCGCATGTAGTGTGCCTAAGAGTACATTGCAATTGAAGCAAAACATTTTTTTTGAAATTTTGACTTGATATTCAAGCAATGTCTTATTATCGAAGCAACAAAAGTGGTGAGCGGTCATTAGGCTCACCCTGCGCCCAGCTCACCGGCGGCGTATATATATATACGCCATGTTTGCACTTATTATTATAATTATGAATTTAGTAAGAAAGCTAACATGGGGTACAAAATAATAGACAATGGTGTACACCAATATTTAAAATGCAGAATTGTTACAAATACTATGCATGTTACAGGGCCAGTGTTAGGACACGTACAAACTCTGTGGAGCCTGTATGTGGCATGTGAATACGCAAGAAAATGTATTCTTTTGTAACAAAGATCCCAGCTTTTAAAGTGATCTTGAACAGTAGCTGGAATAAAAAATGTCACTTACCTTGGGCCTCCTCCAGCCCACCGTAGGCCACGTCGTCCTATCTCCTGTCCATGTCCCTCCGGCGTCTCCCGTTACTGGTGACACCCGGGGTGGGTGTCGGACGACTCTTCCTGGATCTTCACGCTTGTTGTCATCACGGCGGCCGGCGTGACAGGTCTGCGCATGCGCGGTTTTCATACTCTAAACCGCGCATGCGCAGACCTGTCACACTGGCCACTGTGATGACGCGTAGCGGCCGGCGTGATGACAAGTGTGAAGATCCAGGAAGAGTCGCCTGACACCCGGGTGTCGCCGGTAACGAGAGCCGCCGGAGGGACACGGACAGGAGCCAGGGCGACGCTGGGGGACCTTGCGGCCTACGATGGGCTGGAGGAGGCCCAAGGTAAGTGAATTTTTTTTATTCCAGCTACTGTTCAGGGTACTTTAACTTAGCTGTTGGGGTAGCAGTGATGCCTGGATGATTGATTTGCATTAAAGGGAATTTGAGATGCAAATAAAACAACAAAATATACATACCTGGGGCTTCCTCCAGCCCCCTACAGGTTGATTGCTCTCTTGCGTCCTCCTTCGGCTCCCACTTCGTCCGCAATTGGCCCTGGAAAGTCCTCCGGTCCTGGGCCAACTGCAGGTGCGCGGCCTATTGCACAGGCGCAGAATACTCCCAGTGGCGGGGTTGAGATGGGGGAGCGCACGTGGCCAGACTGCACCTGCGCTGACTGGTCCTGACAGGATTTTCCAGGGCCAGTTGCGGGCGAACGAAGAGTCGGAGGAGGACGGAGTGGGAGCGATCAACCGGAGGGCGCTGGAGGAAGCCCCCAGGTTTGTATATATTTTTTTTGTTTTATCCCATCTCAGGTACACTTTTAAAGGAGAACTGTAGTGAGAGGTATATGGAGGCTGCCATATTGATTTCCTTTTAAGCAATACTATTTGCCTGGCAGCCCTGCTAAGCTATCTGCCTGCAGTTAGTTGGGCTTTAAAGGAAACCTAAACAGAAAAAAAAAAAAAAAGACTTTAACTTACTTTTGGCTTCTCACCAGCACCCTGCAGTTGCCTTTCGCCCGTGCTGTCACTAAATGTTCCTCCAGTCCCCCGCAGCGACCCTTCTCTGGCTGTCTGACTGGTGAGTCAACGTGGCCTCTGCGCATGCATGACCTTGGACGCACGCGTCCTTGATCATGCTCCCGCTGCTGGGAGCGTTCTGTGCATGCGCAGTAGAGATTTTTTTTTTCGTACATGTGTGCGCAATCAGAAGGTGCGCAGACCAGGGCCGCGCATCTATACAAAACCAGGGAGCTGCGGTCGAACCGGAGGATTGTTCAGTGACGGCCCAGGGCGGCTGCAGGTTATGTGCAACTCAAATGGTATTTAATAGTGTTGGAGTCCATCTCTGAAATGGTAAATAGGAGTATGAGGATCCTGCTAAGTTACGTGAAAACATTGTAATTTACCACACTGAATGGTTATGTGTATGAACGGTTGTTCTCCTCTTCTCCCCCCCCACCCTTCCCCAGGTGTGAGAAGCAGAAGAAAGAGGCCCTGTCCTTCAAAGACGCTCAGGTGGTTAAGGAGCTTGATCTGAGTGCATTTAAACAACCAATCCAACTCTCTCTGTTGAATGAAATGAAGTTCCTGTTTGCCCCAGGTAGGTTGTGTGGCAGTGGGGGGAAAATCCCACCTGGGGTGGTGTCAATTGCGTTATGGTCATTTTGTCCTTATTTTATCCAAAATAGGAAGCTTTCTGTTATTTACATGCTAAGAGAAGCTTACTGTAACTGGGGGGGGGGGGGGGGGAAGCTTACAACACCCTGAGGTGTTCCCTCCTCAGAGGCTGGGTGGACATTTTTATCAGATGAGACTTCCCTTAACCACTTGACCTCCAAGGGTTTTTAAAAATATTGAAAATGTATTTCATTTTTCTATGGGAAGGTGTATAATAGGGTATTTGGATGTGGTTTTACTTTTTGGCCACAAGATGGAGATAAAGAGTTAGTGTGTTCTAAAAATAGAAACAGAACCAAGTGTTTATTATTTGTTTATATTTGTGTAAACACAGGGGCTAGATACTCTATCTGGGGGTGGTAAAGTAGTTAATGATCGTTTCACGCACCCATTTATGCCTCCCCCTGAACCACACCTGGAGGCTTTGCTTGTGTAGGCAGGGCCGGATTTAACTCCTAGCCAACCACTGCACGCCAATTGGCATGAACACAGCAGCAGCCCCAAGACCGCTCAACACCGTTTGGCGTGAAGTCCTGGGGGCGGGGTTTTGCAGGAGATTGCGTGAGCTGATGTGCGCGTATCTCTGCTTGAATGACGAAGCTCCACTCCGTCATCAGTCTCCCAGCGGCGATCGCCTTTAGGAGACTGTTAGACGGTGCCGTCTATTTACATTGTACAGCACTGCGATCTACAGCAGCGCTGTACTGGGGACAGCCGTGTGACATGGCTGTCCCCCTAGAAGCGATCGGCTGTAATGGGCTGATGCCTATGACAGCTGATACCTGTGACTGGCTGGTGGAGGGAGGGAGAGGAAAAAAAAGGGAAAATGTATATAAAAATAAAACAAATAGATAAAAAAAAAAAAACATGCTGGCAAAAATTAGAGCCCACCAACAGAATGCACTGTTGGTGGGCAGAAAGTGGGGGGGGGGGGGGTCACTTGTGTGCTAGGTTGTATGACCCTGCAGCAAGCCCTAAAAGCTGCAGTGGCCTAAATTGTAACAAAAATAGCCAGGTCACATAGGTCATGGCCTAGGGCACCACAGGATCAAGGGTGGGTGGGTAGCAAGCTATATTGGGGGGGGGGGGGGAGGGTCTGGCATCGTATACTAGAGGAAAGGGGGGGATGGGGTTATCAGGCTATTTAAACTGGAGGGGGGAGGGTTATCTGGCTACCTATACTGGGGGGGGGGGGGGGGAGTTATCTGGCTGCCTATACTAGAGGGAAGGGTCATCTGGCTGCCTATGCTGAAGGGGTGCAGCTGCTGGCACTGGCCTTGGGTGGTAAAGAGTACTGTACAAATCCGGCCCTGTGTGCAGGTCATGACTTGCCTCTCCACAAACATAAAGCAAACAGGTATCTATTTTCCACATCCCCTGGAAAGATGACTTTTCCTTTTCTGTTGTGCCCCTCCCTCACTACTAACAAATGTTTTGCTCTTCCACCATTGTGCTCATCTGTATAGGCACAGATTTAAGGAGATGTGGTTATGTCTTTTAGATGTCCAGAACCACCAGAAGCCACCGAAGAAAAATCCTGACACGTGTAAGTAACTGTTCACTGTCTAAAAGTGTACCCGAGGCATCATGTGACATAATGAGATAAGCATGTGCATGTTCAGTGCAAAACATGTTCATAACTAGGCTGTTTTACTTGTTTTATTTTGCTGCCTGAAAGGGTTAATTTTTAGGCAACTGTTGTGGGAGGTATATGGAGGCTGCCATATTTATTTCCTTTCAAAGCGGATCCGAGATGAAAAACTAACTAACAAGTAACTTGTCTACATATCTTATCTAAAGTTTAGATAGTTTACACAGCAAATCCAGCTGCAAACAGCTTCAACAGTTTATGATTATTTATTCCTGTAATACAATGAGGGCAGCCATGTTCTGTTTGTAATCATTACACAGGTAATCTGCATCTCCAGCCCTCAGCTCACTCCCTCCTCCTCCTCCCCTCTGCCTCTGAAATCAGTGGCTAGTAGCCGCCTCTTCCTCCTGCCCAGACTGAGCTCCCATAAGCCCTTGCTACATGGGTCTGAGTGCCTTGGCGGTTTGGAGAAGGTGTGGGCGTGGCTTCTTTAGTTTATAGGGAATTAGAGTATTAAAACAAAAAGAAAAAAATATTTGGCTTGAGGAATGCCCTATAAACTATATGTAAGGAACACAATTATGCAATGTGTAAAAGTTCATCTCTGATCCACTTTAAGCAATACCAGTTGCCTGGCTGTCCTGCTGACCCTCTGCCCCTAATACTTTTAGCCATAGACCCTGAACAAGCATGCATCAGATCAGGTGTTTCTGACATTATTGCCAGATCTGACAAGATTAGCTGCATGCTTGTTTCTGGTGTGATTCAGACACTACTGTAGCCAATAGATTAGCAGGACTGCCAGGCAACTGGTATTGCTTAAAAGGAAACAAATATGGCAGCCTCTATATACCTCTCACTACAGTTGCACGAAGGCCAGGGTTATTTGAACCCTGCCCAAAGAAAATAATTTCTGACAGGTCCGATCTGATTTCCGATCGTTTTTCTGACCGATTTGCATTGAAGTGATCAGAAAATCGGTCTGAAAAAGGATCCGAAATCAGATCAGATCTGTCGGAAATTACCTATCGACCCATCTATCTGATTGGAAATTGCATGATGTGTACCAGGCGTTAGGTCCAGGCTAAGGGAGAGCAGAGAAAGGTTAATATACTATAGTCTGATCTGCTTATCCCTGCTGTCTGTTTACAACTCTGAACCAAACTGATAACAGGGTTAGAGATGAAAATTAATTCGGCAGGACAGGGAGACCTAACAGTGAATGAGGGATACTGGCTGTGTGTGATGTATGTATAGAGTATGTGTGTTTGCATTTTGTGTGCTCTATGTAGTGTACAGATGGCTGTGCTGTTTATGGATCTCAGGGGTTAAAGAGTCTGATAATTTGCTCTTTTTATTGCTCACTTATGTTAAGCAGTAAGATCAAGGCTGATTTGTCGCTTCAGCGCAGCAGAACAAGGTATTTATCCCCCCAAAATCCTGGGGCAAAATTCCATGACTTTCTAAGTTGCAGATTTTGCTGCCAGGGGGAGGCAGAGCTTTGTGCTGTAGCTCTGCCTCCTGTCCAGTCAATCTCCGCCTCTCCCCGCCCCTCTCAGTGAAAGAAGACTGAGAGGAGCGGAGATTGAGTGGAGGAGAGTAGGGATGCTCATCATGGATTAATCACGAGTAACCAACGTGGTTCAAATTAGCTTTAATTGCCGCAGATGAGCTAGATGCGGCAGGGTTAATTATTATTATATTATTATTTTTTATTTATATAGCGCCAACATCTTCCGTAGCGCTGTACGTAGTATAAAAAAGTGATGAGGAACAAATATACATAAGAAATACAAGACGTTATACAGTCATGACATTGAATAGTAGCAATACAAATCCATACATAGTTGATGTGTAGTTGGTACATGTACATATGTTTAAATCAAAGCAGTATGAGAAACACTAGGAGGAGGTCCCTGCCCTTGCGAGCTTACAATCTAGAGGGTAGTGGGGAGGAAACAGAAGGGAAGGCAACACAAGGATTAGTGGGTGAGCCAGTGTGCCTCCAGTGCTGCCTATAGCAAATTATAGGCTTGTTTGAACAGGTGTTTTTTCAGCGTACGTTTGAAGGTTTCCAGACTCAGGGCATGACGAACGGGCTGAGGGAGAGAGTACCAAAGGAAAGGGACAGCCGTGAGAAGTCTTGGATGCGAGAGTGAGAGGAGGTGACTAGGCTAGAGGACAAAAGGGTCTCCTGTGAGAAACGGAGAGTCTGGGCGGGGAGGTGTCAGGAGATACCTCCCCGCCCAGAGGGGAGCTTGCAAGCGTCCTAATGGATGCGCTGCAAGCCTCGCTATGGAGCACTTCCGGCTTGAAGGAGGAAGTTCTCCATAGCGAGGCTTGCAGCGCATCCAATAGACGCTTGCAAGTTCCTTGAAACGATGGGCGGAGAGCAGCATTATGGGTAATTAACCCCGATGCATCTAGCCGCTTAGCTGCGGCAATTAAAGCTAATTTGAATCACGAGTAACCACCGTGGTTACTTGCGATTCATCCGTGATGAGCATCCCTAGAGGAGAGGCAGAGTTACTGTGCAAAGCTCTGCCTCCAACCAGGAAGCGAAGGGAGAATTTTGCCCTTGGGATTTCGGGGGGATAAATACCTTGTTCTGCCGCGCTGTTGCTGCAAAGCAGCGTTGATCTTAGAGCTTAAAGAGAATCTGTATTGTTAAAATTGCACAAAAGTAAACATACCAGTGCGTTAGGGGACATCTCCTATTACCCTCAGTCACAATTTCGCCGCTCCTCGCCGCATTAAAAGTGGTTAAAAACAGTTTTAAAAAGTTTGTTTATAAACAAACAAAATGGCCACCAAAACAGGAAGTAGGTTGATGTACAGTATGTCCACACATAGAAAATACATCCATACACAAGCAGGCTGTATACAGCCTTCCTTTTGAATCTCAAGAGATTGTGTGTTTCTTTCCTCCTGTTCTCATGCACTGAAGTTTCAGGCTGCTCGTTTCTTCCTGCAAACAGCTTTGCCCTTGTCTGTAATTCTTCAGTATGTGAAAGCCCAGCCAGCTCAGAGGACGATTTATCCAGCTTGTAAAAGATAAGAGAGAAGAGAGAAGCTGCTCTAATCCTAAATAACACACAGGCAGTGTGCATAGAGGGGCCTGGAAGGGGGAGTTCATAGCAGAACCACAACACTGAAGAACTTGGCAGCCTTCCAGACACAGGCCGACAAGTCTGACAGGGGAAAGATACATTGATTTATTACAGAGACTGTCATAGTAGAAAGTGCTGCAGTAAGGCAGAACACATTAGAATAGCTTTTTGAACTTGTAGGATGATAAAAAACAGGATGCAATTTTTGGTACGGAGTCTCTTTAACAAAAGTGGGGAATAAAAAGAGTAAATTATTTTAGCTTCACACTCTCTATAATGCACACTTATAATACACATGCAAATGCATTGTTCCTCAGGCATTTGGTGAGACTTCCTGAGCTTTTGTACTCTTAAAAAATTAACTCATTTAGTGCCTACGAATGATGCAATTTGGCGAACAATCATTTATAAACAATTATTTGTATAACCGATCGGAAATGATGGTTTGGGACCACTAATGGGACGAATATCTTCTAACCAATCTGATCAGATTCATGAAATTGATCTGATTTTCATAAACGATCGTGGCAAATTTTAGCATTAGTTGCCACCTTCAGAAAATTGCATTGCATAAACCTGAGGGGTGTAAATGAAAGCGGGAGTTATAAGTGTTTTCTCTGATTACAAGAAAGAATAACTGTATGGATTATTCTTGCTGCGAGGATATTTGGATGTCCCCATCCACCTTTATTGCAGGGTAGCCGTATAGTAGCTCCCTCTATAGGAGTTGTATATAATTGCCACTCAAACCTGGTATGTAAAATTGCACGTTGGGTGGGACCAGTGGCATAACAACAATTCATGGGGACCCCTCAGCAAAGCATTGATGGAGCCCCCCCCCCTTTCACAGCATGAGGCCCATCTGACAAGGGTGATAAAACTAGTGTGGCCATCATAATCTTCTCACCCGTAACAAGTGTAGCCACCAAACACCTGATCTGAAGGATGGTCTCTTGTATCGGAGGAAAGGAATGTTAGTAGTTGGGGCCCCTCTGCTCCACTTTAGCTACACCCCTGGGTGGGACTTCCTGGATGCGCAGTCCTATATAAGGGGTGGTAGTTGTGGGTGGCGGTACACCCGAGGAAGAGTCACTGCATACATAACGTGTAGTACCTTCACTTTATCCATAAACTCAAGAATGTATTAAGTAGATGTGGTTTTGTCTTTTAGCTGTGCAGTTGATTCAACCCAAGCAGGAAGAGATGGCCATGGAAGAAGATTGTAAGTAAATGCGTAACTGTGAGCAACCACACTGTCCACAAATGTTGCCCCGCCCCTCAGACATGGGGAGGAACTGTGAACCAGCATCTGAGCAGCCTCACTGTCCACAAATGCCGCCCGCCCCTCTCACAGGGGGAGGAACTGTGAGCCAGCATCTGAGCAGCCTCACTGTCCACAAATGGTGCCCCGCCCCCCCTCACATAGGGAGGAACTGTGAACCAGCATCTGAGCAGCCTCACTGTCCACAAATATCGCCCCGCCCCTCTCACATGGGGAGGAACTGTGAGCCAGTGTCTGAGCAGCCTCACTGTCCACAAATATCGCCCCGCCCCTCTCACATGGGGAGGAACTGTGAGCCAGCATCTGAGCAGCCTCACTGTCCACAAATATCGCCCCGCCCCTCTCACATGGGGAGGAACTGTGAGCCAGTGTCTGAGCAGCCTCACTGTCCACAAATATCGCCCCGCCCCTCTCACATGGGGAGGAACTGTGAGCCAGCATCTGAGCAGCCTCACTGTCCACAAATGGTGCCCCGCCCCCCTCACATGGGGAGGAACTGTGAGCCAGCATCTGAGCAGCCTCACTGTCCACAAATGCTGCCCTGCCCCTCTCACAGGGGGAGGAACTGTAAGCCAGCATCTGAGCAGCCTCACTGTCCACAAATGTCGCCCCGCCCCTCTCACATGGGGAGGAACTGTGAGCCAGCATCTGAGCAGCCTCACTGTCCACAAATGTCGCCCCGCCCCTCTCACATGGGGAGGAACTGTAAGCCAGCATCTGAGCAGCCTCACTGTCCACAAATGTTGCCCCACCCCTCTTACGGGGGGAACTGTGAGCCAGCATCTGAGCAGCCTCGCTGTCCACAAATGGTGCCCCACCCCTCTCGCATGGGGAGGATACGTGAGCCAGCATCTGGGCAGCCTCACTGTCCACAAATGCCGCCCCGCCCCTCTCGCATGGGGAGGATACGTGAGCCAGCATCTGGGCAGCCTCACTGTCCACAAATGGTGCCCCGCCCCCCTCACATGGGGAGGAACTGTGAGCCAGCATCTGAGCAGCCTCACTTTCCACAAATGGTGCCCGCCCCCCTCACATAGGGAGGAACTGTGAGCCAGCATCTGAGCAGCCTCACTGTCCACAAATGGTGCCCCGCCCCCCTCACATGGGGAGGAACTGTGAGCCAGCATCTGAGCAGCCTCACTGTCCACAAATGCCGCCCCGCCCCTCTCACAGGGGGAGGAACTGTGAGCTAGCATCTGAGCAGCCTCACTGTCCACAAATGCCGCCCCGCCCCTCTCACAGGGGGAGGAACTGTGAGCTAGCATCTGAGCAGCCTCACTGTCCACAAATGTTGCCCCGCCCCTCTCACATGGGGAGGAACTGTGAGCCAGCATCTGAGCAGCCTCACTGTCCACAAATGTCGCCCCGCCCCTCTCACATGGGGAGGAACTGTGAGCCAGCATCTGAGCAGCCTCACTGTCCACAAATGTCGCCCCGCCCCTCTCACATGGGGAGGAACTCTGAGCAAGCATCCGAGCAGCCTCGCTGTCCACAAATGGTGCCCCACCCCTCTCGCATGGGGAGGATACGTGAGCCAGCATCTGGGCAGCCTCACTGTCCACAAATGGTGCTCCACCCCTGGTAGGAGCTGCTTTGGGGAAGAGCTGCTTTGTGGTCTCAGTTACAACAGCAACACTCCGATAACACTGTGGTACAAGTGGAGCTAACAGTTAGTTTGTTTTTTTATGTTTTTTTTTTTTTTTTATGGACATGAATTAAAACAATGTCATACCAATTACATCAACCTTATGCAAAATGTCAGTTTTTAATGAAAATAAAAGAATAAAAGTATTTTACTTGGTACTTGGGTATTATCCCGTCTAGCAGAACCGCTAGGCCGTTAGACAGGCTTGAAATGTGTATTCAACACAAGTTCCCTTCAATCCTCCCTATCTGCTCTTGCAGCATGATTGGATTGAGTGCAGTATACAGTGGCTTGCAAAAGTATTCGGCCCCCTTGAAGTTTTCCACATTTTGTCACATTACTGCCACAAGCATGAATCAATTTTATTGGAATTCCTCGTGAAAGACCAATACAAAGTGGTGTACATGTGAGAAGTGGAACGAAAATCATACATCATTCCAAACTTCAAGGGGCTAAATACTTTTGCAAGGTGGTCAGGGCAGGAGTTCTGTGTGTCGGGAGAGAATATGGAAACGAGAAGCTACAGGCATTCCTCCTGCTTCGGCTTCTCCTTTTGGTACACATACTGCAGCATGTGCTCGGCCAGGCATATCTCCCAGTAATAACGGGGCTCGGGGAGGAGGGCGACGGGTGTGAGGGAGGAGGGGTCAGGGAGCACAGGGCAGCGAGGAGCGAGCTATGCTGCATGGTGACCACATGGAGGGCAGCTGATTTTAGTATGGGGAGTAGGGACAGGGGTGGGATGAATTGGATGCATCATGCTGTGACTTCGGGACAGGAGCAGCTATAGGAGAAAGCTACAACACTGTGCAGCGAGGAAAGCTGTGCAGAACAGAGCAGCTGATCTGTGGTGAATCGGCTGCTAAGGAAACACAGTGCACACTTTTTAAGCCTGTCTAACTGATGAGCTGTCCTGCTAGACGGGATAATACACAAGTACCTTTTACTCTTTAGAGGTCGCCATTTTTTTGTCTGGTTCCTTCCTTTAGCCCCTCCCTCCTGAATATGCTTATTAGCTGTGGGAGTGTACATTGTCTGGCCAGCTCCTTACTCCAGCCCCTCCCTCCTGAATATGCTTGTTAGCTGTGGGAGTGTACACTGTCTGGCCAGACCCTCCCTCCTGAATATGCTTATTAGCGGTGGGAGTGTACATTGTCTGGCCAGCATCTTACTCCAGCCCCTCCCTCCTGAATATGCTTGTTAGCTGTGGGAGTGTACACTGTCTGGCCAGACCCTCCCTCCTGAATATGCTTATTAGCGGTGGGAGTGTACATTGTCTGGCCAGCTCCTTACTCCAGCCCCTCCCTCCTGAATATGCTTATTAGGTTTTGGAGTGTACACTGTCTGGCCAGACCCTCCCTCCTGAATATGCTTATTAGGTTTTGGAGTGTACACCTACACAAGTGTTAATCTCTGTGTGGCCCCTTGTGCACCTCTCCTGCTAGGTATGAATTGATAGAATAGGTGCTGTTTTATTTTCTAGATACACAAGATTTTGAACCCCTGGAAGTGGCGCCACCTGTCAAAAGCGCCAGTACAAGTAAGTAGCTGTTAGGTGGCCTTAAATGTACCCCTCCTACTGGCAGATCTTTGTATGGGAGGGGAGTTGGTCTCCTTCATTCTCAGCTTGCATACACTTATAAGATCATTGCCTGCACCACACTGGGGAACAGTTGTCACTGCCAGACTCTTGTAGTACACCAGAATTGCCATCTGCAGCAGTGTGAGGGCAGGGAGCGATTGTGTGGAGGGGGAGATATTAGCTTGCTTTATCCCAGTAGAAAAGAAAGTGTGACGTTGAACACCACAGCACTGAAAAGCAGTAAATGGACCCTAAAGTCATAATTTCAGCAAGAAAGTTTGCATCTTTAAAGGACAGCTAAAGTTAGAGGGAGATGGAGGCTGCCATATTTAATTCCTTTTAAGCAATACCAGTTTCCTGGCTATATTGCTCTAATACTTTCAGCCATAGACCCTAAAGAAGCATGCAGCAGATTAGGTGTTGCTGACATTAATGTCAGATCTGACAAGATTAGCTGCATGCTTGTTTTTGGTGTTATTTAGACTCCACTGCAGCCAAATAGACCAGCAGGGCTGCCAGGCAACTGGTATAGTTTAAAAGGAAGTAAATAAGGCAGCCTCCATATTCTTCTCACTTCAGTTGTCCTTTAACCTCCTTGAGGACTGCAGGGCTAAACCCCCCTAGTGACAAGGCCATTTTTAGTAAAATTGTCCACTGCAGCTTTAAGGCCAAGCTGCAGGGCCGCACAACACAGCACACAAGTGATTTCCCCCCCCCCCTTTTCTCCCCACCAACAGAGCTCTCTGTTGGTGGGGTCTGATCGCTCCCCCTATGTTTATTTTTTGTATAATAAATATTATTGTTCGAGTTTTAAAAAAATAAAAAAACTGTTTCTTTAAACACCTTCCCTCCCTCTCCACAGCCAGCCAATTACGGCGATCGGTTGTCTTAGGCTTCTGCCTATAAGAGCCGATCGCTCTCTTGTTCCCCAGGGGGACAGCCGTGTCACACGGCTGTCCCCAGTGCAGCGCTGCTGCTGATCGCAGCGCTGCACAGAGTAAATAGACGGCGATCACGCCGTCTAACAGTCTCCCGAGCGGCAATAGCCACTCGGAGACTTAAGGCGGGGCGGAGCTCCGCCCCCCAAGCAGGAGATGCGCGCGCAGCGTGCGCACGATCTGCAAAACCGAGCCCCAGGACTTTAAGCCAATCGGCGTTGGGCGGTCCTGGGGCTTCCGCCGCGGCCACGCCCATCAGCGTGACGCGGTCGGCAAGAGGTTAAATATTGCATTGCCCTTCCACAGGACCCAACATAACATACCTGTGCCTGCAATTTAAATTAAACACATTGGCTATCATTCATAAAGCATTCCCGCATGCGGTAATGCTGAAAACAGCTGACTTTACCGAGCACTTAGCAAAATCTCCATTCATAAAAGCTGTTTCCGCATGAAAAGCTGACATTCCCGAGCAGAGCGATAAATTACCGCCTTGTGCGGTGATTAGCTTAACAAATGTCACTAAATGTCAATTCATAAAGAGTAGAGCAAGTGGTATGAGGACGGGGAATATCGCTCCCTTGGATGTGGCGATAAGCATGCTAAGTTAATGGAGACAGACCTCCCAGGCAGCAGCAGTGAGAGCAGAACACGGAGAAAATGTATCAACTCAGGCAGCTTCTAGTGTTACCGCAAGCCTACCGCACTGCTATCGCAACTGTACACATATTTATGAATGAGCACACAGAAGTCTAAAATACCGAATGCAGTATTTTCCCGCCCGGAATTTCTTTACCGAACACACTTTTATGAATGATAGCCATAGTCCTAGCCAAGTGTTTGATCCCCCTGCTGATTTTGCTCCTTTGCCCTCTGACCAAGACATGACCAGTCTATAATTGTAATGATAGGTTTATTGTAAGAGAGGTAGAATTATTGTTAAGGAACCCTCAAAAACCCATTGCCACAAAGTCAGAGCTAGATGTGCATTGTAATGGGCGAAATAAGTATTTATCTTCTATCAAAAGATGGCTTAGTATTTGGTGGCATAACCTTTGGTGGCAATCACAGAACTCAGATGTTTCTTGAAGTTGGCAACCAGGCTTGCACACATCTCAGGAGGCATTTTACAGATATTCTCCATCAGTATGATTTCGAGGCTGATGTTTGGCAACTCCAACCTTCAGCTCTCTCCACAGATTTTCTATTGGATTAAGGTCTGGAGACCAGCTAGGCCACTCCAGGACCTTCATGTGCCGCTTCTTGACCCTCTCCTTTGTTGCCTTGTCTGTGTGTTTGTAGTGTATCGTCTCTGCTGGATGGCAGAAAGCATGGGGGGGGGGGGTTTCTGTATGTTTCTTGTGAACGATGCTGTCCACTGTACACCTGCTCTGCAAGTTGACTGATCAGCTGCCATTTTGTGTTTCAGACAAAGCCGTCAGTAAACCTGCACCCACCAGTGCACCGCCCCAAGGTAAGACCTCGCTGCCTGTGTAACTCCAGTGGTAGGCAAGCACAGAATAGCAGCACCAGAAATAAGCTGGCATGTTGTGCACTTTAAAGAGGAACTTTAACCTAGGATTAAACTTCATCCCAGTCAGGAGCCCTTTCCCATGAGAAATCTTTACCTTTTCTAAAATAGATCATCGGCGGGTCTGTGTGGGTGATATAATGGAGAAACTCCTCCCACAGTGTGATGTCATGAACCATGGTCCTGACAGTTTTCTGCCTGTGAACCTTTTTGCATTGTGGGAAATAACAGCTATTTCCAACTGCCAAGCAAGCAGTACAAGGCTGGAGCAATGTGCGCATATACTATATCTGTATACAGTGCATACGGAAAGCATTCACTTTTTCCACATTTTGTTACAGCCGTATCGCATTCAAAAATGGATTACATTCATTTTTTCACCCCAGAATTCTGCAACACAACACCCCATAATGACAACGTAAAAAAAAGTTTACTTGAGGTTTTGGCAAATCTATAAAAAAAACAAAAAACTGAGAAAATACCATTTACATAAGTAGTCACAGCCTTCACTCAATACTTTGTTGATGCACCTTTGGTAGCAATTACAGCCTCAAGTCTTTTTGAATAGGATGCCACAAGCTTGGCTCACCTATCCTTGGCCAGTTTCGCCCATTCCTCTTTGCAGCACCGCTCAAGTTCCATCAGGTTGGATAGGAAGTGTTGGTGCACAGCCATTTTAAGATCTCTCCAGAGATGTTCAATTGGATTCAAGTCTGGGCCAATTCACAGAATTGTCCTGAAGCCACTCCTTTGTTATCTTGACTGTGTGCTTAGGGTTGCTTACCTTGCTGAAAAATTAACCGTCGCCCCAGTTTTCATCCAGGATGTCTCTGTACATTACTGCAGTCATCTGTCCCTTTATCCTGACTAGTCTCCCAGTTCCTTCCTGCCGCAGAAACCACCATGCTTCACTGTAGGGCGATGTTGGCCTGGTGATAAGTGGTGCCTGGTCTCCTCCAAACATGATGCCTGGCGTTCATTACAAAGAGTTCAATCTTTGTCTGGTCAGACCAGAGAATTTTGTTTCTCGTGGTCTGAGAGTCCTTCAGGTGCCTTTTCGCAAGCTCCAGGCAGGCTGCCATGTGCCTTTTTTAAGTAGTGGCTTCTGTCTGGCCACTCTACCATACAGGCCTGATTGGTGGATTGCTGCAGAGATGGTTGTCCTGCTGGAAGGTTCTCCTCTCTCCACAGAGGACCTCTGGAGCACTGAGAGTGACCATTGGGTTCTTGGTCACCTCCCTAACTAACGCCCTTCTCCCCTGAACGCCGGCCGGTAAGGCCTCCCTTATATTTCAAGCGTGCTTGAAATATAAGACCTACGGTACTCCAAAATTAAGACCTAGCTGGGGGGATGCTTTGTGTATGGGGAGGTGTGTGGTCTCTTACCGCACCTCCCTTGTGGCTGCGCCCCCCTCTGTTCCAAGTAATTCCTCCGGTGGTGGCGGCGGCATTGTAATCAATCTGTGAGGGCGCCCTTTGACCCTCACGCAGTACGCTAGGCCGGCTCTGCGCTGGCGCTCTCTTCCTGTCATCATGTGCGCCCGGCTGATTAGTCCCAGGCGCCCTCACAGATTTATTACATTGCCGCCGCCACCGGAGGAATTACTAGGAACAGAGGGGGACGCAGCCACAAGGGAGGTGCGGTAAGAGCCTCCCCATACACATAGCGTCTAGCCCCTCCCACCCCCGAAAATAAGCCCTAGCACTAATTTCCTCCCCAAAAAGAATATAAGACAGTGTCTTATATTCGGGGAAAGACGGTAGTAAAAACATTTTTTAAAAGGCAGTGTAAGCTTATACCTGCTCAGTGCTCTCATATCCTGATGTGTATTTAACGACAAACACTTATTTTGGGTACAAATTTGCATACTATCGATTATAACGTAATGAATTGGACCACGGGGTTCAGTTCTTTTATTATCAGGAAATATATGCCGTACTGATAACGATGATCAATATTTGTAAGATAGGAAAACACTTAGGGCAGAAAGAGAGCAATAATCTGCCACTTGAGTTTGTAAGTCTCCAGTGAAGGAAGATGCACCTTACTTACAGTCCTGGCCAAAAGTTTTGAGACTGTCAAAAATATTGGAAATTAGAAAAGTTGGTACTTAAGTTTTTATAATAGCAATTTGCATATACTCCAGAATGTTATGAAGAGTGTTCAGATGAATTGCCTAGTCCCTTTTTGCCATGACAATTAACTGAAGAAAGGTAAAAAACCCTTTCCACTGCATTTCATTGCTGTCATTAACCTCCTTGGCGTTACAATTATTCCCAGATTAAGGGTCTAAAAGCCGTGCAATTTTTTCACAAACTTTTAGACCCCCAAAACAAGCAAAAAAAACATACCACAGAGAGATCTGCAGCAGCTTCTGCATATAACTCACTCAGACACGGGATTACTGCTCTGAGCTGCGGATTTCCGTTCCGAAACTGACTCAGGATTACTGCTAAGGAGGTTAAAGGACCTTCTGAGATCATTTCAGTAATCGTCTTGTTAACTCAGGTGAGAAAGTTGACGAGCCCAAGGCTGGAGATCATTATGCCAGGCTGATTGTGTTAGAATGACAGATTTGACATGTTAAAAGGAGGGTGATGCTTGAAATCATTGATCTTCCATTGTTAACCATGGTGACCAGCAAAGAAACGCATGCAGCCATCATTGCGTTGCATAAAAATGGCTTCACAGTCAAGTGACAGGCAGCCTATTGGGCCAATCAAAATGCAGGGATCTCGTCCTACAAAGTCACTGGACCTGGCAGGGTCCAGATGGGGACAATTGGAGCAGCCATTTGTTTTGGGGAAGCGTGAGTAAGTTGGTAGTAATTTTCTTTGCGCTGCCACACTCAGCTGCGCTGCTTGAGCAGTGTAGCTTAGTGAATCAACCCCTACTGATTTGTATGAGAGCCAGATGCAGCCATCAAAAGAGCCACATCTGGCTCCCTAGCCTTAGGTTCCCTACCCCTATTTTAAACAACGTAAATTGCTTGGCTGTCCCTTTGATCCTGTCTCTCCAATACATTTAGCCATAGACCCTAAAGAAGCATGCAGATCAGGTGCTCTGACTGAAGTCTCACTGGTTAAGCTGGACGAGGCAGGGCTTCTTGGCGCCCAGCGCCTGAGTTCAGCGGGGCTATTGCAGCAATGCTGTAATCCGCTGCCTGTGTATGGGTAATTCAGGGATCAAGTGATTGTCGGACCCCAGATTACTTCTACCTCCGAGTTGCTACGATTCGGAGGGGTAATAGTAATTAACACCACCAGGGACTTTGCTGGCTGCAATGTGAGGAGTGAGCTGTCATTCCGAACTGGTATTGTTTGAAAGGAACCCTTTCAGTTTAGGTTCCCTTTAAAGGACACCCGAGGCAAAAATAAACTAATGAAATAAACAATTGTATCTATCTTCCTCCTTCTAAAAATGAATTTTTCAGATATTCCACAGTTTAATTTTATGTTTAAATCTACTTTTTAAAAGTATGGCAGTACTAAAATCTATGAACTATTGACCTTTTTTTTATCTCTTTCCTGCTCTCAGAAGCCATTTTCTGCTAGGAAAGTGTTTTATAGTTGGAATTTCTTATCACTGAGGGTCACACTGTAGTCACTTCCTGTCTGAGTCAGGACTGAGTCAGCCACTTACATACCTGATATTTAACTCTTTCAGGCAGACAAAGAAAAAAATGAACACAGCATAGTTATTTGTGTGCTAGGTACTGTACATATCCATGTCTATCTCATGTCACGTGTCACCAGGGGCGTAGCAATAGGGGTTGCAGAGGTAGCGACCGCATCGGGCCCTTGGGCCAGAGGGGCCCCGAAGGGCCCTCCCCCAACTACAGTATTAGCTCTCTATTGGTCCTGTGCCCATAATAATGACTTCTATAGATACTTTGAATACTGGTAATCCTTAAGAAACTGTTTCCCATGCTTTTCTTGCACCTCTGACACTGTAGTTGCCATTGGCAGGTTTTGGTGCGCCGTATCAATTGTTATGTATAGAGTGCTTGGGGGGGCCCCATTGTCAAACTTGCACCGGGGCCCACAGCTCCTTAGCTACGCCACTGCGTGTCACCACGGGTATCCTTTAATTTTTAAATACCCCCATGCCTGACATGAACCGTCCACCGCCGCCAATCTGCCGCAATTACGATAATGATAGGGTGCTGCCATTGGCACAATTAAAAATAGTGGCTATACTGTGGAATATAGCGGGTGCCAAATTTCACAATATAGCCACTATTTATAATGGCACCTATGGCGGCGCCAACGTTTCTGCCGATAGTGGACGCCCACATTTCTTGCTTGATTGAAAGTCCATGCACTGCTAGTATTATTTAGTATTTATATAGCGCTGACATCTTCTGCAGCGCTGTAGAATGTATATTGTCACTGACTGTGCTTCAGAGGGGCTCACAATCTAATCCCTACCATAGTCATATGTCTAAGTATTTGTGTAGTGTATGTATCATAGTCTAGGGCCAATTTTAGGGGGAAGCCAATTAACTTATCTGTCTGTTTTTGGGATGTGGGAGGAAACCGGAGTACCTGAGGAAACCCACACAGACACGGGGAGAACATACAAACTCCGTGCAGATAATAATCCTAACATTTGTATAGCGCTTTTCTCCTGCTGGACTTAAAGCGCTCAAGAGCTGCAGCCACTAAGGAGGCGCTTAAAGGGAAGGTCCAAGCAAAATAAAAAAATGAGTTTCACTTACCTGGGGCTTCTACCAGCCCCATGCAGCCATCCTGTGCCCTCGTAGTCACTCACTGCTGCTTCAGTCCCCCGCTGGCAGCTTGCTGACCTCAGAGGTCGGCGGGCCGCATTGCGTACATTTTTACGCATTCCAACTAGTGCAGGAACATTAACACATACATTTTTATGCGTTAGTGGTTCAATGCGTAAATTTTTACGCATTAAACCACTAATGCGTAAAAATGTATGTGTTAATGTTCCTGCACTAGCGGGAATGCGTAAAAATGTACGCAATGCGGCCCGCCGACCTCTGAGGTCGGCATGCTGCCAGCGGGGGACTGGAGCAGCAGTGAGTGACTATGAGGGCACAGGGTGGCTGCATGGGGCTGGTAGAAGCCCCATGTAAGTTAAACTCATTTTTCTATTTTGCTTGGACCTTCCCTTTAAGAGGCCACCCTGCAGTGTTAGGGAGTCTTAGCCAAGGACCTCTTACTGAATAAGTACTGACCCTAGCCAGGATTCAACCCCTGGTCTCCCATGTCAAAGGCAGTACACTAGTAACCAGTACACTATCCAGCCAACTAACCCTAACCTCCCCCTACCTACTCCTAACACTGACACTATCAGACCCCACTAACCAGTATAGAATCGAGACAGTTCAGATAGTGCCCTGGTTGGGATTTGAACTGGGGACCCAACACTGCAAGGCGAGAGTGCTAAACAAACCCTACTCCATTGTGCTGCCCAGTGCTGTTATTTCAAGTACCTGCATTGTGTCTGATTAAATGTCCCTCTGTATTTTGGGCAAGTCACAAATTTATACAATTTTCTGAAATAGAGTTCAACAGGCATGTCAACAGATCCGATGTTCTCCATGAGAACCATTCAGACTCGGGCAGCTTTTAACACATTTGCCGCGATGACGGAACCCAAATTCAAGCCTTGCGCGACTTTTACGGACATTGCATAAACGCCGTATACCGACGGACACTATGCAAATCGATTTTCACAAGTGCTTTTAACGTACTTTCAACGTGATTTGGAGATGACGACTTCCTGTTGGGCGTTATAATCTCTCACTGGCCCACGCCATTTTTACAGACCACAAGCGGAGAAGAAGCAGCCTGGCAAGGAGAATGGAGACTGTGGAGTACTTCACCGTGGAGGACCTGATGATGACAGTGCAGGCACACCCTGCATTATATGATAAAGCCAACCCAGACCACAAGAACCTGGTGGAGACCCGCAGGTTGTGGGAAGGCATCGCCCGCCGATACTGCCAGGGCTACGACTCCCTGCCCAACAAGCAGAAGACCAGAGAAGGTAAATGGCTATGTGCTTATGTATTGGGTGGCTGTGTGGGGGGTTGGTTTTATTAGGTTCTGTTTATACACACACTCACTGGCCACTTTATTAGGTGCTCCTTGCCATTACAGTAGAATCTCGTTCTAGTAAACTCTGATATAGCAAACCTCTGGATATAATTAACTACATTTTCTGATCCCTTGGAGTTTACTATAAAGGAATTCTACTGTACTGGATTGGACGCCCTTTTCTCTTCAAAACCAGCTTAATTCTTTGCGCTATGGATGCAACGAGGTATTGAATCTTCCTCAGAGATTCTTGTTCTTATTGACATGATACCTTGTCACAGCTGCTACAGATTGGCCAGTTGTATGTCCATGATGCGAAACTCCCAATCCACCACATCCCAAAGGTGCTCTATTGGATTGACATCTGACTGTAGAGCCCTGATGTTCCAGAGGGTCCTGGCAAAAAGGACACAGGCAGTCTACAGTGTTCAGAGGTTTCCCTCTTCTTCAGTAACTGTGTTATCTTACCCTCGTAACTCGCCTCAGGTTCTCCTTAACTGATACAAGGCAGGATGAATCCGTCCTGTCATACTGTTTACGCCAAATTCTGTCATCTAAACATCACAGCGGAATTTGAGACTCAAGATCAGGCAATGTTTTTCCTGTCTTGCATTGTCCAAATTTGGGAAGTCTGTGCACACTGTTCTTAGGTGACAGGTATGGCATCCCATGTGGTCTTCTGCTGCTGTAGTCCAGTGTTTCTCAACATTTTATTGGTATGTACCCCTTTTGAAAGCCTGTGCTGACCAAATACCCCCTGATATGGTAAAGCCTATCTCAAGTACCCCTTAATACAGATACACTTAATTGTAGTACTTGATAATGGTTTCTAAACTGTTTCCAAGCATTTGCAATCACTTTAAATTAGCTGAAATTCTAGTTTTTCTGTTTATATAGGAGTTATTATTTTCTGAAACCATAGATTTATTAAACATAATTAAATACATCAAGCCCAAGTACCCCCTGGACCCATCAGAAGTACCCCCTGGGGTACACGTACCACATGTTGAGAACCTAGGCTGTAGTCCATCTGTTTCAAGGTTCTACGTGTTGTGTGTTCAGAGATGGTATTCTGCAAATCTTGATTGTAACGAGTAATTATTTGAGCTACTGTTGCTTTTCAATCTTCATGAACCAGTCTGCTCATTCACTTCTGACATAAAAAAGGCATTTTTATCCACACAACTGCTGCTCACTGGATATTTACTTTTCCCTGTAAATCCTAGAGGTTGTTGTGAGTGATTTCAGCCAGTAAATCCCAGTAGACCAGCCCTTCTGGCACCAACAACCATAGCATGTTTAAAGTCGCTTAAACCCCCTTTCTTTCTCGCTCTGATGCTCTGTGTAAATTTTAGCAACTTGTCTGCACCACATCTAGATGCCTAAATGCATTTAGAGTTCTTTGTGTTAAAGCAAACCTGAAGTGACATAAAAAAAAGACTTAGATAATTACCTAAGAAAAGTGAAGGCTCTGTATCTTGTACAGCCTTCTGGGTCCTTTCTCTGCCACCTTGGTCCACCCTGTCCCCTTTTCAATATTCACACCTCCTAGGCAACTCCTCAAGCTTCAGAAGCTCTCCCATACATCCATACTTCGCATGTGTGAGCCCAGACTCGCACGTGCACAATATGGATCCACTCGTCTTCCGAAGTACTTGGGAACGTGAGTACTTCTGAAGCCTGCATGAGGAGTCCTGAAGAGGTGTTCGATCTGCTAGTCACATAACTTCAATGTAAGGACAGCAGTGGAACAAGGAAATGGAGGGAGGACCGGGAAGGCTCTATACAGTGTTCCCCAACCCTGTCCTCAAGGCCCACCAACAGTGCATGTTTTGTGGAAATCCACAGAGGTAGTTAATCAGCTCTGCTGAGACACTAATTGCCCCACCTGTGAATGTTTGTGGTTTCCAGCAAAACATGTAATGTTGATGGGCCTTGGGGACAGGGTTGGGGAGCTCTGCTCTATGGGATTCAGAGTCTATCCTCTCCATAGGTGAGTATCTAAGCGTTTTGGTATTTTTACTTCGGGTTCACTTTAACAGGCAGTTGAATAATAAATTGGCCAGTGATTGTGTGTAAATTGGCTGTATACAAGCGTGGCTATGTGCAAGTACTGACCATGCCAGCGCAGTGGCACAAAGCCGCTTGTGTACAGAGGAAAAATATTAAGCGAAAGATATTTTTGTAAATTATTATTATTTTAATGTATAGAAGCTGCCACTCTTCATCGGTTTCGGCAGCCGGACATGCTTTTACTGCCCATGGCCTTGACCCTGTTAGGCCATTATTCTTCTGCCATTATTAATGGGCAGTATCTTCCCATCTGCTTTGGTCTGGAATGGGCACGTCCCGTGCTTTCGGATTTCTCCAGGTGGCCTTGCATGTCCGGCTGACGATCGTGGAGACCGTGTTCCTACCAATTCTGATGCTTAAGTGTAGGGTTCGAAACCAGGAACCTAAAAAATAAAAAAAAATGTATTTCTCGTTTCAGTTGACAAATACAAGACCAAATGGAGAAGTGTGAGGGACAATTACATTAAGGACCTAAAAGCAGAGATTAAGGAGAAGAGAAGTGGGCGAGGTGCATCCAGAAGAACGCCCTACCGCTATTCCAATTTACTTGGATTCCTGCGACCCATCCTCCAGCCCAGACTGTAAGTTCCCAAGTCCTTTGACACGTAAACATGGTTCCTATTAATCGCACGTAAAAACTAACATGTAACTTTTTTTGTTCAAAGAAGCGCTGAAGATAGTTTACAAGAAGAGGAAGAAGGAAGTGTGGAACCTCGTGAACCATCCCCCAGACGCCCAATCAAGTCTGAAAGCATAGAGGAAGTTTCAGTAGGCACACCCTCAACATCTTACCTAGAGGATCCACCTAGCCCACGTGCCAGCAGCCCATTGCCTCCGGAGAGCACCGAATCCTGCCAAGCGTTCACCCAGAGAAGCAGGAGACTAGCAGCTCCATTGGCCAATAAAGAAGCGGAACCACCAACGGAAGGGGCAATGACCGGGATATATGGATTGATAAAAAGCCAGGAGCAATTGGTCAGCCGACATATACAAGAGGAGAGCCAAACGGCACTAATCGAGAAGTATCAAAAGCATATTGAAAGTTTGCAAAACCAGCTGGACACTATTCACAACCACTACTGGCAGCAGTTACAACAGCAACACAACCAAATGAAAGAGCAACTACAGGAGCAAAGACTGCAAAGTAAAGAGCAGAATAAGCACCTAAAAGATCAAATAGAGCAACAACAGCTCATCCTACAACGTTATGAAACCCAGTTACAGCAATTGCAGAGCAGCCCCTCCTACTTTACCGTCATGGCTTTGCTACCTTTCCTGGACCAAGTACCACAACACCGACTGCTCGAATGCCAATTCAGTCTCCTGGAGGTTGTAAGGGGACTCATAACACCTGCAGAAGAACCTCCTGCTATACAGCCAGAACAGCAGACTTTTCAAGGCTGGCACCAGCAATACCATGGCTAAACGGGTATTATTTTTTTTTCCACCACTGACTGTTGAGGACATAGGTCAAATGCTGAACTGAAGTCCATTCGGCCACGTAGACGCAGCTATCTCACTCTCTCTAGTGCCCCTTCGACACACTTCTTTATTCCTGATGACCCCAAAATATAAATGTTCTCCTCTTGTGTGCCTTTCCGAGGACAGTGCTTTACAAACCTGTCCTCCTACAGCCTGTGCTCAAATACTACCACTCCCATACTGATGGAAATGGTGGTGTTTGGTCAGTCTGTCAATGCTGTTAGTCTTGAAGGACATGCTTATAAGGCACTTTCTTTGCCTGTATTCTTTAAAAAAAAGTTTAATATATGTGCTTCTGGTGCTGGTGTTTGTGAGTTGCTCACTAGGGACAATACCCAGCCTCCAGGATCCGCAACATTGCATTCCTGGACTCTACTCAACTGTACCCACCCTATCTGGCAAGGCATGCATTGTTGCCGATTCTGGAGGCCAAGTCTGGAAGGCACTGTCCAAGGATGATCTCTGGTACAAATTGTACATTTTGTGAGTTTGCTGTTGCTTCTTGATTTTCCCTAGGACAGGTGCTGAGTTGCTCACCTATGACATTGCCTTCCGATCCTGTCCTTCAGGTTCTGAAACATTGCATGCCTTGGCCCTAGTTAATTATTCGACTGCCACTAAGTTTCACCCTATGTATTGTTGCCAGTCCAGATGGCTAGGTTTGGATGGCATTGTCCAAGCGTTTTGGTGAAATTGGACCAGCTTGTCAGAAGTATGTGAATATGGTCCTGGTTTACATTGGTCTCTCTCTTTGTGCTGCCAGTGTCCATTGTGAGTCCCAACATTTTAGTTTCAAAAACTATTTTGTTGAAAATATCAACAGCAAAGGAATCTTTAACGGCAAAACTGTTCAATCTTACAAAGATCATATAGTAGAAAGAACGGTGTGACAATACAACATTGCGTCTATAAATTCAAAGCAATCAAAGTAGTTTCATGAACCATGCTTGGGCAAACATATCCAACATTAAGTAATATCATAGTAAAATATGTTGCAAACATTGTACAAGCTTGTATATGGGGGGTGGAAGTGATGTCAGAGGGCCATGTGCAGTATCAAATCGCAACCTGGCGACACTTGAGAGGTCACATAGATTCTCGATCAGAAAGTTGCATTAATTTTCTTGCACATGATGACATCATTCGTTCTATCAGTAACTACCTTGAATACTAAGCTTAGCTTATTCCATTAGGCTGTGATGTGTGTTTTTGCAAAAGTCACAATATATTGCATTAATTCATGCTTTCCTTGTTGAATTGTATCGAATTTTATCTGCAGGACTAATATTTTTGGCTCCATGTTTATCTTGATATTTATTTTTTCTATTAACCTGGAGGCTTTACGCCATAGAGTTGTAGCTACAGGGGCAAGTCCACCAGGTTCCCAACATTTCACTGGTGGGTACTTGACTATACAAGTATGAAAAACCAGGGCTGAGGAGTCGGAGCAATTTTGGGTACCTGGAGTCGGTGGTTTCAATAAACTGAGGAGTCGGGTGATTTTTGATCCAAATCCATAGGCTTTGAAAATATTAGACTAAGGAGTTAGAGCAATTTTGGTTACTTGGAGTTGGAAT
This sequence comes from Hyperolius riggenbachi, assembly GCF_040937935.1. NCBI lineage: Eukaryota > Metazoa > Chordata > Amphibia > Anura > Hyperoliidae > Hyperolius > Hyperolius riggenbachi. The sequence goes on from NC_090652.1 coordinate 40,177,893, forward strand.
CGTGGTTTCAATAAACTGAGGAGTTGGAGTCTGATGATTTCTGTACCAAGTCCACAGCCCTGTGAAAAGGGATGCAAGTTCCCAGCAATGAAATAAAATAACAGTAGGGACAATGTTAGATAGCGGTAACACAGAGAGGGACGCAAACTAGGCCCACATCTACATAAAGACGACAAGTTGGTCTGAAGCGAGAGGTATATGGAGTCTGCCACATGTATTTACTTTTAAACAATACTAGTTGCCTGACTTTCCTGCTAATCATAGTAGTGTCTCAATTACACACCTGAAACTGGCATGTGGCTAATCTTGTCAGATTTTTGTCAGAAATACTTGATTTATGGCTCAAAGTATTAGAGGCAGAGAATCAGCAGGGCAGCCAGGAAACTGGTATGGTTTAAAGGTAACTAAATATGGCAGTCGCTATATTCCTCTTAAGTTACTTCCCCTATAACTTTCTTTTTTTATTCTTCTTTTTTTTTTTTCTAAAGTTTATATTTTGTGGACTTTGTATGTGTGTATTCTTCCAAGTTGGAAGAGTAGCTAAAAGGCGAATTTCTAAATTTTAATTACTAAGCTTTTGACACTATTGTAAAGGATTTTGCTGATGACCATTATGGTTTTTGTCTCTTTCATGTTGAAAGACTGTTCAAAGGATGTTTTCGATAAAGTTAATCACTACTATATTGTCTATTTCCTGTTTGTCAAAAAGGCATTTTGGTGACTTATCGCTGTTTTGTCTCTTTAACTTTAGAACACTAGGCAACAGGCATTTGCACATTATTACTCACTATGGCTTTACTTCCATGTTGGAAGTTATTGCCTAAAAAAAAAAAGTTTATGTAAAATATTTTTTTTTTTTGCAAACTTTTTGTGGTTCTTTGTCTCATATTTATATGTTATAGATGATTTGTGATTTACCAGGTCAGATGAAGACAAGAAAGACCAGCTTTTTTTTTCTGCAGGTCAGGCTGAAAGATATGATTTAGTTGACGATTTGCATATTTTTAATTTTTTACGGTCCATGTATTTACATGGTGTATACTTGCACACTCCAACTGAAAATGCCCGGTACAGAAATACTATAACATAACCTTTTATTGTGAAACATACGTGAGGATCAGCTACAACAAACGGGGGTCCCTTCACCCCCAAATCCCCTCGGTGCAGCGGGGGAGCGCTTCCGCATTGGGGCAGGGCTAACCGCCGCAGCCCTGCCTCCCGCGCGTCTATCAGACGCGTACCTCGCCTCTCCACCGCCCCTCTCAGTCTTCCTTTACTGCAGCCGTTCGCTGCAGCCGTTAGCCCTGCCTCCAGGAAGAGCAAAATTTACGACCAAGCTGGTCGTTGATTTTGCAGGGGGGGGGGGGGGGGGGGTGAAGGGACCCCCGTTTATCCGTGGGATAGCGGCGTTTTAGCAGGGGCACATGTGCCCCTGGTAACTATGAGCTCTGAAGCGAGATTTATTCTCGCTTCAGAGTCTCTTTAAAAGGACTCCGAGCACCTCTCGTGGGCATGCCTTTAAGCCAGACGACTTCCAACAAAGTCGTGCTATGACCCCTCTGGAGGAGCCTCTTGCAATGGCCATGCATGTCACTTCCTCTTCCTGATTCATTCAGTGATGCACTTCTCTAACAGAGAAGGCAGGGGTGACCCGAAAGTTATAACATAGCCAAGATGGCAGCCGCGATTTTTAAATTGAAGTCGAACGAAAATTATTTGGTGTAGAACTGTGATTCAGGCATCAAATGAAAGAGGAGAGCACAAGTTACAGAAAGGCATGCATCTGTAAGTACGTTGCAGTACTGGTCAGAGTCTCTAGGCATACCCATGAGAGGTGCTCAGAGTCCCCTTAAAGGGAACCCAAGGTGAGAGGGATATGGAAGCTGCCATATTTATTTCCTTGTAAAAAATGCCAGTTGCCTGGCAGCTCTGTTGATCTTTAGCATTCCTTAGTGTCTAATGCTGGGAATACACAATGAGATTTTTCAGCAGATTTACTGTCTGATTTTCCGACCATTTTTCCGATGGTTTTCCATTCACTTTTATGTGAAATTGATCAGAAAAACGATTGAAAATCTGATCGGACATGTTGGAAATTATCTATCGAACCATCTATCTACCACAGAATCTCATGGTGTATTCCCAGCATAAGTCAAAACCCTGGAATAAACATATGCCTAATCCAGAAGTCAGTCAGTCAACTTGAGACAGAGCACCTGACCTGCAAGCTTTTTTAGGATCTATGGCTAAATGTATTAGAGACACGGGATCACGAAGACAGCCAGGCAACTGGTATTGTTTAAAGGGAAAGTTCAGGGAGGGGTTGAAAAAAATAAAAATACATATCCACTTACCTGGTGCCCTCGCCGCCGCTCCGCATGCTCCCGCTGGTCTCCGGTGGCCGACCCAACCTGGCCAGGCCGGCTGCCAGGTCGGGCTCTTCTGCGCTCCGACGAGCTCTTCTGCGTCCCACGGGGGCGCGCTGACGTCATCGGACGTCCTCCGGGCTGTACTACGCAGTACAGCCCGCAGGACTTCCGATGACGTCAGCGTGCTCCCGTGAAGCGCAGATTGGAGCGCAGAAGAGCCGGGCCTGGCCAGGTCGAGCCGGCCACCGAAGACGACCGGGAGCCTCTGGAGTGGCGACGAGGACACCTCCTACCTGCCACGGGCTGGTGGAAGCCCCAGGTAAGTGGATATGTATTTTTATTTTTTTCAACCCCTCCCTGAACCTTCCCTTTAAAAGGAAATACATATGGCAGCCTCCGTATCCCTCTCACCTTGGGTTCCCTTTAAAGCGCATAAGCATGTCTCAGACCAGTGATTAGTAACCAGTGATTACCAGTGATTGGTAAATTGTGGTAACAGAGGAAGAATTCTATAAGTCCAGAAATGCCAGGCTAAGCAGGTGGCTTTTCAGGCTGAATTTAAATAACTCCAGGGATGGGACTGTCTTTACTGGATGTGGAAGGGAATTCCAAAGGATAGGAGCAGCATGACAGAAAGCTCTGGCTCCAGAGGTTTTGAGGTGCACTCAGGGGGTGACCAAGTTTATGGAACCTGCTGATCTGAGGTTGTGAGAGGTGTGGTGCAGCTTCAGCAGGTCCTTCATATATCCAGGGCCCAAATTGTGCTGGGATTTGAATGTCAACAGTCCAAACTTGAAAAGTATTCTCCATTTTACTGGTAGCCAGTGCAGCGAGCGAAGAATCGGTGTAATGTGACAGTGGCGAGGCTGGTTTGTTATCAATTTGGCAGCAACGTTCTGTACTAATTGCAGGTGGTACAGGTCCTTGCTTGGGAGGCCTGCCTAGAGGGAACTAGGGTAGAGATTGCAATAGTCCAGCTGTGATGTGATGGAAGGAACTAGTGTTGGAAGATCCTCTGAAAAAATTAGGTGCTTAAAGAGAACCAGAGACAAGCACCCTCATGTATTTTATTACATTTATCAGTGGGAACATGACGGTAAACACCTACCCTGCTTTTAGTTTCATTGTTGTCTGCTTAATTAGTCTATCAGCTGTGATAAGAATCCCGGACTGGCTCAGTCTAGGTTTCACCTGGAATCATTATAGCTGAGTCACTCTTCTGTGGAGTCTTTTCAAGCCCAAGCCTGCCACCTCCGGGCTCAGATTTCCTGCTTTGCATACTGAGAGCTGTGATGACATGGGAGGGGCTGCTCCTGCTGAGAGAGAATCTCTGAAACAGACAAGTGTGGCTGCAATATGATCTGTGTGCACTCTGCATAGATACTGATGGTGACTGCAGTTTCATTCCTATGAAAGGCACTTCCAACAGGCAGCTGTACATCATACCAAAATGAAAGCACACAGATGGAAGGCTGCAGCAGCCTTTCTCATATAGCCTAGATAGCAGCCTAGTCTCATATAGCCTAGACAGCACATCCAGAACAACTCATAACCCGGAAGCAGAAGGGATATGAGCCGGCGGCCATATTTGATTTTTCCTGGCGCAATAATGGATAAAAAAAACACTAAAAAAGGCACACCAGAGCAGTGAAATTATCAGGTAGAGCATTTATTCTTTACAAGCTATCAACTGATATGTTTATTTTGTGTGAAACGGTCATCTCTGGTTCCTTTTAAATTTTGCAATGTTCCTCAGATGAAAATGGGAATTTTTGACTATAACCAAGATTTGGTGTCTGAATCTCCATTGCTCATCGATTAGCACACCAAGGCTGCGCACAAGGTCGGAGCTCAAATGTAATGAATGACGTATAAGGTTTGCGTGAGTGGGTTCCAGCCCTAACAAGCCTATCCATATTCAGCAAGCCTATAGCAACAGTTCATTTATGACAGTGGAAGTGAAGCTTCTATTGTCCATGAACCGTTTGGTGGAAAGCAGCAAGACATTAGAAACAAAACATTCCATAGTTCTCAGAGTGATCAGCATCTGTTCCTTGGGCCACAGGGGTTTACACAATTTGGTGTCAGCCTTGTGAAGGTCATTTGGGACTAGCTCCAGGAGGCAATCAACCCTACAAAAAGTGGGGAGAATAGGAGGAGGCAGTTAGATGTGTAGAGGTTGGCAGTGGGGAGTTGAATAGTAGGATGAAAGGGTAGAGTGACAGTACCTACAGACTCGCAGACATCCAGCAGTATTTGAAAAACTTTGGGTGGTCTTGCAGGCTGCAGTACAGAAGGGCAAACTATCCCTTCTGCTCCCTCTCTTGTAATACAGGGTCCACCCCCCCAGTGCCTTCACATTCCCCTCTGCTTCCTGCTGTAAAACAGAACAGTCACCATGAAGAGGTATTTGCATATTCAGGAGTGATGCATTGTGGGAATCTACAGTTGCTTACTGAAAGCTAAATTATCGCAAATACAGTACCTTCTGTTTTAAAGAGGAACTCCAGGAAAAATGATGTAGTAAAAAAAAAAAAAGTGTTTAATTTTTACAATGATTATGTATAAATGATTGTCGGTGTTTGCCCATTGTAAAATCTTTCCGCTCCCTGATTTACATTCTGACATTTATCACATGGTGATATTTTTACTGCTGGCAGGTGATGTCTGTGGAAGGAGATGCTGCTTGATTTTTTTTTGGGCAGTTGGAAACTGTTATATCCCAAATGCAACAAGGCTCCCACAGTGTGATGTCAGAACCATGGTCATGACATCACACTGTGGGAGGGGTTTCACCATAATACCAGCCATACAGACCCCTCTGATGATCTGACAATAGATTTCTCATGGGAAAGGGGGTATCAGCTACTGATTGGAATAGAGTTAAATTCTTAGTTATAGTTTCTCTTTAAAAAGGCACAATTACTGTACATTTGGCTTTGCTTTTTGAGGCCTCTTGCACACTACATGCGATTCTGATTAGCGATTTTGACGCGATTTTACATGCAATTCCGATTTTGCAATTTTTTTTTTTATTATTTTTTTTTTTTACTGGTACTGCATGGTGCATTTTTTTTCCTGTGTTTTTCTTTTTGTTTTGATAGCATCCAGAGAAAATCGGAATCGCAAATCAGATTTGCAGGGGGCTCATGGAGGGTTTTTTTAGCCCCTTACACCTTCCAGGTAGTTTTGGGGCACCTGGAGCTGTCTGGGTATTATGTATTACTGGTCCAGGCCCTATCCCATAGAGCCATATCAATCTATACCAATCTATACCATGCACTGATGAGGACCAGGAAGTCTGAAACAGGCTGTATGCACGTTGGGTTGATGTGGCTCTGTAAAATGTATAAGCTATACGCCAGCAGTTCTGGATGTGTAGCCTTGCTTTCAAGGGCATAAAGAGATGATATGCATATTCGGAAGTGATGCATTGTGGGAAACCACAGTTGCTCGCTTACGGCTGAGTTATCGCAAATACCTACTATTTAAAAAAAAAAGCAAAATTACATTAAGCCAAACAAGAAAAACTCATTTTAAAAGAATCATAAAATACACGGCATTGAGGGATGGGAGAAGAGAGAAGGAGAAGAGAGCCCTGGCCAAAAGGCCTTACAGTCTATAGGATTAAGGAATAGGACATTAGGTGAAGGGAATCTGTGAATGAGAATGAAATGGTAAAATGGTGGTCAGTTGCCATGGTGTCCTAAGAGAGTGTGTATGCTTGCCTCTCTGAAGCAGCTGATTTATTACTCTGCTCACGCACTGTTGTAGCAGGATTCTCACAGCTACAAAATAACTAATAAACAGATTCTATTCCTCCCAGCTTCACAATATTTAGAGCCTGTTTATTTAGTTACCGTATATACTCGCATATAGGCCGAATTTTTGAGCACGAAAAATGTGCTGAAAGTCACCCCCTCGGCCTATATGCGAGTCACCTGTTAGTGTCTGTGGTGGGATTGATCATGGGGCTCGGCGGTGATTCTGAGCAGGCTTGCTGTGCCTGCAGCGACGGTTTTCTAGTGATCGGGGCCGAAGAGGAGCACACAGAGAACATCTGATGACAGATCCCATGCCCGGGGAGAGCAGATCAGCTGCTGTGATACAGAACGAGCCTGCAGTGCAAGATGCTTCCAGCTGATCGGGGCTGCACGGAGTTCAGCTGATGAGAGGGAGCGATTACATGCCCGGGGGTGTGCGGATTAGCGGCAATCGGTTGCCCGGGGAGATCAAAGCAAGAGCAATGATTGGCCACCCAGAGAGTCACAGCAGGAGCGCTCCTATATGTACATAATCTCGCGGTTCCTGCTGTCTCTCCACCTTGCGACCCCATTGGCTGGGTCTAGCCAATGGGGTTGTATGCGAGATTATGTACATGGAGGAGCGCTCCTGCTGTGACTCTCTGGGTGGCCAATCATTGCTCTTGCTTTGATCTCCCCGGGCATCCGATCGCCACTAATCCGCACACCCCCGGGCATGACATCGCTCCCTCTCATCAGCGGAACTCCGTGCAGCCCCGATCAGCTGGAAGCATCTTGCACTGCAGGCTCGTTCTGTATCACAGCAGCTGATCTGCTCTCCCCGGGCATGGGATCTGTCATCAGATGTTCTCTGTGTGCTCCTCTTCGGCCCAGATCACTAGAAAAACGTCGCTGCAGGCACATCATCAGTATGCACTGTTGAACTCACCAATCCACTGCATTCTGTGAGGAAAGGTATGTACGGTGGTTCGTTTTACTCTGGAAGAGTACACTTTTTCAAAACTGTGATTGTTTAATAATTCAGCTCTTTTTCTTGGGGTAGGGGGTAACTACTAATCACACTGTCCCACAGCAAAATGTGGATGAGTTTTCCATAGAACATGTCCTTCCATGCAGAGCAGGGTGGCTCCCATACTCTCATACTAGTGTGCTTTAGCAGGACTCTGTATGCTAATTAATGAGTGGTATGAATGGACTTGGTACTGGTGGTATGAGTGTAGGCAGGAGGTATTTGCTACACAACTCATTTGTGTTGCTTCTCTCAGCACCACAAAAGTAAACATTTGCGCTAACAAGTGTTGAAGCAAAGAAAAGCGAGGAGGGGGTTGGGAGGGGAAGCCTTAGGAGCTGCTACATTTCCTATCCTCTGCTTATATGCGAGTCAGTCATTTTTTCCTGGTTTCTGGGGTAAATGTTGGGGGGTCGGCTTATATGCGAGTCAGCTTATATGCGAGTATATACGGTACATTTGAAAAGTTTGCAACAACACAGTGTGTGAGCTGAGTAATAAATCCGCTGTGTCAAAGACACGGAAGGCTGCTAGCAGTTAGAAGAAGGCAGATAACAGCCAGCCCCTGTTGCATCCCCCGTCAGGAACAGCTGATGTGTAGAAGAGCAGAATTGGCGTTAGGACGGAGCTATTTTTTCTTAACACGAGCTCTATGGAGAAAATCGTACTGTCCCTATTAACCTCCTTAGCGGTATGCCCGACACTGTGTGTCCCCCAGGAGTCCCCCATGCTTAATTAATTTGATCTATTTGCTACAAAACCTTTAGCTAGCACTAGGCTAGCTAGTACACACGTTCGGCACCCCCCGATTGCCTGCAATCCCCCGATCCAGCCATTTAACACGTTACTCCCCCTGGCTCCAGCGATCGGCGCAGCCTCCCTTCACAGCTACGGTCTCTATGGGGAAGATCGGGTCTGGGCATGACGTCGGTGACGTCATGTTCGATCCTCCCCATGGTGAAGAGCGGAGCTGTCCGGGGAGGCTGCGCCGATCACTGGATCCAGGCTGGGTAATATATAATCGGGGGAGCGGCGGCGATCGGAAGGTGCCGTACATGTGTACTAGCTAACTTAGTGCTAGCTAGATGTTTTGGAGCCAATAAATCAAATTATGCTGGAGACAGAAAGGAGCAAAACCTCCTGGGCGGCGTAACGCTCCGGAGGTTAAACAACTGATGCTGGAGATAATGGAATATTTCAATTTTCGCCATAATGCCCCTTTAACAGCAGCTATACCTGTGGCCTTCCATGTCCTGATTACATTCCTTACAGCTGTTGCTGACAGTTTAACCTACCTGGCGGTAACTCCGACCGGAGATCGGGGTAGGACTAATGAGCTGCGAGCAGTAAGCCTGAGCTCAGGTTGCGGTAGAGAATTGCAGTTTTCTGTTTTGTTTTGGAGTCCTGCGCAGCAGGACTCCAGCCTCTGTCCCCTGCTGTTTGCAGCCTCTTCTGGCCGCTGGGATCCCCACATCCCTGCTCTTGTTCCAGGGACCCGGCGGCCAATCAGTACGGCGGAGGCGGCGTGACGTCAGCGGGGGGCAGGAGTTATTTTTAACGCAAACCTGGACCTGCAGGAAAAAGTGATCCGTGGACATATACTTGTATATACATTTACATGTACAGTATATACATACAGTATATGCATATATATGTATATACATGTACAGTATATGCATATACAGTGGGATGAGAAAGTTTGGGCAACCTTGTTAATCGTCATGATTTTCCTGTATAAATCGTTGGTGGTTACAATAAAATGTAAGTTAAATATATCAGATAGGAGACACACACAGTCATATTTGAGAAGTGAAATGAAGTTTATTGGATTTACAGAAAGTGTGCAATAATTGTTTAAGCAAAATTAGGCAGGTGCATAAATGAAATCAATATTTAGTAGATCCTCCTTTTGCAGAAATTACAGCCTCTAAACGCCTCCTGTAGGTTCCAATGAGTGTCTAGATTCTGGTTGAAGGTATTTTGGACCATTCCTCTTTACAAAACATCTGTAGTTCATTCAGGTTTCATGGCTTCTGAGCATGGACAGCTCCTTTTAACTCACACCACAGATTTTCAATTATATTCAGGTCTGGGGACTGAGGTGGCCATTCCAGAACGTTGTACTTATTCCTCTGCATGAATGCCTTAGTGGGTTTTGAGCAGTGTTTAGGGTCGTTTTCTTGTTCAAAGATCCACCCCCAGTGCAGCTTCAGCTTTGTCACGGATTTCTGGACATCGGTCTCCAGAATCTACTGATACTGAGTTAAATCCATGCGTCCCTCAACTCTGACAATATTCCTAGTCCCTGCACTGCCCCACAGCATGATGTAACCACCACCATATTTTACTGTAGGTAGCAGGTGTTTTTCTTGGAATGCTGTTGTTTTTCCTCCGTGCATAAAGCCCCTTGTTATGCCCAAATAACTCCTTTTTAGTTTCATAAGTCCACAGCACCTTATTCCAAAATGAAGCTGGCTTGTCCAAATGTGCTTTAGCATACCTCAAGCGACTCTGTTTGTGCTGTGGGAGGAGAAAAAGCTTCCTCTAAATCACTCTCGCATACAGCATCTCCTTATGTAAAGTGTGCCCAATGGTTGAACGATGCGCAGTGACACTATCTGCAGCAAGATGATGATATAGGTCTTTGGTGCTGGTCTGTAGGTTGACTCTGACTGTTCTCACCATTCGTCGCTTCTGTCTAACTGAGATTTTTCTTGGTCTGCCACTTCGAGCCTTAACTTGAACTGAGCCTGTGGTCTACCATTTCCTCAATATGTTCCTAACTGTGGAAACAGACAGCTGGAATCTCTGAGACAGCTTTCTGGATCCTTCCCCTAAACCATGATGGTGAACAGTCTTTATCTTCAGGTCACTTGAGAGTTGTTTTGAGACCCCCATGTTGCTACTCTTCAGAGAAAATTAAAAGAGGAGGGAAACTTACAATTGACCCCCTTAAATACTCTCTCATAATTGGATTCACCTGTGTATGTAGGTCAGGGGTCACTGAGCTTACCAAGCCAATTTGAGTTCCAATAATTAGTTCTAAATGTTTTGGAATCAATAAAATGACAACAGTGCCCAAATTTATGCACCTACCTAATTTTATTTTAACAATTATTGCACACTTTCTGTAAATCCAATAAACTTCATTTCACTTCTCAAACATCACTGTGTGTGTCTCTTATATGATATATATAACTGACATTTTTTATCCTAACAACCAACGATATATACAGGAAGATCATTACTATTAACAAGGTTGCCCAAACTTTTGCATCCCACTGTATTTTCACATGATTATACACACCTATGAAGTTCAAGGCTTAAGCTGGACCTGAACTCTTGCACAGGACATAGGATACATAACAGAAATGTACCCTGTATGTATTTAAAGAGTTTAGCCTGTCTCATTCCCCCTCATTTGTGTCTAATCATTAGTTGTAATTTGATCTCCCCCCGTGTCACATGACTGCCTATGGCAGATAAGCCCATTTGAAAGTACAGGCTGTAAACAATATGACTGCTTCCATGAAAGCAGGAAGTAGACACACTGCAGATGTATTTTAAGATTGTCTTGGCTGTAACAAAGACATTTTTTTTTTTGTTTAAAGGTTATTATGCTGTTGTGTATCTTTTTAGAGCAGAGAGGAGTTCTGCGTTCAGGTCCGCTTTATCCCTCCTGGCGGTTTATTAAAAACCACCAGGGTGCAACACAGCAGTTTTTTGGGGCTCGCTACATGATAGCCAATGTGCAGCGGCATCCCCCCACCCGCTTCGATCGCCTCCGGCGATCAGGAAATCCCGTTCATAGCCCTGGAGGGCTTCCCCGTCGCCATGGACGTCATCGACGCCGTGACGTCATCGGGAGTCCCGATCCACCCCTCAGTGCTGCCTGGTGCTGATAGGCCAGGCTGTGCAAGGGGTCTAAGGGGCGGACGGCGCCGCAAATCGGAGCGGCAGCGATCGGCGTGCACACGCAGCTAGCAAAGTGCTAGCTGCGTGTATATAAAAAATTTTTTTGCAAATCGGCCCAGCAGGGCCTGAGAAATCCTCCTGCGCGGCATACCCCGTACCGCCAGGAAGGTTCCAAACACTACAGTGTGGCAATCAATACTGAGCCGTCACTTGAATTCAAATCGGCAAAAATCACAAGGGTAGCCAAAGGTTTGCACAGCTAACTTTCCACATTTAAATTAATTTCATACAACTAAATACTGCTTCACTAAAAATCTTTGCTCGGACATCACCCCAGTACACAGACGTCCCTAGGAAATGAAAGACATGGAACTGTTATCTTTTTTTGTTGACCGTAAATATTACGCAGGCTGAGATGGGTGTTCCTATATTTTTTCATATGACTGTAAAAATGTGTGTGTGTTGTCTCCGGTTTATCATGTTGTTTTGCACATCTCTGGATACCTGGTTGAGTCTGTCTAACCTTGTTTAAACTTTCCATTTCAGGTGGTAAACAAATATGGATCTTCGGACAGGACTTGGTAACACAAGCTAGGGAGCAAGCCAAGGTGGCTTCTTACGGGCATGACCTGGGCTTTGGCAGCGAAGGCTTTACTGTTCACTGGATGGGCTTTGAGGGCATGAGGTGGCAAGAATTGTTACCGGGCCTGAAGAAGAAGGTCTCTACGATGGGCACGCCAAACGTTCTGGTCATCCATCTAGGAGGCAACGACTTGGGAGTTATCAACAGGCTGACCTTGATCGAAATTATGAAAAAAGACTTGGCTACGCTCTTGTCTTTATACCCAGACACAGCAGTTGTGTGGTCATGTGTGGTGCCCAGAGCCTATTGGTACAGGGTACCCCTGGAGCGATGTCGTAAGAATTTGAACCGCAACATCTGCAGGTTCGGAACAAAGATGGGATTCGGCACCATCTACCACTTTCAGCTTGAAATGATGTTTAAACAAGTCAGAACCACAGTCAAGAGGAAACAGGATCCCGGCCCCTCGACTGAGCAACTCGATATCTTCAATTTAAATGTTCAAAAAGCCATAACACAGGCATTGAGTGGGGCTACTGCACCACCGGAGGCCTTTGAGGATTCCAGTTAGTGTGTTGCCCGTAAGCATATGTTGTGATAGTACTTTAGGTTATGGTAGATATTCATTAACTTGTTAGTTGTATTAAGCAGTGCAGATCCTACATGATATGCTTCATAGGGTACAAAAGTATGACCAACTGGGTAAAACCCTTTTTTCTGTTTGTTCTTATTTTTTAATCAATTCTTTAGATTTTTTTTTTTTTAGTGGAGTCTTTGCTTGATGCCAGAGAAAAATGTACCCCTTTTGGCACAGGTAGAATCTGAATGCTGAGGTAGAGAAGGTGCTGATGGAGTGAGACAGCCCGGAGAAAATAAATGGAATGACCATCTGCCAATCAGTTTCTTCCTTTCTACGGAGAGAGGATAGTGGACAACCAGTGTCATTGTAGGATATATAAAATCTCCCTAGATGCTCACCAGAGATTATCTCAATGCAGAACAAAGAAGTCATCTTGGACAACAACAAAAATCTACATAGCTTTACATAGTGATTTTTCATAAAACTCCCAAGTGGCCTTTTCTGAGCTGCTGGGAAGTGAGTCTTCTTCATTCTGTTTCCACCACAATGGTTGGTGTGTGTTTTGCCGCTTTAGAGTACAAGTCCAAGTAGTTTCCACAATCTGTGTCCTTAATCATTTCAAACTGTGAAAGATGCCTTTGAAGAGCACCTGTGATCCAAGAATAGAGATTTCTTAAATTGTCTATTTCTAGCCACGTTATAAATAAGAACTTGGGAGAAAAAAAAAGCCCATCCTCACCTGTCCAGGAGGACACCCACTGGTCCTCACCTCTCCAGGAGGATACACACCGGTCCTCGCCTCTCCAGGAGGATACACACCGGTCCTCACCTCTCCAGAAGGACAGCCACTAGACCTCACCTCTTCAGGAGGGTGCTTACTGGTCCTCACCTCTCTAGAAGGGCACCCACTGGTCCTCACCTCTCTAGAAGGGCACCCACTGGTCCTCACCTCTCTAGGAGGGCACCCACTGGACCTCACCTCTCTAGGAGGGCACCCACTGGTCCTCACCTCTCTAGGAGGGCACCCACTGGTCCTACTCTTAATTTTTGCTGTGTCATTGGATCTCCTCTTGGCGCAGGTTTGAGACGTTTGATGAGTGTACTAGTCCACTTACCATTATGGGAATGGTAAGTTGATCGTGGCTCTGTCAATTAGTGACGTTCCTTTTACCTTCCCATTGGAGGTTCACTTTGGTGGCCATATTGGCAGATATCTCTGGAGGATCTTTGTTTCTGTCATAGCTGCACTGGGTGAGTAGCAGAGAAATAAAGGTCTGAGGACTGATCAGAGCCTTTATGTTGAGATGAGGTTTAGTGATGCTCAAATCCGGATCCGGGAGAAACCCAGACAGTTGCTATCCGGATATCTCCCAGTAAACCTCTGCGTGCTGGGTGGGGGTCAAGCTTACCTGTCTGACGTCGTCTTCGTCCGTCCCTTGGCGCCTCCCACCATGCAGTCCACGCGCATCACGTGACTACAAACACTTCCTCCTTCAACTCGGAAGGAGGAAGTGTTTGTAGTCACATAACCGCTGCAAGGGAGGAGAAAGGGATGGACGAAGAAGACGTCAGACAGGTAAGCTTGACCCCCCGTCCAGCCCGCACAGGTTTACTGGGAGATATCCGGATAGTAACTATCTGGGTTTCTCCCGGATCCGGATTTGAGCATCACTAATGAGGATGTTAATTTTTCCCTACAAGGTAATCCCTCTCGTTTTGGTTTAAAGTGTGCCGAAGGCGCGAACCTCTTGTCAAATAATGGTTACTTACCTGAGGAAGAGGAAGCCTCTGAGTTCTGATGAATCTTCCCATGCTGTCTTCTGGACCACCGTTCCTGCTCACGGACCCACAAAAGAAATCCTACAAGAGCTTATATGGTTTTTTTTTTTTAGATCCGGCCTGCTCTCCTTTTCATGCACGAGCGTGGCAATGTTCCAAGATGGCGCAACACAACGGTGCTGTTGCATGAAGAGGAGAGTGGCCTGGATCTTCCAGAGGGCCCCGGCAAGTGGCGGTAGGGACATGGAGGACACGGGAAGCCTCTTGATGTTTCAGGGGCTTACCTCTTTGGTTTCTGACTTTTGACCTGAGGTTTGCTTCAGGTTCACTTTAAAGCCCAGCAAAACTCAAAAATTAAGAAAGCTAATTGCTTGTTTCCTGTCCTCATTGGATTCAGCAGCAGATGGGTGGGTCAGTTAGATGTGACCATGTAACGGCCACAGTAAAAAAAAAGAATGATGGATGCCTGACTGCAATTCCCAGAATCCCTGCATTACAGCACAAACCACGTGTTTATGTGAGGAAGTGAGAGACGTTCACAGGAAATAAATGGTGACCAGTTATAAGACCTCATTCTGCCAGGAGGTAAATAGGCAAGCAGTAGAGGTCTAAGGGCTGTTTCACACTGGGGGTGATTGGGGGACGATTGAACATCGCTTGCTGTAGGTAGATGAATAGACGTATGCCCTTTCTTACGGTGATTTATACATTTGGCACTCTTACTATTTACCCCTGCTTCATTGACTCTTCATGCCTAGAACTTTTAACGGTTTTGGTTTCAGTTGCCTCTGTTGGGTCTCACCTGGTGAATACTTTTGCATTGTTGTCCCCTGAAGAAGTACATCTCAGAACACGAAACCTGTGAAAACACTGCGCTTGGCATGTACGTTTTTCCACTGTTATGTTAGTGTTTTTTGTATAAATAAGTCCTTAATACTGGCCTTTATATCCAGGCTACAGGCTTTCAAAACAAGTTTGTTGTTTTTTTGTAATGCTTGTTTTTTCCCCCCTCTGAATCTTTACATTTTGAATATTTGTTCTTTTAATAAAATTGTTTGTGGGTTTAACTTGTTTGTGTGATTTGACTTGCCACAGGTTAGCACAATCTTTAAATGTATGCTCTACCTATCCATGGTCTGTGAGGTGATATAAAGAATTATGGCTTGTATGCAGTTTTCATGCAAAATGTCTGCAGCTTAGAATTGGAGGACCAGTCTGAATATTTGGATTTAGCTTAGAACAATTCAGAGAGCGATCTGTTGCCTGGCCCATACACTGCAGGCCAATTCCCGATAGATTATAGCATGAAATCTCTCGGTAATCGGCCTTGTGGTGCAGCACTGGCCTTAGGCGCTGTCCCCCTAATGTAAAATGTGCAGTGTAATCTACCTGTCTGTGTGCGCTGCTGGCTACATGCTCTGGCCTCATACATGCGCCCCACATGATTGCCGGTATGGCATGGGCATGTGTGACATCACATGCGCCCACATATACACTGGCAACCACATGGGGCGCATGTATGAGGCCAAAGCATGTAGCCAGCAGCGCACACAGACAGGTAGATTATACTGCACGGGGCACATGTTACACTAGGCCGCAGTGATCTGCAAACTTGGCTCTCCAGCTGTTAACGAACTACAAGTCCCACAATGCATTTGCCTTTATGAATCATAACTGTGGCTGTCACTCCCGCAATGCATTGTGGGACTTGTAGTTCCTTAACAGCTGGAAAGCCAAGTTTACAGATCACTGCACTAGGGGAACAGCGCCAAGGGTTCCGTTGCTCGTCCTGATATCACACGCCATTACCGCCGCGGACCTGATCGAGCATGTCAGCCCTACATCTTGCAGCATGTTCGATCGTATCGTATCTACTTCAGCCCGAAATTGGTTGCCTGGTCGATCGGACATGCTCTTGGCGGCACCGATTTTCATGCGGGTGTAATAATTGAATCAGATGGTTGATAGGCCGCGAAGTCACCTGCTGTATGGCCACCTTTAACTCTATACAGTATATGATGAATTAAGAAATGCATGATTTAATACCTTCACAATAAATGTACCTGTAACACCTTGACCTGTGTCTGAAGCCTGGCACCATGGGAAATACTTTCCCTGCCTTTATATTCATCCTGGGAAAGCGTCCATCTTGAGCTCCAAGATCGCAATCGCACCAACATCTCACCCAAAAATCGTACTAAACTCACAATCGCATCAAAATCGCAATTTCATTAACATTGCTTCCTCAGTAACAGAGCTGGCAGATCAACCAGGTGATTACTAATCAATATGTAAAGTTTTTGTCTTGCACACACCAAAGCCGGGGTCAGGAACCTTTTTTGGCTGAGAGAGCCATAAACGCCACATATTTTAAAATGTAATTCTGTGAGAGCCATACAATATGTTTCAAACTGGCACAGTGCGCATGCGCAGCAGAGGGCTGTCCCTGTTGCCATGGTGATGTGTATACAGTTGATCTGTTGAGGCAGCAAAAGTGTCAGACAAGTCTTCAGCTTCTCTTGGGTTTCAGCAACATCTGCAATTTGCCATAGAGCCAGGCAGGAGAAATACTGACTAACAGCTTGTACAATTAGCTAGCTGACTTAGGGGTTGATTCACTTTGTAGAATGAGATCTCCGCACTTTGGCCCAATAGGCTGCCTATTGGGCCAATGAAAGTGCGAGGATCTCGTCTTACAAAGTTACTAGGCCTGACAGGGTCCAGACTGGGACAGTTTGAGCAGCTGTTAGTTTTGAGGGGAGTGCGAGTAAGTTAGTAGTGCATGCTAGAGCAGAAGCGTGCACTGCTTTGAAAATTTTACATGCGCTGCTTGAGCAGTGTATCTTAGTAAATTAACCCCTACTGATTTGTTTGTGAGCCAGATCTAGCCATCAAAAAAGCCACATCTGGCTCCCGAGCCATAGGTTCCCTGCACTTAAGAATTCCTCTTAAGTTCATACAGGGAGTGCTGAAGCTCCTTTTTGAACATTTGCATATAAAAAAAGCTAGCACATCAAATATTTATCTTTATTGCTTTCTTACAAATAAGCCAACGTTTCGGGGCCACGCAGGGTCCCTTTATCAAGGCACATGTTGCTCTAGGCAACAGTCTGTCTGCTGCTGCAGGGTAAACCTAGAAGGATAAATGAGAAGTCTCTGTTCCTCTTCACACTCACAGATGTGATGTGCATCCAGCAGGCGGCTACAGGTAGTGGCCCTGCATGGCTCCAAAACATTGACCTATTTGCAAGAAACAATAAAGCAAATTCTTGGATGTGCTAGCTTCTTTATAGCCTTAGGTGATTATTATCATGTTACAGTATACTACAAGTTTTTATTAGATAGTGAATTTTCTGCAGTCCAGTCAGGGATTCTCACAGTTTCTCAGCATATGAGGGGCATCTCCCTCCCCCCTCAGACAAGCTGAGACTGAGAGCAGAGATGTCTGTGAGAATAAACAAAGCACACACAGAGCCTGCAGGGGGCGTGCAAAACTTCTCCCTATCACAGCAGAGGCAGTGCATTCCTCTCTGGGTCTATGAAGGTATAGGAACTTATAGGATAAAAGAAATAAGGCTGAACATTTTGTTACAGAGTCTCTTTAAAACAGGAGGAGGATGGAGGAAGCCTCATTAGGATCCAGAGGTAAGTAATGTACTGTAAACACCAAAACAAAAGTATGATTCAACCAGTCTGACACAGTCTGTATGCATGTTGGATTATTGCGGCTCTGTACAATTAACAAGCTGACACACCATTGCATTCCAGCTGTTCTGGAGGTGTGGCTAGCTTACAGGGACAACAAATTCTTTGCATATTCAGCAGTGATGCATTGTGGGAGACCTCATATGCTCACTCCAATCTATATAACCACAAATACCTTCTGTTTTAAGAAGGCAATCTTCTGTTTTGCATAGCATTTTAGTAAAGAGGGCTTTTTTTTGTCCTTTATTGCCCCTTAAAGAGACTCCGTAACAAAAATTGCATCCTGTTTTTTATCATCCTACAAGTTCCAAAAGCTATTCTAATGTGTTCTGTCTTACTGCAGCACGTTCTACTATTACCATCTCTGTAATAAATCAACTTATCTCTCTCTTGTCAGACTTGTCAGCCTGTGTCTGGAAGGCTGCCAAGTTCTTCAGTGTTGTGGTTCTGTGATGCATCTCCCCCCTCCAGGCCCCTCTCTGCACACTGCCTGTGTATTATTTAGATTAGGGCAGCTTCTCTCTTCTCTTTTACAAGCTGGATAAATCCTCCTCTGAGCTGGCTGGGCTTTCACATACTGATGAATTACATATGGGCAGAGCTGTCTGCACTCTGCAGTAAGAAACAGCCTGACACTTCAGTGGAAGATAGCTGCAGGGGGAAAGAAACACACAAATGATCTCTTGAGATTCAAAAGGAAGGGTGTATACAGCCTGCTTGTGTATGTATGTATTTTCTATGTGTGGACATGCTGTACATCAATCTACTTCCTGTTTTGGTGGCCATTTTGTTTGTTTATAAACAAACTTTTTAAAACTGTTTTTAACCACTTTTAATGCGGCGGGGAGCAGCGAAATTGTGACAGAGGGTAATAGGAGATGTCCCCTAACACACTGGTATGTTTACTTTTGTGCGATTTTAACAATACAGATTCTCTTTAAGCCCCATCTACACCATACAATTTGTTGTCCAATTCAATTCATTGATTCGATTCAGTTCAATTTTCCATTGTTTTGCAATGGCGAATCGAATCCCGATCGGACATGTTGGATTGAATGGAATCAATGAATCGAATCCGACAAAATATTGTATGGTGTGGATGGGGCT
The DNA here is from genome assembly GCF_040937935.1 of Hyperolius riggenbachi. Lineage (NCBI taxonomy): Eukaryota > Metazoa > Chordata > Amphibia > Anura > Hyperoliidae > Hyperolius > Hyperolius riggenbachi. Next base: position 40,196,704 of record NC_090652.1, read on the forward strand.
TAAAGAAAACCTGTAACGACAAAAAGTTCCCCTGGTGGGGGAAGCCTCTGATACCTATCAAGGCTTCCACCGTCCTCCTGTGTCCCACGGTGGCGGAGATGTAAATATTTACCTTCCCGGCTCCAGCGCAGGCGCAGTATCGATTCTCCGTTCGGAGATGGGAGGAAATAGCCGATCGGTGTCGGCCCGCTCTACTGCGCAGGCGCAAATCTCCTGCGCAGTAGAGCGGACCTGACAGAGATTGGCTATTTCCGCCTATCTCCGTGCTGAGAGCCACAACAGCGCCCCCACTGGAGCCAGCGAAGGTAAATATAGAGGGAGGATTCCAGGACACTTTGAGGGAGCCAGCGCTGGATTGCCTGCAGCTACAGAGGTGGGGGATGCCACATTGGGACCCTGAGGCTTCCCCCTACCTAGGTGAGTACCCCCCAGGGGAACTTTTTTTTTTGGTTACAGGTTCTCTTTAACACACTCCTAGGAGTTGCTGGGTAATCTGTTACTATATTTCCCAACAAAGGGAATGTGGAGAAAATTTCTTGCCAATGTAAAGCAGCACAGAGCTAGCCCAATCGGTGAGAGATTAAACACATCCAATCCTGACTTACCATCTCCGTGTAGTATGAGGGTCATCAGATTTTGAATGCTCAGAAACGCAGGTAAATAACACCTATAGTGGCGCTTAGTCAGTAATTTTGGCGCCATCAAGAGAGCGCTCAAATTACGATAAAAATGGTGTAATTCGGCCGCCAGCAATAGCCCAGAGTCCACAGCGGCCTGGAGGGGGAATAGTAATTATTGCTGCGGAGACTTTTGCAGGAGCAGGGTGAGCCGTTTTTTGGCTTCACCCTGTGCCCCAATTTGCCGACGCCTTAATTCTATGAACTGTAGTATGAGAGCTTACAGCGTACATGTAAGTGGTAAAATGTGTCAATTAAGATTGACTGTGTATGCTTTAACCTTTATTGCGGAATACAATGCCCCCTTTCACACGTCTTAGCACTGTAGAAACCAGTTGTTTGCTTTTTATAAAGAGTACCTCCAGTATAAAAGAGAGCCTCTCATGATTAATTTAAAAGCAACCCAAACAATAAGGTCAACCTCCATTTAATGCAGGCAGGAGTTTCAGCGGGCGCAAGCCGAGCCGTCTTGCAGCTTCACCCTGCACTGAAATTTGCTGATGGCTTTTTTGAACGTATGAACAGATATACTGTACTCACAAAACCGCTGCTTATACAGAGTACATCCTATTTTCTACTACCTAGTCCAGGACTTCTGCCCCAGTACAGCTAATGCAAGAACCGGAAGAATTTCACAATCTATCAAAAAAATGAAATGCATTTTATTAAAAAAACAAATATGACTGTGCTTGAATCCGAGGCAGTGCACCGTAAAAATCAATTTCCATTTCTTTAGGCATTTATGCCTAGGTGTATAAGTTTTACAGGCAGATCAAGAAAACCTGTATATCTGTTTTTACTTCCCCTTGGCTTGACCAGTTCATAGCATTAATTACTAAATGGAAAAAAATTCCGTTCATATTACTACAACATTAAAGGAAATCTTAACCACTTCCCCTCCCTAGGATGAGTAACTATGTCCCTGTAAAATGCCATAACTGTTAGAGATGGCTCGAACCTCCGATTTTTGGTTCGCAAACCGTGAACTTCTGCAAAAGTTTGGGTCGCGCGAACTTTCGCGAACCGCAATAGACTTCAATGGGGAGGCGAATTTTGAAAACTAGAAACATTTATGCTGACCACAAAAGTGATGGAAAAGTTGTTTCGAGGGGTCTAACACCTGGAGGGGGGCATGGCGGAGTGGGATACACGCCAAAAGTCACCGGAAAAATTTGGATTTAACGCACAGCAGTGTTTTAAGGGCAGAAATCACATTTTATTGCTAAATTGGAGGCCTGCATTGCTTTAAAACATCTTGCATGTGTATACATCAATCAGGGAGTGTAATTAGAGTACTTCTTCACACTGACACACCAAACTAACTGTGTAACGCACTGCAAGTTACCAGCCGTTTGTGTAGTGATGGCCATGCTGGACTGGTGTGCACCATGGCCAGATTGCGCTTCCTCACTCAGTGATGTCAGGTACTGTCTGACTGCCTTATCAACTTTCAATGGTTTTTTTCTCTACCATAGTTAAAGCTTACATCTATTTTTTTAAATTACTTTTTCTGCTGGCTGTTCAGTACCTGTAACGAGAATCTGTTATGGAGGACAAGTCTGCCATACATTCAACTGTGTGAAACTTTCAATGTTACTTTCTCAGTACCATGGTGACCACGGGTAATGGCCGGGGAATCGGTTGGATTCCGGTCTGGAGTTGGAGCCTGAGAAACAGCTAATCCAAGGAAAGCAGCAGGCATGGCATGCAAGTCCCGATGTAGTGACAAAAAAATAACAATACAGGAGGGACTTAAGGTCCTGCTGTATATGAGACTAATCAACTTTAATACCTTTAACGACAATCTGTTATGGAGGGCAAGTTATACACTGACTGCCAGGTATAATGCAATGTGCAGTCACAGATGCAGTGACTGCAAACAGCTCGTTGTGTAGTGACGGCCGTGCTGGACTGGTGCGCACCATGACGAGAGTGCAGATGATGGAGGACAGGTATGCACTGACTGCCAGGTATAATACAATGTGCAGTCACCGATGCAGTGAAAGGTATGCAGTGACTGCAAACACCTGTTTGTGTAGTGACGGCCGTGCTGGACTGGTGCGAAGAATACAATGTGCAGCTGTCACACAGGTGCAGTTAACAGGTATGCACGGAGTGGTATATTACACAGCATGCGGTCACACAGGTACTGTGAACAATTATGCAATGACTGGTATTACAAGTGTGCACCTGTCACACACACACACAGGTACTGAACAGGCACAGTGACACTGTGTGCACACGTAGGTAGGTGGGTGCACTGTGAACAACAGGTAGGTATATGCAGTGATGGGTATTACAAATGTACAGCTGTCACACACACAGGTAGTCATTGAATGTGCTGGGCCTGGCAGTGGCACAGTAGGAATTACCAAGGGGCCAAGGTCCCAGCAGCTGTGACTGACTGACAGGGCTGTACAGGATCTTCTCAAAAAATTAGCATATTGTGATAAAGTTCATTATTTTCTGTAATGTACTGATAAACATTAGACTTTCATATATTTTAGATTCAAATACACACAACTGAAGTAGTTCAAGCCTTTTATTGTTTTAATATTGATGATTTTGGCATACAGCTCATGAAAACCCAAATTTTCTATCTCAAAAAATTAGCATATTTCATCCGACCAATAAAAGAAGAGTGTTTTTAAAACAAAAAAAGCCAACCTTCAAATAATTATGTTCAGTTATGCACTCAATACTTGGTCGGGAATCCTTTTGCAGAAATGACTGCTTCAGTGCGGCGTGGCATGGAGGCAATAGGCCTGTGGCACTGCTCAGGTGTTATAGAGGCCCAGGATGCTTCGATAGCGGCCTTAAGCTCATCCAGAGTGTTGGGTCTTGCTTCTCTCAACTTTCTCTTCACAATATGCCACAGATTCTCTATGGGGTTCAGGTCAGGAGAGTTGGCAGGCCAATTGAGCACAGTAATACCATGGTCAATAAACCATTTACCAGTGGTTTTGGCACTGTGAGCAGGTGACAGGTCGTGCTGAAAAATGAAATCTTCATCTCCATAAAGCTTTTCAGCAGATGGAAGCATGAACCCACTTTTGAACCAGAAACAGCGGCAGAAGCGCCTGACCTGGGCTACAGAGAAGCAGCACTGGACTGTTGCTCAGTGGTCCAAAGTACTTTTTTCGGATGAAAGCACCTTTTACATGTCATTCGGAAATCAAGGTGCCAGAGTCTGGAGGAAGACTGGGGAGAGGGAAATGCCAAAATGCCTGAAGTCCAGAGTCAAGTACCCACAGTCAGTGATGGTCTGGGGTGCCATGTCAGCTGCTGGTGTTGGTCCACTGTGTTTTATCAAGGGCAGGGTCAATGCAGCTAGCTATCAGGAGATTTTGGAGCACTTCATGCTTCCATCTGCTGAAAAGCTTTATGGAGATGAAGATTTCATGTTTCAGCACGACCTGGCACCTGCTCACAGTGCCAAAACCACTGGTAAATGGTTTATTGACCATGGTATTACTGTGCTCAATTGGCCTGCCAACTGTCCTGACCTGAACCCCATAGAGAATCTGTGGGATATTGTGAAGAGAAAGTTGAGACACAAGACCCAACACTCTGGATGAGCTTCAGGCCGCTATTGAAGCATCCTGGGCCTCTATAACACCTGAGCAGTGCCACAGGCTGATTGCCTCCATGCCACGCCGCATTGAAGCAGTCATTTCTGCAAAAGGATTCCCGACCAAGTATTGAGTGCATAACTGAACATAATTATTTGAAGGTTGACTTTTTGTTTTAAAAACACTTTTCTTTTATCGGTCGGATGAAATATGCTATTTTTTTGAGATAGGAAATTTGGATTTTCATGAGCTGTATGCCAAAATCATCAATATTAAAACAATAAAAGGCTTGAACTACTTCAGTTGTGTGTATTTAAATCTAAAATATATGAAAGTCTAATGTTTATCAGTACATTACAGAAAATACTGAACTTTATCACAATATGCTAATTTTTTGAGAAGATCCTGTATTTGCACACGCACACCTCTCAAAAGAGCTGTTGAGGATGAGGAGTGCTTTTTAGCAATAAGTATCAGCAAGAAAGAGCAACCTAACTGTAGCCTAACTAAGCTCTCCCTTCTCTAATTACTGCAGCCACACAAGTGAGTGAAATGGGTGACCCGGCCTGCTTTTTATAAGGGGGGGGGGGAGTTTGCGGTTCTCTGCGATCGCGAACCCCGGAAGTTCGCCGGTGCCCGTTCGCCGCCGAACCGTTCAGGACATCTCTAATAACTGCTTGCAGGGGTGTGGCTACTACATCCCTCCCCGCCGCGCGATACCGCTCACCTCACCCCACCCCCGTGCTCATTACTGCCGCCGATCATTAGCCGCTAGATCAATGAATGTGAACACAATTCCCACTCATTGATCTAAATCCCAGTGTGAATGACTGCCTATTAGACGGCACCATCATTCACAAAACCCGTCCACGCAGTGTTTCCTGTTTGTGTAGTAATACTACGCATACAAAAGACACCTGCGAGGACATCTTGTGGCCAAATAGGAAAATTACATCAGCATTTTTATTTTTTTTCAATAAAGGACCTATTTTAACCTTATTTTTACTTTTTAAATAAACCCCTGACCTCCCACACGCCCCAAAAGTTATCAATTTTTATAAAAAAAAAAATTACAAATAAAAAAAAGAATACATAAATAGTTACCTTAGGGACTGACCTTTTTAATATGTATGTCAAAAGGATATATTACTATCACTTTATAAATTATGGGCTTGTAATCGGGGATGGATGCAAAACTGAAAAAAATGCACCTTCAGGGCCCTTTTCCACTAGCAATCGCAATCACAAATCACAAACGCCAGTGATTGCGATTTTTCATTAATTCTGTTATGTGATTGCGATTGCGATTTTTCATTAATTCTGTTATGTGATTGCGATTTGCGATTTTCATTTGCATTGCATTATCATTGTAAAAATCGCTCCAGCAAGCGATTGCGATTTGCGATTAGCGATTTCCAAATCGAATCACTGTAGTGGAAAATACTTCTCATGCTTTCTATGATAAAGTAACAACCCTAGCGATTTAAAAATCACTAGCGATTTGCGATTTTGCGATTCAGCAATCACAATCGCTCTAGTGGAAAAGGGCCCTCATTTCCAAATGAAATAATGGTGCCATACATTGTACTAGGGAAAAATTTTAAACGTTGCAATAACCGGGAAAAATAGGCAAATAAAATATGTGGGTTTTAATTACAGCAGCATTATTTTAAAACTACAAATGAGAAATGATGAATTTTTTCTTCTTTTTCCTGATAAAACACTTTGAGAATAAAATAATTCTTCGCAAAAAGTATCCCCCAAACAAAGCCTAATAGGTGGCAAAAAAACCCCAAGATACGCATTGTTTCATTGTGATAAATAGTAATAAAGTTATAGGCGAAGGAATGGAAGGGGCAGTGGTGCTGATTTATAGACCCCAACCTCTACCCCCAAAAAAATTTCTGATGGGAGGGTTGACATGTTGGGGCGACGAGCGTGACGCTGCATATTTTGGGGGATTTTTTTGGGGGGGAAAAGGAGTCATCAGGATGTGGACGGAGCTAACTGTTATGAAACACTGTACTCTATACACTGCTGCAGAAGAGGTCAGTGCTATATAAATACACAATAATATTATGGGAGGACATTAGACTATGACTATGGTACAATTAGATTGTGAGCTCCTCTAAGGACAGTTAGAAAAGGGGGACATACAAAAGAGGGGGATGCATAGGAAGAGGTGGGGGTGAAGAGAGCCTGGTGGGTGAGGAGATATAGCAAGAAGACCCCTCACCAGGACTGCAGACATCACCAGTGCTGTTTGGCAGGGACATGCTGTTAAAAGAAGCCACTAAAATCTGAAGAGAAAAAAGGGTCCTGGGGAAGACAACAGGGTGGGAGGGGGAGCTGGGAAAAGAGATAAGCCAGCTCCAGGCAATTTAGATTGCAGGTGATCTTATCTGCTCACTACAGAAGTCAGCTGCCAGCACGTGTATCACTGGCTTCTGGAGCAGCAGACTGTCCTGCATTATTGATTCATTACTCTGATCAGGATAAATAATCAATAGATCAGGGCACTCTGGTATTACAGCAGCCAGTGCACATGGCTACTAATGACAGGCAACTTCTGAAGCACTGGACACATCCTGCCACCTCCCCCTGCTAATGTCCTAGCTGCAGCACAGCAATCATTCTCTCTACTCACTCTGCTGCACTCCGAATGTTGCCCGAACTATGAGAAAAGGTAACAGGTAGAAGAACACAGTGACTGAGCAGCACAGCGGCACCCCTAGCCATGGCTACGCTCGGTGCTGTGAGCACCTACAGCTGGAAAAGGCAAGATCACAGGCCAATTTTACCCCATTCCATTTAGTATGAGAGCCATACTCTACGCAGTCTATTCTATGGAGCTGAACTCCCCATCAGATAGAAATCTTTGCAAGATGCTGCACACACAGATGCTGTACACATGCAACAGATCAATATCTGCAAAAGATCCGTTCCTGCAAAATGCATTCATAGTCTATATCTGCAGATCTCACCTATTCATCTGCATATCTGACAATCATCTGCAGATCCATCCTGGTGGATCTGATCTGCAGATGAATGTCTGTTTAACAAGGTGTGTATGAGGATCTGCAGATATCATAGACTATGAATGCATTTTGCAGGAACGGATCTTTTGCAGGAACAGATCTGTTGCATGTGTACAGCATCTTTGTGTGCAGCATCTTCTGCAAAGATTTTGATCTGATGGGGAGTTCAGCTCCATAGAATAAACTGTGTAGGTATGGCTCTCATACTACATGGAAGGGGGTAAAATTGGTCTGTGATCTTGCCTGTTCCAAAGACTTATCTCAAGTGTGTATGTAGCATAAGTGAACACTGACCCCCTCCCATCAGCACAATGTTTTTTAAGCAGACCAATTTGGGCTCTGGTATCCTTATAGAGGATAAAAAAAGCTTTTATACATACCTGGGGCTTCCTCCAGCCCCATACGCACGGATCGCTCCCACGCCGCCGTCCTCCGCTGCCTGGATCCGCCGGTACCGGGTCCCGTCATTACCGCCAGTCGGCCGGCGGACGCGGCCAATTGTCCGCATCACAGGGGCTCCCTCCATACACTTACGCTTGCAGCTGCCTACTGCGCAGCCGCATGCGTAAGGGTATGGAGGGAGCCCCTTTGATGCGGACAATTGGCCGCGTCCGCCGGAAGTGACGGAACCCGGTACCGGCGATAGAAGAAGCAGAGGATGGCAGCGTGCGATCCAGGTGTATGGGGCTGGAAGAAGCCCCAGGTATGTATAAAAGCTTTTTCTATTTTCACACTTCATTCCTCTCTGGTTCCCTTTAAGAAAAAGCAGGGGTCTGTGACCCCCTTAAAGCTGGCTGTCCACACGACTCATCATGCTCCTCTGCATGCCATGCGCAGTATGTCCTACAGGCTGCCTGTGACCGCGCTCCCCGGGACGTCATCGCGCTGGTGTGCGCTTGTACAGTATATTGGCCCCTGGCAAGCGCAGTCACAGGCAGTCCAATAGGACACACTGCGCAGCTCAGTATGAGGCCACTGACCAGGAAGCTGACAATGGAAGACACACCGGTCGAACTGTAGAAGGTGCTTGGCCATGGGAGGTGCAGTAAGCCTAGGCATACCTCCCCACACACAGGTTGACATTTTAATTAGAGTTAACGTATACTTTATCTATCCTTTTAAGAGGAGAGGGGTTTGGTAGGGGGATATGGAAAGCGCTGGCAAGTGTATTGTGGGTTAGCAGAGGTACATGCCTTGTTCAGCTAAGTTTTGTAATAGCAGCTTAAAGGGCAACTGAAGTGAGAAGTCTATGAAGGCTGCCATGTTTATTTCCTTTTACAGAGAACCTGTAACAAAAAAAAAAGTTTGCCTCAGGAGGGGGAAGCCTCAGGGTCCCAATGTGGCATCCCCCTCCCCTGTAGCTGCAGGCAGTCCAGCGCTGGCTCCCCCGAAGTGTCCCGGAATCCTGGCTTGACAAGCCTGACAATCGATTTATTTACCTTTCCTGGCTCCAGCAGGGGCGCTGCTGCGGCTCTCCGCACGGAGATGGGCGAAAATAGCCGATCTCTGTTGGGTCCGCTTTACTGCGCAGGCGACTTGCGAGCCGGGAAAGACAGCAAGCCTGGAAAGTAAATATTTACATCCCCGCTGTTCGGCGAGCTTTATCGCCACTGCGGTGGGACCGAGGAAGACGGGGGAATCCTCTTTAGGAGCAGGAAGCTTCCCCCACCCGAGGTGAGTACCCCCCGGGCAGAGCTGTGGAGTCGGTACAAAAATAATCCGACTCCAACTCCTCAGTTTTTGAAACCACCGACTCCAATTCTAGGTACCCAAAATGGCTCGACTTAGACTCCTTAGTCTAATACTTACCAGGGCAGTGGATTTTGTACGAAAATCATCCAACTCCGACTCCTTAGTTTATGAAAGCACAACTCCGACTCCCACTCCAAGTGCCTAAAATTGCTCAGACTCCGACTCCACAGCCCTGCCCCCAAGGGAGCTTTTTTTCGTTACAGGTTTTCTTTAAACAATACCAGTTGCCTGGCAGCCCTGCTGGTTTGTTTGGCTGTAGGCAACTGGTATTGTTTAACCCCCCTGGGACCGCCTAACGCCAATGGGCGTGGCCACGGCGGCAGCCCCAGGACCGCCTAACGCCGATGGGCGTCAAGTCCTAGGGCTGCATTTTGCAGATCGCGCGCATCTCCTGTTTGGGGGGCGAAGCTCCGCCCTGCCTTCAGTCTTCGAGCGGCAGCAGCGCTGTACTGGTGACAGCCGTGTGACACGGCTGTCCCCCTGGAGCACTTGAGAGCGATCGGCTCTCATATGCAGAAGTCTATGACAGCCAATCGCCATGATTGGCCGGCTGGGGGGAGGGTAATATTTGGAAAAAATAAAGAAATTATCAAAAATACATAAATATTTATTAAAAAATAAACAAAGAGAGCTCTGTTGGTGGGGAGAAAAGGGGAATCACTTATGTACTGTGTTGTGCAGCCCTGCAGCTTGGCCTTACTTTCAAAGACTTTTATTGAGAGAAGCTTGAAAACACTGGTACAGGTAACAGGCATAAGAAGCATGAACAGTTTCTTTCAAACATATAAACTAGTTACATTGAGCCTAGTATGCCCTATAATTGCAGGAAATTTACCTAGCTAGCAGCTTTAGGTGGTAACTCAACAAAAGTTGAACATATAGAAGGTGGAGCTGTAGAACAATCCCTAGAGTAAAGTACCCAAGGGAAATTTCCGCATTGGTTTGCGGTAGAAGAACATAGAGCTATATATACGGGAGTCCCTCTGATGTCAAAAGGGGGGGGGACTCCAGATTGGCACAGAGACAACTTCCGTCAGGTCGTTGGAATGTTGTACTGGAGGACCAGGACCCAGGACTTGCAGTTGTAAAGACTAATTTAGTTGCTATTTAATGCTTAAGACATCTCTCTCTCTTATTTATTTTTTTTCTGTAGCATTAATGCTTCCTTCAACAATGGCGTAGTAGTTGAGCTGTCCCTTTGGAACAGGATGAGTCTAACCATGGCTGCCATACTTTTTCGAAGTGATCTAGGCAATCCGCTATTCTGGCGTTTAGTTGTTCACATTGCATTATATAGTTTATTCTGTCTAGAACCTGTCGATATCTAAGGTTTGGTTGTAGCCATAGATGGGCTATATGTAGTTTAACTGCGAGTGCTATAGATTGTATTAGCTTGTGAGAAGCATATTGGATTTTGCAGCTTGGCCTTACAGCTGCAGTGGCCATTTTACTACTAAAAACAAAGGTCTGGGCTTAAGGGGGGGGGGGGGGGGGGGAAGGTTACCACGGTGGTCCTCAAGTGGTTAAAGAAAACCTGTTTATTCAGTTGTCCTTTCAGATTTTACGTGGAGTTGTATGGCAGCTTCCTTGTTTGGCAGGTTTTATACACAGTAGTGCACATCATACTGAATTAGGGAACACTATTGAAGCAGAAGGGTCGTTGTGCCACTGTGGCTTAATGTGCATTTTCAAATGGGCAGAATCCGTTTTTTGGGGGGGGTTTTTTATGACAATCGGAGTTTTAATTTTTTCTTCGTGCAGGCGTGCTGAGGTGACCCAGAATCCCTGCACTTTTCTGGCTTTTATTTGACCAGTTAACGGCAATCAGACTTATTAAAACACCCTGTTCGCTGCTGTTAATGGCAACAGGACAGTTTTTATTCATTATACTGGTTTTTATTAAAACTCAAGGTTTAAACATTCAATATAATGAAAAATTGGACAGGTTAACAACTAGAAGTGAAGACAAGTAGTGTAAGGGCTGGAAACCACTACAGCGATTTTGTGAGTGTTTAGGGAGCGATTCAAAACTCTAGCGATTTCCCTAAATGCTCAGCTAATGTTAATGGATGGGCCAAATTCCACTGGATTAGCAAAAATCGCAAATGCAGGACATGCAGCATTTTTAGCATTTAGCGTTCCTGCGATGTAAAGTATATAAACGCTGGCGTAATCGCTCGTAAAAGCCTACACAGAGCGATTTTGCTAGTGTTTTGAAATTACTACACACTGTAAAAAAAATTAAATTGAAAGGACCAATTAAAGTTAAAACCGCTAATCGCTACACAATCACTGGCAAATCGCTACCAAAATCTCCAGAAAACGCTCCTGAAATCGCTTACAAAAATCTCATACAAAACTTTAGCGATTGTGATTAGCAATAGCGATTTGTAGTGGGTTCCAGGCCTAAGATAATACATACCGGTAGTTTCAGAGAGTGTTTACAGCAATATGACCCATAGATCATCAGAACATAGTTAACATGGTTATGTACATCATGGTACAAAGAACTCCAGGGATTGTATGAGCTGAGGCCTATGTCATCTGATTTTTGTTTTGTGGCAAACTGAATCAAAAGCAATAAAATGGCTATTTTCATAAACTCTGTACCAAAAATAAAACACTTGTAAAAAAAACAAAAGTGAACTGAAAAGAGAATACATAAAAAGTTACCGTTAGGGACTCCGTTTTTAAATATGTATGCCATGAGGATGTATTAGGCCCAGTGCACACTGGGCGGATCCGCCGGCCGCATCCGCTTGAAAATCCGCGTGGCTAATGTATCTCTATGGGCTGGTGCACACTGGCGGTTTGAGGTTTTTAGCAAACCGCAAATGTGCCTCTTGCTGCACGTTTGCAGTTTGCTTAAAACCTCAAACCGCCAGTGTGCACCAGCCCATAGAGATACATTAGCCACGTGGATGCTGATGCGGCCGGCGGATCTCATACAAAATCCACTAGGTGTGCACCCGGCAAATATCGTCTCTCTGCTCCCAAAACCACTAGCGTTTTGACAATCTGCTAGCGGTTTTGGTGTGCACTGGGCCTTACTGTTATATTTGCAAATAAGGGCTTGAATTCATTGGTAGTATGCAATCAGAAAATAAAAACACAACATGGAAAAAACACACCTTTATTTCCAAATAATAAATTGTCACCATACTTTGTACTAGGGACATAATTTAAATCTTGTGATAACCAGGACAAATAGGCAAATGAAATGTGTGGGTTTTATGTGTAGTAGCTGTGTTTATTTTAAAACTATAGGGGATGAAATTGAAGAAAAAGTGTATTTTTTCATTTTTGATTTTCCCTTTTAAAACACATAGAAAGGAAAGTAATGACTGAAAACAAATATCACTTCCAAAAAGCCTAATTGGCGTTGAAAAAAAACTAGGTATAGATCATTTCATTGTGATAAGTAGTGATTAAGTTATTGGCAAATGAAAGGGAGGAGCACTGAAAGGTGAAAAATTGCTCTAGTCAGTAAGGGTAAAAACCCCTTAGGGGTGAACTGGTTGGAGTGGAGCTAAACTCTTGCACAGGACAGAAGGAAAACAGAGAAATGCACACTGTATGTATTTAGAGTTTAGCCTGTAATTCCTCCTCAACTGTGTCTAATCACCACTGTAATGTGATCTCTCCCCTGTGGCACTTAACCGCCACGGCAGATAAGCTCATTTGAAAGAACAGGATGTTAACAATATGTCTGCTTCCCTGAAAGCAGGAAGTAGAAACTGTGCAGATTTCTTGTAGGATTTGTATCAGCTGTAACAAAGAAATGTGTTTTCTTTTAAAGGTTATTATGCTGTGGCTTATCTTTTGGAGCTGAGAGGAAGTTCTGAGTTCAGGTCTGCTTTAAATGGCCTATCTGGGAGTCATTCTCAGCATACAGGTGAAAAGTAGACGATCATGCAAAAGTCCATTTATTTCATTCATTCAACAAGATATTTACAGCCTTTGTTAATATTTTGATGATTATGGCTTACAGTTTATGAGAACCCTAAAATCAGAATCTCAGCCCATTAGAATATTATGAAAATGTTCCATATTCTCGACTCAAAGTGTCAGACTCTAATCAGCCAATTACTCCAAAACACCTGCAAAGGGTTCCTATTTCATGTTTTAGTTTCACCTTTTAAGTGGAATTACAGAAATATCGAACGAACCTACAGTCCCTATCTCGTTTTCAAGCAGAATCTGTTCTCAAGTCGGAACAATGTGCCATCTCTGTCCCCTGTACCTCCTGTGGGCCCCCATGTGCCATCAGTGTCCCCATGTGTCACCTCTGCCCTCTATATCTGCTTATAGAAGTTTAAAAGCCATTTTTTTCTTGTAGTTTCTGAGAAAATCGATTTAAAAAAAATTCAAAGTCCAATTTGAAAAAAAATAATTTTGGCTTGTTCCCACGGAACCACAGAATCCATGCCGTTAATGTCGGCGGGGTGTTCGCAAGTTGGGGACTACCTGTACTGTAAATGGACTTTTGCAAAATATTCTAATTTTTCAAGTTTAACCTGTAGTTGAGGCATGTCCAGAGAATCACAGTCTTTGTGGCATGTCACATCCCACAGAAAAGGATCCTGAAGTGTTCAGCCGCTGCAGAACAGGTAGGCATATCATTATGCCACAGCTGAGAATCCTTGAGTGGCCACCAGCTGCGGAGCAGGCAAGTATATCACATTGCCAGTCTGTGGTTTCTGGAGCGTTCTGCAGCTGCGGAACAGGCAAGTATATCAGACTGCCACAGCTGAGGTTCTTGGAACTGCCCAGCAGCCAGGGAGCAGGCAAGTATATCAGACTGCCTCGGCTGAGGATCTTGGAACTGCCCAGCAGCCGGGGAGCAGGCAAGTATATCAGACTGCCACAGCTGAGGTTCTTGGAACTGCCCAGCAGCCAGGGAGCAGGCAAGTATATCAGACTGCCTCGGCTGAGGATCTTGGAACTGCCCAGCAGCCGGGGAGCAGGCAAGTATATCAGACTGCCACAGCTGAGGTTCTTGGAACTGCCCAGCAGCCAGGGAGCAGGCAAGTATATCAGACTGCCTCGGCTGAGGATCTTGGAACTGCCCAGCAGCCGGGGAGCAGGCAAGTATATCAGACTGCCTCGGCTGAGGATCTTGGAACTGCCCAGCAGCCGGGGAGCAGGCAAGTATATCAGACTGCCATGGCTGAGGATCTTGGAACTGCCCAGCAGCCGGGGAGCAGGCAAGTATATCAGACTGCCTCGGCTGAGGATCTTGGAACTGCCCAGCAGCCGGGGAGCAGGCAAGTATATCAGACTGCCTCGGCTGAGGATCTTGGAACTGCCCAGCAGCCGGGGAGCAGGCAAGTATATCAGACTGCCACAGCTGAGGATCTTGGAACTGCCCAGCAGCCAGGGAGCAGGCAAGTATATCAGACTGCCACAGCTGAGGATCTTGGAACTGCCCAGCAGCCGGGGAGCAGGCAAGTATATCAGACTGCCACGGCTGAGGATCTTGGAACTGCCCAGCAGCCGGGGAGCAGGCAAGTATATCAGACTGCCACGGCTGAGGATCTTGGAACTGCCCAGCAGCCGGGGAGCAGGCAAGTATATAAGACTGCCTCGGCTGAGGATCTTGGAACTGCCCAGCAGCCGGGGAGCAGGCAAGTATATCAGACTGCCTCGGCTGAGGATCTTGGAACTGCCCAGCAGCCGGGGAGCAGGCAAGTATATCAGACTGCCACGGCTGAGGATCTTGGAACTGCCCAGCAGCCGGGGAGCAGGCAAGTATATCAGACTGCCACAGCTGAGGATCTTGGAACTGCCCAGCAGCCAGGGAGCAGGCAAGTATATCAGACTGCCACAGCTGAGGATCTTGGAACAGGCAAGTACATTAAAAAGCTAAATTTGCCGACAATAGGCTGCGAGTATTTTATCTCTGTAAGCCCAGTTCACGTTTACTTAAATATCGGTAGTTGAGGAACACCAAAGGATGTGTAAAATGATTAAAACCAGTTTAACCTCTTGAGGACCCTGGGCTTAACCACTTAACGAACGCCCATAGGTGTCGGCGGGTCGTTAGTGGTACAGCATTTCCATGCTAGTTCAAGGAGACTGTCTCCGTGAACATTGTGCGAGCCGCCGATCGCGGCTCGCACACATAATGTAAACATCCGGGGAAGAAATCCCCGCTGTTTACATCACACGGCGCTGCTGCGCAGCAGCACCGTGACGTAGATCGGCGATCCCCGGCCTCTGATTGGCCGGGGATCGCCGGCATCTGATAGGCAGAAGCCTATCCTATCCGGCGCAGGACGGCACTCCGTCCTGCGCTGCTCACAGGGTAAGGGAGAGGGAGGGAAAGCCAGGGAGGGCGGAAAGCGCTGCGGAGGGGGGCTTTGAAGAGCCCCCCCCCCGGAAAGTGCGGGCAGCCGGCGGCTAACAGACCCCCCCAGCAGGACATCCCCCTAGGGAAAAAAATGGGGGGGGGGGGGAGAGTCTGATCGCCCTGGCTATTTCCTGATCGGTGCTGCGGGCTGGAGAGTCCACGCAGCACCGATCAGAAGAAAATCACGTGGTCCTTAAGTGGTTAAACCCCCCCTAGTGACCAGGCTATTTTCCCTAATTAGGCGACTGCAGCTTTAAGGGCTCGCTGCAGGGCCATACATGTCAGTACACAAGTGATCCCCCCCTCCCCTGTTCTCCCCACCAACAGAGCTTTCTGTTGGTGGGGTCTGATCGCTCCCTCAATGTTTTTTTCTTTTTTATACAAATATTTTATTATTTTTATAATAAAATTTGACCATTTTTTTAATTCTTATTTTTCTTCCCCTCCCTCCCCTAGCCAGCCTATGAGAGCGATCGGCCATCATAGGCTTCAGCCTATGAGAGCGATCTCTCTCCCGCCTCCCAGAGGGGACAGCAGTGTCACACGGCTGTCCCCAGTACAGCGCAGCCATAGATCGCAGCGCTGTACTAAGTAAATAGACAGTGGTTTCACTATCTAATGCTGGATACACACGTTGCATTCCTGCGTCGATGCGGCGTTCGATTCACGTCGATTCGATTATTTCCAACATGTCCGATTCGCGGTTCGATGGATCGTTAGGTCGATTTGCCATACTTTACATGGCATTCGACCTAAAAATAACCGAAATGCGCTCGGAAATAATCGAATCGACGCGAATCGAACACCGCATCGGACGCGGAAACGCAATGTGTGTATCCAGCTTAACAGTCTCCTAGCATCAATCGCCACTTTGAGACTGATAGTAGGGCGGAGCTCCGTCATTCATGTGGAGATGCGCACGCATTAGCACGCACGATCTCCTGCAAAACCACGCCCCAGGACTAGACGTCAATTGACGTTAGGCTGTCCTGAGGCTGACGCCGCGATCACGCCCGTCGGCGTGACACAGTTGTAGAGCAGTTAAAAACCAAGAAAAAAAAAAGGACTTACCCTAAGATGAGCACTAATATAAGATACAAAAATAATTTATTCAAAAACACTGGACAACGCGTTTTGTGGACATTCACCTGATTCCTCATATCAATAAGCGTGTCTCGAGGGAAGAGTGAATTGGCTCAGAGGAAGCAGGTGGATGCCCGTGACACGCGTTGTCCAGTGTTTTTGAATAAGTTATTTTTGTATCTTATATCAGTCCTCGTCTTGGGATACATTTTTCTTGCCTTTTAAACTGGTTTTAAATCATTTTACACGTACTTTGGGGTGCCGCCAACCCAGTATTACACCTCTGAACCCCCATGTAGGTCGGTTTTTAGTTTGGGCAATTGTTTGTTTTTACATTTTCACATTTACTATCCCTTTTTTAAGTGATCTAACCACATCGAAGCAAGTCAACACTCTCTTGGTAATCAGTGACACCACCATCAAGCAAAAATCCATGGTTGTCGTTCTGCCAGACAGATTTGCAAGTAACCAGTTTTCATTCCTTTCTGCATTACTTTACATACTACACCATAAGGGGCTCCAATTTCTCTCCCTTTTTTTTTTTTTTTTTAAATCTCCCCCTGGAAGAACGACAGGTACTCAAGACCCACAATCACATTGGCTTTAGTGGAAATCATTTTATCCCTACAAATACACATAAAATTGCCTCCATCAAGGACTTCATTAAAAAATATAAAGAAATGAGTAAAAGGTTGCAAAAACAGAAACGGTTTCACAGTTGGCCATACTTCTGTTTGCTATGCAGTATACACCGTAAACTCTTCAGTACTGCCCAACACAATGAATATTTACAATGTATCTATCTTACACATACACTTTTATGGTTTCCCTGATGTCCACATTAAAGATATCCAATTCCGCATCTGAGAGATCTGGAGTCTCTCCGTTTTTGATTTTATTCATGCATCTGTTCCTAAACTTCTTCTCAACCCCAAAGTGAGTAATAATCTTGAATCCATCCTTCTTTGCAGCCCAGGACATGCCTTGGTTGCAATCCTTCCGGGCTTTTTCTATGCCTGTGAAGATCCATTCTGCCCTGGGGACAATAGATGACCAGAAGACTATGGTGCCTGTGTATCGTTGGCTGAAATGAGTGAATATTCTTCTCATAGCAAACTTTAAATTTAAGGCGGTCACCTCTTCCAAATCATTCCCTCCTAAATGGACGACCAGGATGTCCGGTGCACCCATAACAGCGACCTTTCTCTCCATTTCTGATGCCAAGTCATCCCACATCATGCCTACTTTGGCCATCCAATGAACAGTGCAGTTATGCTTGCCAAAGCCCAGGTCATGTCCATAAGGGGACGACCGCGCTCGCTTTTCGGCTCGTGCAATCAAAGAATGCCCGATGATCCAAATTTGTTTAGCTTCTGTATTGGAAAAATCAAACACAGTTATGGAATAGAACAAGTAATACAGTCATCAAAAATAACCAACATTTACCATGCCGGAGGCTTTTAGGGCTTGTTTCCACTGTTGCGACGCAATTTCGCCGGCATTCCGACGCTTGTAAAACGCATGCGGATGCGTTTCCACATGCGTTTTTACCCGCGATTTCGCGTACGATTTCGCATGGCAGGGTGCCATGCGAAATTAACCATGACACTGCCAGGGCAAAATAAAATAGAAAAAGGTGCGAAATCGCACGCGAAATCGCGGGTAAAAACGCATGTAACAAACGCATGCGTTTTTACTATTAAATACATTAGCGGCGATTCGCATGCATTCCACTCGGAGGCGAATTCGTTGGCTCTTTTGTGCGTTTTTTTACCGCTGAAAAAAAACGCACCTCAACAACGCTACAGTGGAAACAGGCCTATCCACTTGCATTACATGTGTGAATCCGCATGCATTGGACGCATGCGGATTCGCAATAGTGGGAACGAGCCCTTACACTTGGAGATGTCCCGCATTATCTGACAACAACACATTGGTTTTACATCCACTCTAGCCAACTATTCGATACATTGTGTTTAGAAAATACTTCTCTTTTGATAATGTAGTAATTACTATATATGTAAGCCTTCCTTAAAGGGACACTTAAGTCAAACAAAAAAAACGAGTTTTCCTCACCTAGGGCTTCCAATAGCCCCCTGCAGCTGTCCGGTGCCCTCGCCGTCTCCCTTCGATCCTCCTGGCCCCGCCGGCAGCCACTTCCTGTTTCGGTGACAGGAGCTGACAGGCTGGGGACGCGAGTGATTCTTCGCGTTCCTGGCCACAATAGCGCCATCTATACTGCTATAGCATATATCATATACCATATAGCAGCATAGAGGGTGCTAATGTGTCTGGGAACGCGAAGAATCACTCGCGTCCCCAGCCTGTCAGCTCCTGTCACCGAAACAGGAAGTGGCTGCCGGCGGGGCCAGGAGGATCGGAGGGAGACAGTGAGGGCACTGGACAGCTGCAGGGGGCTATTGGAAGCCCTACGTGAGTAAAACTCATTTTTTTTGTTTGACTTAAGTGTCCCTTTAAGCTGAATTTATTATTTTATAGGCTGAAGTAGGAGGCATAGACAAAAGCTTTAAAAAAAAAAAAAAAAAAAAAAAGCTTCTAAAAGAATAGAACAAGTATTCATTCACAAATAGAGATTTTATTCTGGCACAAGGGACAACGCATTTTGCAGGTCAAACCTGCTTCATCAGGTCAATTATCAGTGTCAATTAATATGCAAGATTCAGCAGAGTACATTCCTTTTGGAGGCGCACTGCCGAATCTTGCATATTAATTGACACAGACGAAGCAGGCTAAACCTGCAAACACATTATCTGTGTAAAAAAAAAAAAAAAAAAAAAAATCCTTTTCTGTGAAGGTATACTTGTTCCTTGTAAGGGGTACGTAGCCATCCGTGCTTCATTTCTAAACTGTTTTGAAGCTTTTTTTATTATTGTTGGCGCATCTTACTTTACCCACTTGGTGGTGGTTGGGGGGTAGTTTAGTTCATATTTAGTCGGGAAAGCCCTTTTTAAAGTGAACCAGAGACAATTATTTCACCATATATATCAGTGGAAACATTAGAGAAAACACCTACCCTGCTCTCAGTTTCATTCTTCACTGCTCAGCATTATAACTGAGTCATTATAGCAGAGCCAGAAGGGGGCAGGCTTGGGCTTGAAAAGACATTGGAGAAGACAGAATTAGCTATAATGCTTCCTGAGCAAAGCCAGACTGAAAGCTCAGTTGGGGATTTTATCAGGGCTGCTTAGAAGCAGGCTGAGCAGTAAAGGATGCGGGGTAGGTGTTTTTCTCTAATGTCCCCACTGATATATATGGTAAAATACACGAGGGTGCTTAGTCTCTGGTTCACTTTAAAGGAAACATCCAAGGAGGAAAAAAAAAAAAAAAAAAAAAAAGAAGAAGATCCACTTACCTGGGGCTTCCTCCAGCCTGTGGCAGCAGTCTTGTGCCCTCGCCGCAGCTCCGGAGGCTCCCGGTCTTCTCCGTTGCAGAACCCGACCTCGCCAGGTCTCGTTCCGAGTCGGCCTCTTCTGTGCTCCACGGCACGGGTCACGTGGTCCAGCCGCCGTCATCAGGACTGTACTGCACAGGTGCAGTAGTTCTGCGCCTGCGCAGTACCGTCCTGATGAGGTCACCCGGACCACATGACCCGCGCGGTGGAGCGCAGAAGAGGCCGACCCGGAACCCGACCTGGGTTCTGCAGCGGAGAAGACCGGGAGCCTCCGGAGCTGCGGCGGGAGCACAGGACGGCTGCCACGGGTTGGAGGAAGCCCCAGGTAAGTGGATCTTTTTTTTCCTCCTTGGACACTCACTTTAACCACTTGAGGACCACAGTCTTTTCGCCCCTTAAGGACCAGAGCCTTTTTTTCCATTCAGACCACTGCAGCTTTCACGGTTTATTGCTCGGTCATACAACCTACCACCTAAATGAATTTTACCTCCTTTTCTTGTCACTAATACAGCTTTTTTTGGTGCGATTTGATTGCTGCTGCGAGTTTTAGTCTTTATTATATTCATCAAAAAAGACATGAATTTTGTCAAAAAAATGATTTTTTTTTACTTTATGTGCTGACATTTTTCAAATAAAGTAAAATTTCTGTATACATTTTTGTCCAAATTTATTGTGCTACATGTCTTTGATAAAAAAAAAACAACAAAAAAACATTCAGTGTATATTTATTGGTTTGGGTAAAAGTTATAGCGTTTACAAACTATGGTGCCAAAAGTGAATTTTCCCATTTTGAAGCATCTCTGACTTTTCTGAGCACCTGTCATGTTTCATGAGGTGCTAAAATTCCAGGATAGTATAAATACCACCCAAATGACGCCATTTTGGAAATAAGACATCCCAAGTATTCACTGAGAGGCATGGTGAGTTCATAGATTTTATTTTTGTCACAAGTTAGCGGAAAATGACACTTTGCCTAATTGTAAGCACCCCTGTAAAGCCTAAAGGTGCTCATTGGACTTTGGGCCCCTTAGCGCAGTTAGGCTGCAAAAAAGTGCCACACGTGGTATTGCCGTACTCAGGAGAAGTAGTATAATGTGTTTTGGGGTGTATTTTTACACATACCCAAGCTAGGTGGGAGAAATATCTCTGTAAATGACAATTTTTTTTTTTTTATTTTTTTTTTTTTTACACACAATTGTCCATTTACAGAGATATTTCTCCCACTCAGCATGGGTATGTGTAAAAATACACCGCAAAACACATACTACTCCCGAGTACGGCGATACCACATGTGTGGCAC
The DNA here is from genome assembly GCF_040937935.1 of Hyperolius riggenbachi. Lineage (NCBI taxonomy): Eukaryota > Metazoa > Chordata > Amphibia > Anura > Hyperoliidae > Hyperolius > Hyperolius riggenbachi. Next base: position 40,217,890 of record NC_090652.1, read on the forward strand.
TTTTTTGCACCCTAACTGCGCTAAAGGGCCCAAAGTCCAATGAGTACCTTTAGGATTTCACAGGTCAATTTGCGACATTTGGTTTCAAGACTACTCCTCACAGTTTAAGGCCCCTAAAATGCCAGGGCAGTATAGAAACCCCACAAATGACCCCATTTTAGAAAGAAGACACCCCAAGGTATTCTGTTAGGAGTATGGCGAGTTCATAGAAGATTTTATTTTTTGTCACAAGTTTGTGAAAAAAAAACAAAAATCAATTTCAGCTAACTTGTGACAAAAAATAAAGTCTTCTATGAACTCACCATACACCTAACGGAATACCTTTGGGTGTCCTCTTTCTAAAATGGGGTCATTTGTGGTGTTCCTATACTGCTCTGGCATTTTAGGGGCCCTAAACCGTGAGGAGTAGTCTTGAAACCAAATGTCGCACTTAGGGTGCAAAAAAGTGCCACACATGTGGTACCGCCGTACTCCGGAGAAGTATTATAATGTGTTTTGGGGTGTATTTTTACATATACACCCTGGGTGGGAGAGATATCTCTGTAAATGACAATTTTTTGTCTTGTTTTTTTACACACAATTGTCCATTTACAGAGAGCTTTCTCCCACCCAGCATGGGTATGTGTAAAAATATACCCCAAAACACATACTACTTCTTCTGATTACGGCGATACCACGTGTGACACTTTTTTGCAGCCTGCGCTAAGGGGCCTAACGTCCTATTCACAGGTCATATTAAAGGCATTTGGTTTCTAGACTACTCCTCACGGTTTAGGGCCCCTAAAATGCCAGGGCAGTATAGGAACCCCACAAGTGACCCCATTTTAGAAAGAAGACACCCCAAGGTAATCTGTTAGGAGTATGGGGAGTTCATAGAAGATTTTATTTTTTTGTCACAAGTTAGAGGAAATTGACACTTTGTGGGGAAAAAAAAGAAAAAATAATTAAAAAAAAATCAATTTCCGCTAACTTGTGACAGAAATAAAAATCTTCTATGAACTCATCATACATCTAACAGAATACCTTGGGGTGTCTTCTTTCTAAAATGGGGTCACTTGTGGGGTTCCTATACTGCCCTGGCATTTTAGGGGCCCTAAACCGTAAGGAGTAGTCTTGAACCCAAATGTCTCAAAATGACCTGTGAAATCCTAAACGTACTTGTTATAATTTAAGTAGGCCTCAGTTATTTGGACTGAGTTAGTCAAAAAGGCTTGAGGAGCAAACCTGCCCTTTAAGGGGATTTTCTCTTAGAGAGAAAATCTGCAGTTCTGTCAGCAGAACTAGAACATACCAAGAAGCTGTTCTATGGACAAGGCCACAGGTCTCCCTGACCTGGGCATGTACCGCCACTAGAACAATAAACATCAGCCATGTTTTGTAAATATCCACATTCCTGTATGTATGTCAAATGCCTCATTGAATATTAATCGAGTAGGTGTGTATGATGACACCACGAGTGGGTCCACCAATAGTCTGATCTAGGGGATGGCGAAAATGATGTCATATTTAACTCTTTCCTAGTCGGTATTAAAGCCTGAGTGAGCGATGGGAGCTCACTCTGCTTCTTACTTTCGCACTAGCTCGCAAGGCTGACTGGGACCTCTAAGTATGTTCATTCCTTTCTGTAATCTGATATAATGTATGCTGTACATAGGTAGTCTAGTGTAACTGAGGTTAGAAAGAAGGTACCTGATTGACTTCAGCAGGAAGTCTAATCAAGAAGCTTGTAACGCAACATGAAGATTGGCGTGGCTAGGATATGATGAACTGTATCTATCTGTATTTCTGTTTCCTGAATAAACTCCGTAAACATGGAAGAAGCCTGAGAAAAGTCTATCTCCTGCTTGCTGTGTTGAGAGTCAAGTTATCTCACAGTCTGTGAGACGCAACTATAAGAAGTTGATGGTGTCGAAGCAAGGTGATTTAGAACAGAATCTCATTGGACTTTGGGCCCCTTTGCGCAGTTAGGCTGCAAAAAAGTGCCACACGTGGTACTGCCGTGCTCAGAAGAAGTAGTATAATGTGTTTTGTGGTGTATTTTTACATATACCCATGCTGGGTGGGAGAAATATCTCTGTTAATGACAAGTTTTTTTTTTGTTTTTGTTTTTTTTTTACACACAATTGTCCATTTACAGAGAGATTTTTTCCCACCCAGCTTGGGTATGTGTAAAAATAGACCCCAAAACACATTATACTACTTCTCCTTAATACGGCGATACCACATGCGACACTTTTTTGCAGCCTAGCGACACTTTTTTGCAGCTAAGGGGCCCAACGTCCTATTTTGAGGCATTTGTTTTCTAGACTACTCACGGTTTAGGGCCCCTAAAATGCCAGGGCAGTATAGGAACCCCACAAGTGACCCCATTTTAGAAAGAAGATACCCCAAGGTATTCTGTTAGGAGTATGGGGAGTTCATAGAAGATTTTATTTTTTTGTCACAAGTTAGTGGAAAATGACACTTTGTGAAAAAAAAAAAATCAATTTCTGCTAACTTTTGACAAAAAATAAAATCTTCTATGAACTCGTCATACACCTAACAGAATACCTTGGGTGTCTTTTTTCTAAAATGGGGTCACTTGTGGGGTTCCTATACCGCCCTGGCATTTTAGGGGCCCAAAACCGTGAGTAGTCTGGAAACCAAATGTCTCAAAATGACTGTTCAGGGGTATAAGCATCTGCAAATTTTGATGACAGGTGGTCTATGAGGGGGCGAATTTTGTGGAACTGGTGATAAGCAGGGTGGCCTCTTAGATGACAGGTTGTATTGGGCCTGATCTGATGGATAGGAGTGCTAGGGGGGGGGGGGGGGGGTGATAGGAGGTGATTGATGGGTGTCTCAGGGGTTGGTTAGAGGGGAAAATAGATGCAATCGATGCACTGGGGAGGTGATCGGAAGGGGGTCTGAGGAGGATCTGAGGGTTTGGCCGAGTGATCAGGAGCCCACACGGGGCAAATTAGGGCCTGATCTGATGGGTAGGTGTGCTATGGGGTGACAAGTGGTGACAGGAGGTGTTTGATGGGTGTCTCAAGGTGTGATTAGAGGGGGGAATAGATGCAAGCAATGCACTGGCGAGGTGATCAGAGCTGGGGTCTGAGGGCGTTCTGAGGTTGTGGGCGGGTGATTGGGTGCCCAAGGGGCAGATAGGGGTCTGATCTGATTGGTAGCAGTGACAGGTGGTGACGGGGTGATTGATCGGTGATTGATGGGTAATCAGAGGGTGTTTAGATGGCAGAACAGATGTAAACAATGCACTTTGGAGGTGATCTGAGGGTAGGTCTGCGGGCGATCTGATGGTGTGGGAGGGTGATCAGATGCCCGTAAGAGGCAGGTTAGGGTCTGATCTGATAAGTGGCAGTGACAGGTGGTGATTGATGGGTGATTGACAGGTGATTACAGGGGAGGATAGATGTATATAGTACACGGGGAGGGGGGGGGGGGGCGCTAGAGGGGGGGGGGTCTGGGGAGGATCTGAGAGCGTGGGGGGGGGGGGGGGGGTGATCAGGAGCTCCCAGGGTGCAGTTTAGGGACTAGTTAAAAAAATTGCGCTGACAGATAGTGACAGGGAGTGATTGATGGGTGATTAGGGGGGTGATTGGGTGCAAACAGGGGTCTGAGGGGTGCTGTGGGCGTTCAGAGGGAAGGGGGGGGGGGGAAGATCAGTGTGCTTGGGTGCTTACCTGCGTGGCTGCAGCCTGCCCTGGTGGTCCCTTGATCACTGGGACCACCAGGGCGGGAGGCAGCCTGTAAAATACGCTTTGTATACATTACAAAGCGTATTATACACTTTGTATGCGGCGATCAGTTAGCTAGTAACCCGCCGGCGCTTCCGAACGGCCAGCGGGTTACAGTGCAAGGGGGGCAGAGCCTGAAGCCGGCGGCAGATCGCGTCACGAATGACGCGATCGCCACACAGCCACGCCTGCTGCCGCCGCCGATGGGCATATTGCGGTTGTTTGGGCCCAGCCCTTGCCGCCGCCCAAGGCGTTCGGCAACTGGTTAAGGGAAAAGGCAAAAAACCTCACAGTCCTTTACTGGGTGATCCACCACACCCTAATGACACTGGTTTCTTATGAAAAGGACCTTTAAGAAATTGGTAAGTCTTGTAGTACAAAACCTTGCCAACTTTACTGACCCAAACCCAAAAAGTAAACAAAAATCTTATCCCTGAAAAATGAACTGCAGTAAAAGACTGTCATGAGACAATTCCTGTAATCTGGCTTGATATAATAATTTTAGGCAAATATATATTCAGGCAACGACACTTTTTTTCGGGCTGTTTGTATGCCCTTCATCAGGCCGAAATGTGAATAATTCTATAGGACTGTTACTTTTTGGATTTGTGTCAAAGTTGTCAAGCTTTTATATTGCAAGACTGAGTTACCTATTTCTTAAAGGTCCTTTTCATAAGAAACAAGTGTCATGGGGGTAGTTTACCCGCCCCCTTTTCTTTATCTGGAGCGTGATAACAGCCATGACCCAAGCGTGAGACGGGCTTGTCATCCACCCCCGCATAGCGTTTTTCAATATAAAAAGGTTGTTGCTGCTGCCTTCTTTTCTTTTAGGCCTCTTTCACAGTGGGACGTTGCAGTTTGATGCAATGTTAAAGTCGCAATGCAAAACTTACAACGCAACACGCCCAAAAAGTCGCAACGCAGAGCTACCAGCGCATACAGCATATACAGTAGAAGATACAGGCAATGAAAAGTATGCTTCCAGGTCATTACTGAGTAAGTGCAAACAGTCTAACGCAGCTGATAACGTGTATAACGCACGGCATGCAGTACTTACACTTAATTTGCAGCCTTAGTCACCAATGCAACGTGGGCACTGTGAACAGGACATTGATTTGTCATTGCAGTGCGTTATATGTTGTTTTAACGTGCGTCTTTAACGTCCCACTGTAAAAGATGCATTCTTTGTCTTCAGTGCACATGAAAGTGGTTGATTTAGGCATTTTGCTCCCCAGCACATCTCACGTGTTGAGTAGCGATGAGTGCACTCGAATGTGGGAGGTTGGGTCCAACAGAGATCTTCAAAAATTACAGTAGGTGTTGGTAGTGGAGGAGGGCGGTGGAATGGTGTTTAAGAGACTCTGAAGTCTCAATTTTTACACGTTTTTATAATTGAATCCCCTTCAGCATTATAGCCCAAGTTAAACCGCCGCAAAATGAGGGTTTAATCATAGAGAAAAAGCCCTGCAAATCTCCCGGGCTTTACATCCTGGAAGAGGCAGAGCTTTGAGCTGTAGCTCTGCCTCTCCGCAATCAATCTCTGCTGATCGCCGCCTCCTCCCGCCCCTCTCAGTCTTCCTTTCACTGAGAGGGGCAGAGAGGAGGCAGAGATTGATTGCGGAGAGGCAAAGCTACAGCTTAAAGCCAGGGCAGCACGATCTGCAAAGTCGGGGAACTTTGCAGATCACTTTCTCTATGAATAAACCCTCGTTTTGCTGCGGTTTAACTTAAGCTATAATGCTGAAGAGGATTAAATTATAAAAACGTGTAAAAAATGAGACTTCAGAGTCTCTTTAAGGGAGGGAAGAGGCTGCAGTGTAACGGTAGCAAGAAAGATCTTGTGCAGCTTTAGGCCCGGGTCACATTAGCGGTAAGCGGAACGGAAGCAGAACATATACTGTACAAACGGTCCGGTAAGCAAACGGATCCAATGTTAACCAATGGATCCGTTCACATCCATCCGCTTCTACGGATCCGTTGTCCGTTCCGCTCAGTGGATAGAAAAATGCCGCAGGACCTATTTTTCCAGACCGTTGTACCCAGCGGAACGGAAACTGAAGGTTTTGCAGCTGCATAGGGACAGTTTACAGTAACCTGGCTGTAAAAACTGACAGATTTTACTTGATCCTGATGGCCGGATCCGTACGTCTGGCTCCGCAAAAACATGCTAATGTGAACCGGGCCTGACTGTCGAGTTATCATTTACAATGGGGTTGGAAAATGCAGAAAGGTTGGGTGCTGAGCCAACTTCAGGTTAGGGTAGCTGTGACAAAAGGTGATTGGATTAGGACTGCAGACCCTAAAGGCTCGTACACACGTCTGACGAAAGCCAACTACGGGTCCGTCGGCACCTCCCGCTGGGTGGGTTTTCAGCCGACAGTACAGCGTGTGTACAGTCTGTCGGCGGACTGATAAGGCTGTTTCTGAACGATTCCCTTTACGATTTAGCTTAGAAGGGGCAGACATAAATTTCTCTAGGGAAGAAAAACCTGTTTAACCACTTCAGGCTTCAGTCGTGTTTCATTCATTCGCCTATAACTTTATCACTACTTATCACAATGCATTGATCTATATCTTGTTTTTCCGCCACCAATTAGGCCTTCTTTGGGTGGTACATTTTGCTAAGAGCTGCTTTACTGTAAATGCATTTTAAAAGGAAGAATAAGAAAAAAAAACTGAAAAAAAATCATTATTTCTCAGTTTTCGTCCATTATAGTTTTAAAATAATACTTGCCTCCATAATTAAAACCCACGTATTGTATTTGCCTAACAGTCCCAGGTATTACACCATTTAAATTATGTCCCTATCACAATGTAGGGCGACAATATTTTATTTGGAAATAAAAGTGCATTTTTTTCCGTTTTGCATCCATCATTATTTACTAACGTATAATAAAAAATATAGAAATATTTCACCCATAGGTAAATATTTACTTTTTTTTTGGGGGGGGGGGGGGGATGGAGCAGTGGACATAGTAATTTTTTTATGTAAATATGTGTTTCTTTTCTTTTTTTTTAACATGTAGATGTAGTTTTACTATTTAGCCACGAGATGGCAACCATGAGTTTATATTACGTCACTCTAAGCGTAGCATGTACGCTTAGAGGGACGTAGGGGGGACGCAAGAGGCAGAAAGAGCGAGGCTTCCGAGAGAAGCAGTCGCTATTTTTGCCAGGGAAAGGGATCAATGATCGGGCACCGTGTCCCGATTCATTGATCCCTGGGCTAATGAACCGCAGCCCAAGAGCACGCGTATACGCGAGCGATCGTCCGCGGGAGCGCACATGGCCTTCTGGACGTAGCCGTTGGTTAAAGGGAACCTTAACAGAGTGATATGGATGTTTCCTGTTAAACAATACCAGTTGCCTGGCAGTCCAGCTGTTCTCTGAGACTGCAATAGTGGCTGAATCACACCCTGAAACAAGCATGCAGCTAATCCAGTCTGACTTCAGTCAGAGCACCTGATCTGCATGCTTGTTCAGGGGCTGTGGCTAAAAGTATTAGAGACACAGGATCAGCAGGCGATTCAGGCAACTGGTATTATTTTAAAAGGAAAAATCCATATCCTTCTCAGTTTAGGTTCCCTTTAAAGGAGTTATCAGGCAAAATAAAAAAGAGTTTTACTCACCTGGGTTTTTTTCCAGCCTCTAAGCAGCCGACTGTCCCACGCCGACAGCTCCGCTCTGTGGCGCCGTCCCGATCTCTGTGCGGAAGCTGACCCCGAGGTCGTCCGCACTGCGCCTGCACGAACCGCCGCTGTCAATCAAGCACATGTAGTACGCGACTTACTGCTCCGGCTCAGTTCTGCGCCTGGTAGCCGCCATCCCTGCCAATGGAGCATTGACCCGCACTGGCTTTCTTTCACTTTTGTGACCTCTGGGGTCACGGTGCTGGAAAGAGAGATCGGGGGAGCGGGCAGGGGGCATGGCCAGGGAGAGAGAGAGAGAGCTGCCCAATGCCAGCTGGGGAAAGCCTGCAGGAATTGTTATAATTTAAGTAGGCCTCAGTTATTTGGACTGAGTTAGTCAAAAAGGCTTGATGAGCAGACCTGCCCTTTAAGGGGATTTTCTCTGAAGAGAGAAAATCTGCAGTTCTGTCAGCAGAACATACCAAGAAGCTGTTCTGATCAAGGCCGCAGGTCTCCCTGACCTGGGCCTGGAACAATAAACATCAGTCATGTTTTGTAAATATTCACATTCCTGCATGTATGTCAAATGTCTCATCGATTATTAATCGAGTAGGCGGGTATGATGACACCATGAGTGGGTCCACCAATAGACTGATATAGGGGGTGGCGAAGATGATGTCATATTTAACTCTTTCCTAGCCGGTATTAAAGCTGGAGCAAGCAATGGAGAACTCACTTCTGCTTCTTCCTTCTGCACTAGCTCGCAAGGCCGACTGGGACCTAAGCATGTTCGTCCTTTCTGTAATCTGATATAATGTATGTTGTACATATGTAGTTTAGTGTAACGTAGTTAGGAAGAAGGTACCTGATTGACTTCAAGAGGGAGTCTAATCATGAGCTTATAACGCAACATGAAGATTGGCATGGCTAGGATATGATGAATGTATCTATCTGTATTCCTGTGACTTAAATAAATGACGGAAACATTGAAAGAAGCCTGAGCAAGTCTATATCCTGTTTGCTGTGTGGAGAGTCAAGTGATCTCACAGTCTGTGAGACGATGGTGTCGAAGCAAGGTGATAAGAACAGTTTATAACAGTGGTGCCTGAAATCCTTCCCTGCCTAACTATACAGGCAGACGGGGCCGGGGCCGACGGAAAATGGTTTCAAGATATTCCACAGCAAAACAAGCGGAATAGACGGACACGGACTGTAAAGCTTATCAAGCTGAGACTGATAAGCTGGTGTGCGTAGTGTGTGGGAGCCGAGCACACACGGGCACGGGCTGCAATTCGTGAGAACCAGCGGCGACACTCGTGGATGTTAAACTTTGACTGACAGTGCACATCAGTCCTTGCCTAAACCGGGTCACAGGTGTCTGGAAGCTCCGAGGCCGGCTGGCAGCTGCCGCTGGAGATGATCCGCTGAGCCAGTGTGGGTACACAGAGCTGACGCTCAGTAGTTCCAGAGATCCACTCAGTGTCGTGGAAAGTTGCCAAAAGCTGGTCGAATTCGCAGGCTTACAAAGTCTTCTGCTCAGCAGTGTTCTCCCCAGAATTTTTTTCCAGCCGGGTGGCCTGAAATAGCAGCCGGGTGGCATGAAAAAGTAGCCGGGTGGGGCGAGTTGAAAATGCAGGGCAACTGTGCTTACAGCATAGGAGGAGGTGAGGAGGTGAGCCGATGACAGCCGGGTGGTCACCAAGTCTAGCCGGGTGGAGCACCCGGCTAAAAGAGCCTGGGGAGAACACTGCTCAGGCAAGTATGTTTTACGTTGTTGTGTTGCATTATCTTTATTGTATGAGAGGAGGGTAATGTGTTAATGTGTATATTCTGTGTTAATTGCAGCATGGAGGCTGCAGGCTTCCCATCTCTCCTGTGCGTGGAGAGAGGGGTGAGGAGAGGGGAAGCTCCGATGTAAATACAGCATGTGTTTTCAGAGTTTATGTGCTTTGTTTTTTTTTTCTCTTCTTCGGATTCAAATTTTCTGTGTGGCAGAGGTTTTGTTTTTCTCTCCCTGTCCAGAGACTGGGCAGGATGATAGATAAGGGGGGGGGGGGGGTCCCCCGCGGCAGAGGTAGCAGAGTAGACAGGAGAGAACAGTTGTGAAACTTAGAAGTACGTTTTTCTCGGGGAGCTGGGTGGACAGCCCTTGTCTCTGGGTAGCTGTGGAATTTCGCAGAGGGACAGCTGAGATAATGGGTGAGGTTTTTGTGTGTCTTTCCTCCGCGCGTTAACATTGCTAACATGCTTGTAAATATCTGCATCTGTTATGTTGTTCAGCCAGCTCGTCTGTTGTTCGTCTCAGTAATAGCGCTGTAATAGTTCCGAGTTATGGCTGAGATGAGCTGCAGATGAGTTGGGGAGAGAGGGGAGAGAGGAGGAAAGCGAGTGTCTTTCTGTTTGTGAGATGTTCTGCACGTTTCTCGCATTTCCAGTCGGGCGGTTCTTAGTTATGTCTGTGATAGAGTGAGAAAGATTCCTACGTCTCTGGGGATCCGTATGTTTGATTGCAGTTCGGATTACAGCTGAGACGTGAAGGAATGCTGAGGCTTATTTTTGTGCACTGTGGATGGAGGCTGTGTGTGACTAGGCATAAAAAAAAACATGTATGTTATATTTGATTTTGTTCTCTCCTAGGTCTATAGGAACGAGAGGCTGCTATGGGAGCAGCCATCTCAGCTGGCAATCCAGGACTCAAAATGGCGGCGGTGGAGAGAGCCCGCCCCCGTGAGTCATGGCCCCCACACGTCATGGCAGGGGGGAGGAGGGGCTGGGGGATCCACGTCACGTCAGGCTGTGCTCGCGGCTCCGGGCAGAGCAGCTGGAAGGGAGGGGGGGAGAGATACAGAGACATGCTACTGTGTGTCTCGGGTTGCAACGTATTTCCCCAGAGTTTTTCCCAGAGTCCATGGACAGGAATGCCAGAATAGGAAGTGTTTCCCAGCTCGGTGCAGGGACACACGGAGCAGTACAGATCAGAAATGGGTCTGTACTGTGTTGCTTATGGGATTATTCCTGTAAGTGAGGCACCTTAATGTGTGGTGCAGCATGAGTTCCCAATAGAAGGAAAGGGGGACAGCGCATCAAAGGGGGTGCCGGAGTTGGAAAAAAGGGAGTTGACCAATTCGGGTTTCCGTCGCCGCTTCTGCAGAGCGGTAACGTTTTTTCCGGTTTTGTCGTGAATAGGGCCAGAGCTGGACTGAGAGGTCTATGCTGGGCTGCAGCTGTTTTGTGTGCGTTTTTTTTCGTCCACTGATTGGTCAAATATGTTTTTTCCAGCTCCTATCAATTGTAGCACAAAGAACAAGGACTGACAACAGTTCATGGGGCAATTATACAGATGATAGAATTGCCGTTTACAGAGTGACAGTGTATCAGTACGCTGTTTGCCATGTGACTACCTTCCATGTGGGCATTCAGGGATCTGCATACAGGCATGTGACGCTGGTATGCTTAGCCCTGCACCCTGTGTAGTTTAAGTGCAAAGTGCTCCTTCCTACAGGGAGGCAGCCAGTTTTTTTTGGTAGTTTAGGTGGTGGCACGGCAAACATTGGTCAGAGGGTACAACACACAGAACTTCTAGCAGAGCTGGTATCGCGATGAAGTTCTAGATAAGTAAATGCGATAATGAGTAAGAGCATTGCAGGCTCACCTGCAAAGCAGCATCAGGTGTGGCATCCGTAATCTGTGCATGCGACGGCCGCGCATGGACAGATAAGGGGGGGATGTGGAGTGAGCTGCAATGGGGTGAGAGCTTCCAAAGGTGAAGCGAGCTTCCATAGGTGAAGTCCGCGGGAGCATATTTTAAACAGGTAAGTACTGAGGATAGTACTGAGGTAGGGGGGTGAAGTTTAACTCCAATCTACCAATAAGAGTAAACAGAGTTCAGGAGAACCATAAAGCAACGAGATCAATTACGATATATATTGATCAATTTAAAGTGTAAAGAGTACAAGCCGCAGGGCGAATCCCAAATCATTAATAAGAATTGATTTGTTTGTATTTCGATTTCAGGTGTTTGGCAATATGGAATTGAGACAGCTGCAGTGCTGGCAGCAAAGATGGAGATGTCAGTCGGATAAGCGAAAGGTTCCAGATGCCAATCTAAGCTTGGAGGAACACGAGATTCCTGAAATCGGAAAGAGACTAAAACACGAGATTCCTGAAATTGGAAAGAGACTAAACCACGAGATTCCTGAAATCGGAAAGAGACTAACAAAACTGTCGGAGCAAAGCATAATGCAAAGTGCTAATGTTTTTCTTTCCCAGGGTGGTGCTTTTATAATGAAGTGTACCATGCTGATGGTGATCCTAGGTTGCCATTCCGTCCTAGGAGAACGAAGAGAGGACATTCTCATGTATAATAAGGGGTTAATGAGAATGCAAGGCCCAAGCATGTTAATGTTGGGTGACAAAGGTACTGATCCTTTCACACCTCCCTCCGCTTGGCACAGATGGACCATGCAGGGACGGAGGAAAAGAGCACTTGTGCCAGGAGAAAGCAAATTTCATGGCACAATGTGGGTGAAAGGTCTGAAGGGTCAAGTGTGCGGGCAGTGGGAATTTAATGGCAGTGTAAATCTGCTATTGAATGCCACACTCCCAGAATCAATGCACCGATCCAAAGGTTTGTTAAAAGGTACATTGCAGTATAATGGGTACATGCAAAAGGTGGAGTGTGTGATTCAGGGGTACCTTGTCTTGGTTATGCAGATTGAGATGGTTCCAGATTGGAGAGGAACAAGCAGGAGGCGTCAATTCTCTTACCAGAGAGACGCAGGGGACAACATCACACTCTGGAGCTACCAACAGAGAGTGCCTCTGAAACAACTTTACACACGTAAAGGCTGGAAAGCCAAGGGTGGGTGGTTCTCGAAACAAGAAGTAACAATCGAGATCAAGCCACATTTCCAGGTGACAAAGAGGGTGGGGAGAGCGGTCCCGGGGGAGGGAAAGCCCACACAGGGAACCCCATTCACACCACACGGGTCACAACAGGGGACGATATTACACAGTCCATATGCAGCAGCTTATCCTCATGATAGTTGGGTAAGTGATGAGGTACTCTTAATCGAAAGATTGCAGAGAGTACAGTCTTCCCGACCTCAGGTACATATTGTGCCTCAGGACATAAGGGGGGGAAGAGGTCCAATCAGGACAGTTGGGGACATATTTTGTCAGGGAGATGCTAAAAGATCCTGTGCAACTGAGATTGGACAAGGGGAGGTATATTGATTTTTCTGGAGAAGGATCTTTTGCATGGCAGCTTCGAGATGTTTGGGTGAACAAATGGAAACGGTGCAAGATTCCTTTAGGCACCGCCACTTCCTTAGTTCCCACCTCAACCCGTGTCTTACACCAGGACCTGAGAGGTCAACCTTTTTTGGTGCTAGACGGGGAGGTGAAGCAAGTAGAGTTGTCCTCATGCGGGCAATTCTTGCAGAAGTACCTGCGCTGGCCGGGGCAAGTCAAATTTAGTGAAGATGCCTGCAGGCTCAATAACGCAGAGTGCGAGGCTACCATTCAAAAGTTCCACCCTGAAGCCAAACCAATAGTTCCGGTGGCTGAAGGAAGGGTTTGGTTTTTTAACATAAGGTCTAATGATACATTCAAGGTATATTCTCATAATTGTTCCGATAAGGGGGAGTTTCCAAGGGGAACACATAGGCCTCAATTCACTAAGCTTTATCAAAAACTTTATCAAACGTTTGATACTTTACCTCATGGGTAAAATCTAATTTTGAAATCACTAAGGTGTTATAGATTTATCAAACGTTTTATCTATAAAACATTTGATAAATATATAACACCTTAGTGAATTCAAAATTAGATTTTACCCATGAGGTAAATTTTCAAACGTTTGATAAAGTGTTTGATAAAGCTCAGTGAATTGAGGCCATTGTGTGAGTGGAGATCCCATATGGATCCTGTCATCCAGGTTTGATGACGTTGTTTCTCAGATTGTTAAGAGAACTCTAAAGGTCAAAGTTTTACGGGTAGTTCCCGTCCTGAAAGAGAACACGACATGGGACAAAGGGGAACAGGTTTTGATCCAAGACGACCACATTTTGTTACAAAGGTTAAACAAACAGTACACTAAGTTAGAGGTAAGATTTTACCATGATACAGGTGATCTTAACGAGGTAGAACACAAAAATGAGCAGGTGAGTTCCAGTCTGCCCTGGTGGACAAAGGTTCCGGTGATGTTCCAGGGACACTCGGACGGGGCATCTGCAGTTCCAAAGTTCTTTCTACACCCCCTGGTCGTCTGGATGGGGATGACAACTTTAGGCATCGTTATCCAGGTGAGGTTGCGGGTTAAAATTACGTAAAATAAATTAACCTGGTCCAGAGATTGGTGCCTCATAAACAATCTCCGGAACCAATAGTTTAAATTAAGGGATATACAGGGTTACGGGTATAGGTTTAGTAGTACCTAGGAGCTGATTGTATAAAGGCGCTCTTTTAGAAGGCACCTGGCACTGCTCCGTTTTGTAACAACCAAACGAGTTTCACTTTTCTGTGGTCATGCAAGTTTGTGAGTGATACGCAAGTGACGCAAATGCTGAGCATGTGGTGTTGAGGGACTTAGAAGTAGGGCTTCCCCAGAGAGCCTGGTTACAGGAAGACCAAGAGGTCTTGCTCTCTCTCTTCCAGGGGTAACCACCGAGAGCAGAGAAGTTGTGTGAGCACGAACATCGAAAAGTGAAACATAAACGAAAGAAACCAGGTACTGGGAGGTTCAGACGCTGGGATCTGCGGGTCAAGCCGTTTTAGGGGGGATTGTTATAATTTAAGTAGGCCTCAGTTATTTGGACTGAGTTAGTCAAAAAGGCTTGATGAGCAGACCTGCCCTTTAAGGGGATTTTCTCTGAAGAGAGAAAATCTGCAGTTCTGTCAGCAGAACTAGAACATACCAGGAAGCTGTTCTGATCAAGGCCGCAGGTCTCCCTGACCTGGGCCTGGAACAATAAACATCAGTCATGTTTTGTAAATATTCACATTCCTGCATGTATGTCAAATGTCTCATCGATTATTAATCGAGTAGGCGGGTATGATGACACCATGAGTGGGTCCACCAATAGACTGATATAGGGGGTGGCGAAGATGATGTCATATTTAACTCTTTCCTAGCCGGTATTAAAGCTGGAGCAAGCAATGGAGAACTCACTTCTGCTTCTTCCTTCTGCACTAGCTCGCAAGGCCGACTGGGACCTAAGCATGTTCGTCCTTTCTGTAATCTGATATAATGTATGTTGTACATATGTAGTTTAGTGTAACGTAGTTAGGAAGAAGGTACCTGATTGACTTCAAGAGGGAGTCTAATCATGAGCTTATAACGCAACATGAAGATTGGCATGGCTAGGATCGTAGTTAGGAAGAAGGTACCTGATTGACTTCAAGAGGGAGTCTAATCATGAGCTTATAACGCAACATGAAGATTGGCATGGCTAGGATATGATGAATGTATCTATCTGTATTCCTGTGACTTGAATAAATGACGGAAACATTGAAAGAAGCCTGAGCAAGTCTATATCCTGTTTGCTGTGTGGAGAGTCAAGTGATCTCACAGTCTGTGAGACGATGGTGTCGAAGCAAGGTGATAAGAACAGTTTATAACAGGAATGTCTTCGAGAATAGCAATGGGTGGGCGTTGGCGGTGTTGCACTGCCACAGACCGCCAATCACAGCTCTCTCTGCTCCCTTGCTGATCGTACCGGATGGTCTTGAGGGCGGGACCAGTCTCTGTCATTGGGGCCAATCACTGCACTCCCTCAGTAGTAGGGAGTGCAGTGATTGGCCCCAATGACAGAGACTTGTCCCGTCCTCGAGACTGCGGCTGCTATCAGGAAGAGAAGGGAGTAGGGAGAGCTGTGATTGGTGGTCTGGGGCAGTGCCCCCTCCACACCTGATTCGCTAATATTTTCAAAAGCTGCGCGGCTACTTCTATAGCCACTTTGGAATAACCGCAGCCTTTTATCATCTGTATGTAATGGAAACCGGAGGGGTGGGGAAGGGATGGGGGACACTTACTAGAGGGGAAAGAGGGGGCAGAAAACAGCAACAATGGAGGGGGAGAGCGACACTGAAGAGGACTGATGAGACAGGAGAGCGGACACTAGAAGGGACAGGCATAACAGAAGACGCAGGGACACCGGAGGATAAAGGACGCAGGGACACAGAGGACACGTAGGGACAGAGGATGACACAGGGGTAAAGAGGACACAGGAGGACAAACTGTAGAGTGGTAAGGGAGGAGAAAACGCAGACAAATCCGGGAGCCCAATCTGGTGCAATATTGTTAGTGGATCGGGGTAAATTCCAATGCAATAAAGATTATACCTCACAAAGGTGGGTTGCAGCAGAGGCAACCACTCGTAGTAGCAGGTGGGGAGAAACCGTCCCCACTCGGCCTTTGGGTTCCTAGACGGTCGCTGCTCCAAAAGAAGATTCGTCAGTCGAGGACCCTCGACTCAATTACCCTTAGTGCATAACGGGTATCAGCTATGTTTAGAACAGGTAGGAGGCGCCCGGTCTAGGTCTGTAGTGACAGCTATAGACTCAAGTGCACCAATAAAATTGATTTCTTAACCCTGAACCTCTACTTGTGTCCATACCATGTCAAACATCTACAGGACGACTTTACCTTGCTATTGTTGAACCTTATCGCATAGAGATTAACATAGAACTTATTCTAGCAATATAGCTGTCACTACAAACCTAGACCGGGCGCCTCCTACTTGTTCTAAACACAGGAGGACAAAGGACACAAGGGGTAAAGAGGACAAAGGACACAGAGGAACAGAGGAAAGAGACAGAAGAACCAGGAAAGGGACAGAAGAAACAGGACGGGGCCACAAGAGGTACAAGAAATGCACAAGGGGACAATAATAATAAGGCCCATAAGATTCCCTTGCACATGGGCGGACCAGGTTTAATTTTTTTTTCTTAGTTTTTGTCCTCTAAACCTAGGTGCGTCTTATAGTCCGAAAAAAAAAACCTGTACTTTTTTCCCTCACTATATGCGTTTTCTTTAACTTGTAGGCATAGGTCTGTGACATTGATTCACACGTGGAAGGGTAGTGCAACATTTAAAGATGAAAACTTCCTTGCCAAAATTATGACTTCTAGAGTCAATTTACTGTTTTCAGTGCTGCGGTGTTCAACATCACACTTTCTTTAACACTGAGATTCAGTATTGCCAACTCATCCCTTTAATTACTGGCACAGCTAAGTTATACAGGTTCTGGGGCTATTTGCACATAATCAGTGCCTTAACTGCATCTACCTAGCCACAAAACCTGTATAATTCATATGTGTCAGTAATTAAAGGGATGAGTTGGCAACACTGACTGGGATAAAGCAAGCTAATTGTGTGTGTGCAGTGATCTTATAAGTGTATGCGAGGTGAGAATGAAGGAGACAAATATATATATATATCTCTGCCAGGGAGAGGATACATTTAAGGCCACTAACAGCTACTTACTTGTGCTGGTTCTTACGACAGGTGGCGCCACTTGCTGGGGCTCCTCCACTTGTGCATCTACAACAAAAAACAGCACCAAATCTATCAATTCATAGGAGCAGGTTATCAATTCATAACTAGCAGGAGAGGTGCACAAGGGGACAGTTCCTCCCCATGTGAGAGGGGTGAGGCACCATTTGTGGACAGTGGGGCTGCTCAGATGCTGGCTTCACAGTTCCCCCCCATGTGAGAGGGGCGGGGCAACATTTGGGGACAGTAAGGCTGCTCAGATGCTGGCTCACAGTTCCCTCCCCCATGTGAGAGGGGCGGGGCAACATTTGTGGACAGCGAGGCTGCTCAGGTGCTGGCTCAGTTCCTCCCCATGTGAGAGGGGCGGGGCACCATTTGTGGACAGTGAGGCTGCTCAGGTGCAGGCTCACAGTTCCTCCCCATGTGAGAGGGGCGGAGCACCATTTGTGGACAGTGAGGCTGCTCAGGTGCAGGCTCACAGTTCCTCCCCATGTGAGAGGGGCGGAGCACCATTTGTGGACAGTGGGGCTGCTCAGATGCTGGCTCACAGTTCCTCCCCATGTGAGAGGGGCGGGGCACCATTTGTGGACAGTGGGGCTGCTCAGGTGCAGGCTCACAGTTCCTCCCCATGTGAGGGGGGCGGGACAACATTTGTGAACAGTGAGGCTGCCCAGATGCTGGCTCACAGTTCCTCCCCATGTAAGGGGGGCTGGGCGACATTTGTGGACAGTGAGGCTGCTCAGATGCTGGCTCACAGTTCCTCCCCATGTCAGAGGGGCGGGGCATTATTTGTGGACAGTGAAACTGCTCGGATGCTTGCTCACAGTTCCTCCCCATGTCAGAGGGGCGGGGCAACATTTGTGGACAGTGAGGCTGCTCAGATGCTGGCTCACAGTTCCTCCCCATGTCAGAGGGGCGGGGCATTATTTGTGGACAGTGAAGCTGCTCAGGTGCAGGCTCACAGTTCTTCCCCATGTGAGAGGGGCGGGGCAACGTTTGTGGACAGTGAGGCTGCTCAGATGCTGGCTCACAGTTACTCCCCATGTGAGAGGGGCGGGCAAACATTTGTGGACAGTGAGGCTGCTCAGATGCAGGCTCACAGCTCCTCCCCATGCGAGAGGGGCGGGGCAACATTTGTGGACAGAGGCTGCTCAGATGCTGGCTCACAGTTCCCCCCCATGTGAGAGGGGCGAGGCGACATTTGTGGACAGTGAGGCTGCTCAGGTGCAGGCTCACAGCTCCTCCCCATGTGGGGGGGCAGGGCAACATTTGTGGACAGTAAGGCTGCTCAGCTGCTGGCTCACAGTTCCTCCCCATGTGAGAGGGGCGGGGCAACATTTGTGGACAGTAAGGCTGCTCAGATGCTGCCTCACAGTTCCTCCCCATGTGAGAGGGGCGGGGCAACATTTGTGGACAGTGAGGCTGCTTAGATGCTGGCTCACAGCTCCTCCCCATGTGAGAGGGGCAGGGCGACCTTTGTGGACAGTGAGGCTGCTCAGATGCTGGCTCACAGTCCCTCCCCATGTGAGAGGGGCGGGGCAACATTTGTGAACAGTGAGGCTGCTTGGATGCTGCTCAAGGCCGGATTTATACTTTTTGTGACCCTAGGCCAAGTATTTTGTGGTTGCCTTTCTTGTGCAGTAGCGCCCCTCCCATACCATACCATATGCAGCCCCCTCTTCCATGAATATCATGCATTTAGTGTAGCCCCTTTCTTTCATTACCTTCTCGCTTGGGCATCAGTTTCCCTTTTCTATGTGTTGTTGTGCTCCCCAATTTCCTTTGGGCTGCTGCTGCCCAAGGCTCGAGCCTTTGTGACTTTTCCAGAAATCTAGCCCTGTCTCTGTTACATATTTACTTACATGCATCGGATTCTTCCATGGCCATCTCCTCCTCCTCAACTTCAATCGACTGCACACCTTAAAAGACAAAAATCACACCTTAAAAGACAAAACCACCAGTGGTAGGTTTGGGTATACCCTACTGGTCTTCACCAGAGCACCCCGCAAGAGATGGTTTGTCACCACCCCTACCAGGCGAGGGACTACTTTTCCTGCCTGGTAACCTCCAGGTCATGACCCATGGGATAGCTCAACCATCTACGAAAAGAACGGGGGGGAGGGGGGTGTTAACCCCGCAGTGTGAGAAGCAGGGCCGCATTTCTGGAAATGCCACAAAGGGCGGCAGGACTTGGGGAGAGATAAGAGGCTGCATGTCAAAATGAATCTTGTCCTTTGTGAGAGTGCAGCAGCTCCGTGCACAAGTGGATGGGATTGCCACGCCTGAGCTCCTTAGAAGCGCTCCCAGTGAGGAGGCAGGAGAATTATGCCCATGCTGTCCTAGGACAGACCTGGGAATGGTGGAGGAGGCCGTTGCTGGATTGTAGTGCAGGTGAGTGTTGAAGTAATCGGCAGAGACTGTTGGACCCTATATACATTAGGTAAACCAACTGTGGAGACTACTAAACCCAATTAAGTGTCAGATCTCCAAGAGTAGGTCAGATGGGCTGTATAGCCATTGTCATACCAACAATATGTATTTGTATTATCACAGATATCTCAAATGAAATGACTAGAGTTCAAGACCAGAATCCTTTTATGCAAAAATGTATTTTTTTTGTAGTTCTATATAGAAACAACATACAAAATGACACAGAAAAGTGTTATAAAAAAATATTCAAATAACATAATATATATCGAACAGCTTTGGTCATCTGACGTACATGAAATTAAAAAGGTATTTTACCTAACTAATGTATGGGGGCCTGAACTCATGATCCCGAGATCAAGAGTCTCATTCTCCAAGCCATATATGATATAGGATGCCTCTATGTATGTGTGGGCAACTGAGCTCCTCAAGTCATATTAACACTGATTTTTCTAGTACACTGGATGCACGAGTCTCAGGGTCACCAAAAGGGTAGACGTGTGTCTAGACACGTCTCACCACATGATGAGCTTGACCTTGAATCTGAGTCAAATTGGAATATACAGCACCTTGCTGTATTCTAAAAGATACTTTAGTTACAGGAAAAAAAACCTGCATTAAAGTAGGTTAACTCCAGTTTATACCAAGGAGTCAGACTATTACTAGGGGTCACATCCACACTAGATACAAACTAGGAATACACACTACAATTCATAAAATAATGCAAACAGTTACTTTAGTTATATATCTTACTAGGTATATATCTCCAATTATAATCCTTACAGCTACTAGATATTACCTAAAAACAAAGGCCAACTTGATAATAAAGATGAAATATTTCTGACAAGGTCACAGGGACATTTCCCAGCCATATAAGATGGGCAGAGGCACATTTGTGGGCAGTGAAGCTGAGATAAATGCTTGCTAGCATACAACCCCACCAGCGAGAGGGGTGCTAGGTACAATTAAAGAGACCGTGAGACGAGGGGGCATAAAAGTTTTATACATACCTGGGGCTTCCCTCCAGCCCCTGGTGCAGATCGCTCCCTCGCTGCGGTCTAAATCCTCCCAGATTCTCTCATAACAGTCCCATTCTTTGCGGACAGTCGTGTACTGCGCATGCATGTCCGACCATGCCGTGCTCCCGTCGCCAGGAGTGCTCTGCGCCTCCAAAGTACTACTGCACAGGACGCTCCCAGCAACAGGAGCGAGGGTGAGTGTGCTTGGCAGCAAAGCACCTGCTCCGACTGACCGTGAAGAATGGGGCTGCTACGCGAGAATCTAGGTGGATTTAGACCACGGCGAGGGAGCTATCTGTGCAAAGGGGGCTGGACGAAGCCTCAGGAATGTACAAAACTTTTATACCTCCTCATCTCAGGTACACTTTAAAGACAACAAACAGTTACTTACATGTATCAGAATTTCCCTTGGGTGGCTCCTTCTGCTGTACTTCATCATTCTGCACATCTAAAAGACAAAACCACACCTACTTAAACCATGCCTATCTAGGGAGGGAGGAGTTCAATACGGGAGATGTAAAATTATTGTTAGTAGTGGGGAGGGGCATAACAGTAATAGGTAAAACCTTTTTTTCAGGGGATGTGGAAAATAGACATCTTCTCGATTCATTTTGGTGGAGAGGCCGCCTTCTTTCTACCCAACAGTAGATGGCATGACATGCTCAAGCAAATATCCCCAGTGCCTGCAGGTGTGGTTGTGAGGGAGGCAGTATATGGGTACACCTATACAAAACTATCTCTGAGGGAAGTCTTGTCTCATAACAATATCCATCCAGTCTCCGAGGAGGGAACACTTAAAGGGTGATGTAACGTCCAAAAATATATGTAAACACTTCTAAAATAGGTCTCTATATGCCGCACATTTTTTAATCTTTACCTGGTCTGGGTGCCTTTGCCTAACTGCAGGAACTGTGCAGTGCCTGTGGCATCGTGGTAAGTTTTTTTTTTGTTTGTTTGTTACAGTAATAAGCTTATCTCAGCATGCAAATGACAGAAAGCTTTCAGTTTGGGATAAGATTAGGACACTATGACCAGAGTTAATTGAATCCACCCCCCCCCCTTCTTTGATGAGTTTACCTAGTGATGTAAGCCTGTTGTATAGGTGATGTTACCTGTGGGAGGGACTGCAAGCTCTGGCAGTAGGGAGGACAAATTACCACACTGAGCTGGTTTAAAAAAAAAAAAAAAAAAAAAAAAGGGCAGAAGTGATGTCACTTTTAGCATCACAGGGAAACAATTAACATATTTCTGCTGGTTTCTATATCCTTTTTTCATAATCACATTTCTCTTCAGTCTGACAGTGAACTCTAAAAACAACAGGATAGATATGCTAAATAAGTAATTTCTTATTGGAGGTTTTTTTTCAGCTAATATGGAGTTTCATCCCACTTTAACCACTTCAGCCCCAAAGAAATGTTCACATATCAGCTCTGCTCCCATTCACTCACCAATAACTTTACTACTACTTTTCACACCTAAATTATCTATACACGTTTTTTTGCCAGTAACAATTAGGCTTTTAGTGAGTGGTATTTTTGTTTAGTAATTACCTTATTTTCTCTGCATTTTAAAGGGGAACTGAAGAGAGAGGTATATGGAGGCTGCCATGTTTATTTCCTTTCAAGCAATACCATTTGCCTGGCAGCCCTGCTGATCCTCTGCCTCTAATACTATTAGCCATAGCCCCTGAACAAGCATGCAGCAGATCAGGTGTTTCAGACTTTAAAGTGAACCTTCAGACTAAAAATTGACTCAGCAGCACTGGAAAGGTCTGTTGTTTCTTTAACTGTTTCACAGCATCAGAACTTTTTCTCTTATACAAGCCTCATTTTTAAATGCACAGAAAAAAACTGCCCGGGCATTTTTCCCCTGATGCTGTGCAAAGCATGATAGGATTTCTGATGATGTTGTTCTCGTTCTGCTGTTTTGGTGCAATTTTTTTTTTTTTTTTTTTTACACATTTTGAATTTGACATTTGAAGCCTAGCGTGTGCAGCTGGGAGGGGTTATCAGGACACAGGACAGTTGGAACTGTGTCTCCTGCTCCCTGTCACCTCCTTTCAACCAAAAAGATGGCTGCTCCCATGAATCACAAACATTCGTCTGTTCTTTTAAAAACGGGGTGGGTAAGAGATTATATTACCTATCTATATGTATAATAGAGTAAGTGCCTCAACCTTCAAGCAAGAAGAAGAAGTAGCGCCCTGCCCCCAGGGCCGGTCCAAGCAAGAAGAAGGGGCTGGTCCAAGCAAGAAGAAGAAGTAGTGTCATATCAAACCAAGGGCAAAGAGGGATAATTTGCATATTCAGTAGCAGTGCATTGTGGGTAACCACAAATGTTCACTTATAGCTGAATTATTGCAGATTTGCTTCTGTTTTAAGAAGGAAAATTACACCAAGCTTTGCTTTTTTTAGTAGGAGGGATTTTTGGTCTCTTTTATCCTCCTATACATTCTTAGTAGTTTGGGTCACCCTGAGCTGCTTGGTTACTCTGTTGTACTGGTCCAAGCCCTATCTCATACAGCCATATCAATCCCTGCCATGTACAGATGAGGACTAAAAATCTGAAACAGGCTGTCACATGTGGGTTTGATATGATTGTGTAAAACTTAAAGCTATAGGCTTGCTTGACTTACCAAGGGTGAAAAGAAATAATTTGCATATTTAGTAGCGGTGCATTGTGGGTAATCACAAATGTTCACTTATAGCTGAATTATTGCAGATTTTCTTTTGTTTTAAGAAGGCAAATTACACCAAGCTTTAATTTTTTTAGTAGAAGGTCTTGTTGGTCTCTTTTATCCACCTATACATTCCGAGTGGTTTGGGTCACCCTGAGCTGCTTGGTTACTCTGTTGTACTGGTCCAAGCCCTATCTCATACAGCCATATCAATTCTTGCCATGTACAGATGAGGACTAAAAATCTGAAACAGGCTGTCATGTGTGTTTGATATGGCTGTGCAAAATTTAAAGCTATAGGCTTGCTGTACAACAGTAGTTCTGGATGCTTGCTTGGCTTACTAAGGGTGAAAAGGAATTTGCATATTTAATAGCAGTGCATTGTGGGTAACCACAAATGTTCACTTATAGCTGAATTATTGCATATTTCTTTCTGTTTTAGAAAGGCAAATTACACCAAGGTTTGCTTTTTTTAGTAGGAGGTCTTTTTTGTCCCTTTTATCCCCCTATACATTCCGAGTGGTTTGGGTCACCCTGAGCTGCTTGGTTACTCTGTTGTACTGGTCCAAGCCCTATCTCGTACAGCCGTATCAATCCCTGCCATGTACTGATGAGGAGCAGAAGTCTGAAACAGGCTGTCTACATGTGGGTTTGATATGACTATGTAAAATTTAAAGCTATATGCTTGCTATACACTAGCAGCTATGGATACTTGCTTGGCTTACCAAGGGGGAAAAGGGGTAATTTGTATATTTAGTAGCAGTGCATTGTGGGTAACCACAAATGTTCACTTATAGCTGAATTATTGCAGATTTCCTTCTGTTTTAAAAAGGCAAATGACACCAATACAGTGGGTAGCATTGCAGGAAGTGACAACAGTAGAACGCACGATAGAACACGGAAGAGGTGAGGCATCCCCGCCCGCTGCCTTTTACTAATAGGGGCGGCTGCTACTGTGCTTAAGCAGGAGGGGGAGCGCACATGGGGGACCCAGGTGAGGGGGGGGGGGGTCCTGCTGAGCTTAAGCTGGAGGGGGAGTGCACATGGGGGACCCAGGTGAGGGGGGGTTCCTGCTGAGCTTAAGCTGGAGGTAGAGCACACATGGGGGACCCAGTTGAGGGGGGGTCCAACCCTCCTCCCCGCTGCTGTGCCCAATACCCCCTTCCTGCCCTCTTACGCGGCGTGGCTAGTCTATTCTAATTAACATAACTAATGTAACTTAATGACAGTATGTTTGTTTAGGCTTAAGTTCCCCTTTAACTCATTACCTCCCACACTCCCCAATTTATTTATTTTTGTAATTTAAAAGACATAAAATAAAATATACAATTAAAAAAAAAAAAACATAAATAGTTACCTTAGGGACTGAACTTTTTAAATATTTATGTCAAGAGGGTATAACACTGTTACTTTATAAACTACGGGCTTGTAATTAGGGATGGACGCAAAACTGAAAAAAAATGCACCTTTACTTACAAATAAAATATTGGCGCCAAACATTGTGATAGGGACATAATTTTTTTTTTAAAAGAGAATTTTTATTAAATTTCAAAAAACATAACATGTTATTACAGTACATGGATGAAGAAAAGGAAAAGGAGAAAAAAAAAAAAAGAGAAAATCCAGCAACAAGCACATATATGATGGTAGAGATGCAGATAGCGGTTAGATCTGATAGGGACATAATTTAAACTGTTTTATAACCGGGACAAATGGGCAAATACATTTCATGGGTTTTAATTACAGTAGCATGCATTATTTAAAAACTATAATGGCCGAAAGCTGAAAAATAATTTTTTCCCACTTTCCCATTAAAACACATTTAGAATAAACTAATTCTTGGCATAATGTCCCACCTAAAGAAAGCCTAATTGGTGGCGAAAAAAACAAGATATAGTTCATTTCATTGTGATAAGTAATAATAAAGTTATAGACGAATGAATGGAAGGAGCGCTGAAAGGTGAAAATTGCTCTGGTGTTCAAGGGGTAAAACCCCTCAGTGGTGAAGTGGTTAAAGGGCAAATATAGAAAAAACACCTTTTCTCCATTTACATCCATTATAGCTAACTAGAAGTTAAACCCGCAAATTGTATTTGCTTGACCCATCCTGGTTATTACAATATTCAGATTATGTTCCTAGTACAATGTGTGGTGACAATATTGGATTTGGAAATAAAGGGGTCTTTTCTGTTTTGTTTTTTGCTTTCTCAGTGTACACGATTGATGATTACAAGGCCTTCTTTGCAAAACAGAAATATACCCTCATGGCATACATGTTTAAAAAAAAAACAAGTTCCTAAGGTAACAATATATGTATTTTCTATTATACTCCACACAGTCTTACAACTTACCTGGGACAAACAGAGACTTCATTTCCTTCCACACAGAGAATTCGATTGGTCCTTTGAATGTTCTCAGGTTGAGCTCTTTATCCACCAGAGTTTTTCTGGAGGACAGGGCCTCTTTCTGCTGCTTCTCACACCTGGTGGGAGGAGAACAACCGTTCATACAACATACATTTCAATGTGGGAAATGACTGTTTCCTCAGAACTTAGCAGGGCCCTCATACTCCTACTTACCATTTCAGGCCTGGTGCACACCAAAACCCGCTAGCAGATCCGCAAAATGCTAGCAGATTTTGAAACGCTTTTTCTTATTCTTTTCTGAAGCCTTTCAGCTAGCATTTTGCAGTTTTGTGTAGCGGTTTTTGTGTAGCAGAATTCATATATTGTTACAGTAAAGCGGTTACTGAACAGCTTCTGTAACAAAAACGACTGCAAAATCGCTCTGAACTGGCATGTTTCAGAGCGGTTTGCGTATTTCCTATACTTTACATTGGATCCGCAATCCAAAAAATGCCTCAGCCCGGGAGTAAAGCAGCCCATACACTCAGCCGATTTTCTGGCCGACCGATCGATCCCGATCGATTGATCGATCAATCGATTGCAAATCGGTTGGCCAATCGACCGATCGACGGCCGATTTCGATCGATTTCGATGGATTTCCATCGAACTTGCAGGGTGGAAAATTTAGGTCGATCTGATGAGATTGCTTATC
The DNA here is from genome assembly GCF_040937935.1 of Hyperolius riggenbachi. Lineage (NCBI taxonomy): Eukaryota > Metazoa > Chordata > Amphibia > Anura > Hyperoliidae > Hyperolius > Hyperolius riggenbachi. The sequence continues at coordinate 40,243,931 of NC_090652.1, forward strand.
AGTTTACATTGGCCTTAATGGAAATCTGATGGCAAAAAAATGCCATCAGATCGAATTTCAATAGATTTCAAACTGAAATCTATTGGAATTCTATCCTGGTAAAAAATGTTCTAAAAACGCATCAGATAGATCATCAGATGCATTTCTTATCTATCTGCTGCCAATCTGACGAGTGTATGGGCACCTTAAGCGTTTAAGCAAAACGCCTCCCGCTCTGGTGTGACCAACCCCATTGAAATACATTACTCTAGCGTATCGGGAGCCGCAAGCGGCTGCAAAAACACCTGAAAACCCGCTCGGTGTGCCCCAGCCCTCAGAGATGGACTCAATAAAACCATTGAATACCATTTAAAGCCCAACTAACTCCAAAACTGAAAAACGCAAATTATAGCTTCCACCCAATTGAATAAGTGAATGTCAACTTTATATAAAAGCAAACAACCCAATTCGTGGACCAAATGTCCTTCCAAAACATCAATCTACACAAAAGCTTGAAGGAGCACCCTCCGGAGTAATTGGCGTGCCCAGATTCCTGTTCCTGTGTCCCCAGGAACACACACTGTAGTCTTCAAAGAAGAGTCGGAACCACCGAAATGTATTATAGCTGTTTAAATTTATTGGCAGCAATGACAGACCGCTGTTTCGGGCACTAGGCCCTTTCTCAAATTGCAATAGCCGTGGCAAGTAAAAAAACCACACAGTGCATCCTTAAATACACATCCCACAGGCTGCCAGCCAATCAGACATACAGTGGGCGGGGCTGAACGGAGGACCTGATGGGGAACTGCAAAACTGAGTAACAGCTTGTGCATAATGTTGTCTAATGGCAAAACACCCGCCTACCTGTCCCACCATTGGCTGGATCTTAGGTCCCTCCTGTACTCTCTCCACACCAAATAAACGTGTCCAACATTCCGCATGACGCATCCTCACATGACCCTAACGTCACAAAGTGTGACCGCAACATCGCGCGGCATGCGTTCATAATGTCGCATCACACGTGTAATGTCACGTGAATGCTGCGTACGTAATGACACGTCTCATGCGTAATAACGCGAGATCAGAGTACTCAAAGCCCAATAAGGAACGGAAACATCCTAAAGGCGCAATGACGTCATTGGGACCCCGATCCTAGCCAATAAGGAAAAGTTAAGGTCATGCAGTGGTGAGCCAGCCATTATAAATCAGAACATTAATAGCACAGATATGAGTCTCATATTGTTTCCAAAGCAGGAAAAGTTAAAGTGACTCTGTAACAAAAATTACAACCTTTTTTCTACCATCCTACAAGTTCCTAAACCTATTCTAATGTGTTCTGGCTTACTGCAGCTCTTTCTACTATAACCATCTCTGTAATAAATCAATGTATCTTTCCCCTGTCAGACTTGTCGGCCTGTGTCTGGAAGGCTGCCAAGTTCTTCAGTGTTGAACTGTTCCTCTATGCACACTCCAGTGTGTGTTCTATTTACATAAGCCAGCAGCTTCTCTGCTATCTTATCAGTGATAGAAGAGAGCTGGATAAAAATCCTCCTCTGGAGGCTGTGAAAGGAGCTGGTCTGTCACATACTGAGGAATTAACGACATAGGCAGAGCTGTCTGCAGGAAGCCTGTAATGTTCAGTGCATGAGAGAAGCTGGGGACAGAAGGTAAACACACACAAGTGATCTCTTGAGATTCAGAAGTAAGGCTGTATACAGCCTGCTTGTGTATGGATGTATTTTCTATGTGTGGACATGCTGTACACCAACCTACTTCCTGTTTTGGTGGCCATTTTGTTTGTTTATAAACAAACTTTTTAAAACTGTTTTTGACTACTTTCAATGCGGCGGGGAGCGGTGAAATTGTGACAGAGGGTAATAGGAGATGTCCCCTAACACACTGGTATGTTTACTTTTGTGCGATTTTAACAATACAGATTCTCTTTAAGAAACTTCAGCTGTTATAAATGCAAAAGAGCTTCTCTGAGCTCTCACACCCAACTTGGGTCACGATAGTGCTGTTTTCTAAAGCATTTGTCTCAACTTGTCTCTCGCTGTTTCTCGTTTCTTTATGGTTTTACTGCAGGTGGAAGTTCAAAGGTTCATTAGCCTGCTCTGTTTCATAGTTTAAAATGCAGAAAATATCTTGTAAGCTGAAAATATTAGAGAATGATGCAATGTTATAAAAAAAAAAAAAAACTATAACTGAAAAATAAAAATATGAGACTCTTCTTTGCTTCTAATGTTCTATGAATTATCCATACTACACATACAATTCATTATATCATACGTTTTTCTTTGCTTCAGTGTCACTTTATAGTAAAGCTGTAATGAAAAAAGTGCCCTTATGGTGTACTTACCTTGGGAGGGGAAGCCTTTGGATATTAGTGAGGCTTCCCTCGTCCTCTTCAGCCTCAGGGATCCAGCGCCGGCAGCCCTTTAAAATCTGCCAACAGGCTTGCAGGCGGCACATGCAGTGCGCAGCAATATTTACCAATTGGCGCTCCAGCTCTGTCGCAGAACAAGCTTCCCCTCGGGCTCCAACGTAAATAGCCAAGGCCGATCGGGCTGCTCTACCGGGCAGGTGCAAGCTGTCTGTGCCTGCACAGTAGAGGAGACCCGGTCAGGCTTGGCCATTTCCACCGGAGCCTGAGGGAAAGCTTGTACTGCGCCTGCACAGGAGTGCCGATTGGTAAATATTGTGTGATGTTCGAGGGCTGCCAGCGCTGTATCCCTGAGGTGGAAGATGGGAAAAGCCTCATTATGTTCCAGAAGTTTCCCCATCCCGAGGTAAGTAACCTCTCCAGGCGAAGTTTGCTTTATTACAGATAAAATGAGAACAACCGAGAGCCCGGTATAGTGTAGTATGTATTGGAATAGGTAGGGTAAATTAACAGGTAAGTATTATACTCACAAACATGGGTTGCCGTCCAGGCAACCACTATATAAGCAGGTGGGGAGATTAGACCTGTCCCCACTCAGGATTAAGATGTCGCTCTCTGAAAGAAGAAGAGGGTGCAGCACCCTTCCACCCAGGGTGAAAAAAATCGATATAGCGAAGTACAGAGGCGCCAATAGGATAAAACACACTAAAAGGTTTAAAAAATATTCGGGTGGTGGTGGACCAACCGACCCAAAAACAGACCCGATGCTGTCAGTATAGTCAAACAATTTATTTACATACTCCGAGAACTGCGACGCGTTTCACGGGCAAGATCCCGCTTCCTCAGGCATTAAACAACTGGAGTATCACGCAGCTCTAGGTCCCGATAAGGTTTGGCTTCCCAGAGGTGCCAAACCTTATCGGGACCTAGAGCTGTGTGATACTCCAGTTGTTTAATGCCTGAGGAAGCGGGATCTTGCCCGTGAAACGCGTCGCAGTTGTTCTCGGAGTATGTAAATAAATTGTTTGACTATACTGACAGCATCGAGTCTGTTTTTGGGTCGGTTGGTCCACCACCACCACCCGAATATTTTTAAACCTTTTAGTGTGTTTTATCCTATTGGCGCCTCTGTACTTCGCTATATTGCTTTATTACAGGTTTACTTTACACTGTACCTGAGGAGAAATTCGGGGAACGTTAGATACTCAACCTAGAAGAAGGAAGCCACTAGATCATACATGTCAAACTCCGTCCCGCGGGTCAAATCTGGCCCTCAGAGTCATTAAATTTGGCTCTCAAGTGGTTTCCCCACTTTGCATTATGTTTGGCCCGCTATAAACCACCAGGGAAGCTATATTGGAGGTGAAGCCATACATCCCCCTTTGAGATCGCCATTTCATTCTTGGGACCACTAAGTGTAGCACGCTGCCGGTCAGTCTGGCGCAGGGAGAGCCGAACGATGGCTGGTCCTGCTGCCACTGAAATATCCGGCGGTGTAAAATACTAAAAAAAAATAAGTATACCATGAAACTCTCCCCCTCCAGTAAATACGCCCACAAGCTACCCCCGCCCTCCTACTGGGCACTGGAGATGGGGATGAGTCCCTTGTCCAAGAACTGGAAAAGGGCTCTAGGGGAGAGGTTGAGGCTTTGATGCCCCTCTCTTCCAGTGCCCCCCCCCCTCATATCATGGACTATGTGGGCTGGTATAACTCAGGCTGCAGAGACCCACGTTACAGGGGAAAAAAGTTATTACAGTATAAATAAACTAGAAGTTATGACTGTAGATTTTTTAACTTACTGTTCAATGAAGGACTTGATGTTCTGCAAAGGAAACACAAACAGTAATAAATACAAGTAATAAGAACCAAGCGGCAAATATCTACTCTAAGCCTGGGGGCTCTGCTTACCGACAGGAAAGAAGTGGCTTTAGTCTCCTTCGTCTTCTCCTTGGCCACAGCGATGGCTTGACTCAGGTCCCCTTTACTCTTCTGCATTTGGGTAACGGCACTCTGCATGTCAGTCCTCAAATCCTTGCCCTGTTCCCGCAGCTTCACCAACATTGCTTCCTGCTTTTCCTGCAGGAAGTCCCGCACCTTCTCAAACTCAGCCACAATGTGCTGCTCACACTCGTCCAGGTTAGCCTGAAGCAAGAAGTCAGAAAGAAGGACATATAACTTGTAATACACACTGATAGCCCTGAACGATTTTAGGAAAAGATTGAATTGCACGATTTTTGTAAGAAATTGCCATTTCGATTCTGTAGACGATTTTTGGTACCCAACAGTTTGCTCTGACCATCCAGTCACTCTCTACCTGACGGGGGACAGTCTGCGTCATCTACTATAACTGCGGTCCCCTCTCTGTCTGTCCCGTGTGCTGCTGGCTGGGGGGATGACAGTGACCCATTCACAAGCCTGGCTCTCACTCGGAGAGGGAGGGGGCATGTTCCGATTTGTTAACCCCTCACTGGCCTCCTCTCCAGCATCTACAGGGGAATGTCTCTGTTTTACTTACACATGCAGAGCAGCAGAGAAAACCGCAGCAAAACCGAAGCTCTGACGATCTCAAAAAATCGTTCAGCCCTACACACTGACCATTTTTTTTAATTATACAGCAAAGTCCCTGTTATCCGGAACTCAGGCATCTAGAAGTCTCAACTAACCGGCATGCCCAAGGTGGACAACGGGGGCGGTAAGTACTTTTGTTATTTGCAGAGCTTTTGCGCAATAGAACCAACTTACTGATCCTTCAGGCACATTTTCTACAATTCCTGCAGCTTCTGTGCATCCATGTATGGGTCCTGGCATGTCATGTGACCCGCATTAGGTCACATGACATGCCGGGAGTCGTACACAGAGCCATCTGAAAGCCACTGGGAGCTACAGGAAGTGTAGAAGACTGCGCCCGGAGGATAGGCAAGTTGCTTCTGCTGAACGGGGGGAGGGTGGGGGAAGTTAGTGTTATTTTGGCCAGCTGCTCAAGCAACAGGCAAGCACACATATCAATCTTGTCTGTGCCAGATACTGGGGTCTTTGCTGTATAGCACTGACATTTTCTGCAGCACTTTACAGAGTACATAGTCATCAGTGGCTTTCCTCCGAGGAGCTCACGATCTAATTCCTACCATAGTCATAGGCTAATGTCGCTACTATAGTACAAGGCACTGTGCACAATGGGGCACTGCGGTGCAACGCAACATCCGCATTGTATAGCGGAACACCTATGTGACATTCACAGTGTGGTCTAATGCCGTGCAGCAGCCAAAGACACTGTACTCGGAGTTACCGAAAAAATGTGCGTTGACAGTGAAGCATACTTTCTATTGACTGTATACGCCGCAATGCGCAGATAATGTGTGGTGTGACTTTTAAGGTCCTGCTTAAACAGGTCCACTGAGAATGCAGCCTTAGGCTACATATAAATGCTAGGTGGCAGCTTCAACAGTTTATGATTATTTATTCCTGTGATACAATGACAGCGGCCATGTTTTGTTTGTCACATTACACACAGGCAAGCTGATAGCATCTCCAGCCCTCAGCCTGTGACAAATTCAGTCCCCTCTCCACCTCCCTCTGAAATCTCTGGCTAGTAACCTCCTCCTCCTGCCCAGAATGAGCTCCCATAAGCCCTTGCTACAGTGCCAAGGCACTCTGAAAAAGCTGTGGGCGAGGCTTGTTTAGTTTAAAGGGAGTAAAAAAAAAAATAGAAGAAAAGATGGTGCTGGGCACCCGGCAAAAAGTGGGGTAAAGCACACCTGCTGCAAACATATGCTGTATCGCTCACAAGTCCTCACTCCTGGCTGCAATTCAGTATGCACAGTGACGTGCTCACGGTGATAGGCACACGGAAGAAAGTTCCATGTGATACAAAGAACAAAGATGAGTAGACCGGGCACTGTCCTGTTAACAGCATTTATTTACAGCGTGCAGCCAACTGACATATGGTGATAAGCAAGAAGCATTACATCAAACCTGTCAGACGTCTTGCATCAATACATTCATAGATGCATCCAGAGAGGCTTGCGTGGAGGGACGTGGTGACCAGGGAAGAGGATGTGCACAACAGCCGTTTCGCGCTCTGTAGCGCTTGCTCATATGCGTATCCGGGCAAATGACGGGTAATACTCCCGATCACTCCTTCTATAAACAGAAGGTCTCCCCTTAGTGTTTTTAAAGTAGTTAGTGGTCTTTTTTGAATAAACAGAATGGTTTTATCTTTAATATAATGTAACAAAATCTGACGGCTGGCTGTATATAGAATAATTCTCTTGCAGCGATCTGCCATGACATTAATGGTGCTACAAAACAATTAGTTTCACTGAAGGTATTAATGCCCTTACTAATGTCACTGACGCTTATGGGTCTAACCCTATAATCATCAAGTTACACCAACACCTTTTTGTTTAATTTTCACCTTCAAGTAACACTTCCACCAGCACTGGCGCTTGCACGGACCCCTTGTCCGTCAACTTCCGCCAGTACTGACGTCCTTCCACCTCTGATTCTTTACACTTCCTGTAACCTCTACCTACGGATCAATGACGCACGCTGTGGGCGGAGTCTCGAGCCTTGATCTCCGAGACCCAGAAGCGCCGTCATTTGCCCGGATACGCACATGAGCAAGCGCTACAGAGCGCGAAACGGCTGTTGTGCACATCCTCTTCCCTGGTCACCACGTCCCTCCACGCAAGCCTCTCTGGATGCATCTATGAATGTATTGATGCAAGACGTCTGACAGGTTTGATGTAATGCTTCTTGCTTATCACCATATGTCAGTTGGCTGCACGCTGTAAATAAATGCTGTTAACAGGACAGTGCCCGGTCTACTCATCTTTATGTTTTGTTAGTTTAAAGGGAGAGTATTAAAACAAAAAAAAGTATTGAGCTTGAGGAATGCCCCATAAACTATATGTAAGGAACACAATTATGCAATGAGTAAAAGTTTATCTCGGATCCACTTTAAACGTGTCCAAGGTTGGAGCTGTCTTGATTATGTTTGGCAAGGCATTCCACAGGATAGGGGCAGCATGACAGAAAGTTCTAGCGCCAAAGGTTTTTAGTTGATGGAAGAAGATCACTTACACTTTTCTGTTCAATCTTCTCGTTCTGCTGATCGACCAGCTGTTCAGTCGCCTTCATGGCCTCCTCTAGTGGTGTCACTATGGCAGTCAGCTTTTGCTGCAGGAATACAACATTAACAATAAAAACCACAGCTCCTTTACAACATGGTATATCTACCCCAGGAGGGCAGTTCTCATGGGTAAATGGGGCATTCATGCTTGTCACAGTCCATATTGTCACCATACATTGTACTAGGGACATATTTTAAATGTTGTAATAGCTGGGACAAATGGGAAAACAAATAGTGTGGGTTTTATCCACAGTAGCACATTTTATTTTAAACCTGTTTTTTCTAATTATCCTCATTAACCACTTCTGTGCCAGGGGTATTTTTGCTGATCGGTGCTGCGTGGGCTCTCTAGCCCGCAGCACCGATCAGCTAGCAGCCAGGGAGATCAGACTTCCCCCCTTTTTTCCCCACTAGGGGGATGTTCTGCTGGGGGGGGGTCTGATCGCGCCGGCTGCTTGCGCTTGCGGGGGGGTTCTTCAAAGCCCCCCTCCGCAGCGCTTCCTGGCCTCCTTCCCCTTCTCTCTCTCTCCCTCCCCCTGTGAGCGGCGCAGGACGGATTTCCGTCCTGCGCCTGATGGGATAGGCTTTAGCCTATCAGATGCCGGCGATCCCCGGCTAATCAGAGGCCGGGGATCGCCGATCTCCTCTACGGCGCTGCTGCGCAGCAGCGCCGTTTACATGTAAACACCGGGGAAGATCTTCCCCGTGTGTTTACATTTACCCTGCGAGCCGCGATCGGCGGCTCGCAGGTTGTTCACGGACACACCCTCCGGGAACTGACATGGTACGGCCGCTCGTATGGTTTCCATGCAATCCACTTCGGGATTCAGGGTTAAGCGTACGCAGAATCCTGAAGTGGTTAAAATGCATTTAGAATAAAATAATTTTTAGCAAAATTTATCACCCAAAAAAAGTCTAATTGATGGCGAAAAAACAAGATCTAGATCATTTTGTTGTGATGAATAGTGATAAAGTTTTTGGCGAATGAAAGGGAGGAGAGCTGAAATGTGAAAATTGCTCTGGTCCAGAAGGGGAAAAATCCCTTAGTGGTGAACTGGTTAAAAGACAACTGAAGTAAAAAGAATATGGAGACTGCTATATTTATTTTATTTTAAACAATACCAGTTGCCTGGCAGCCCTGATGATTTATTTGGCTGTGGTAGTGTCTGAATCCCACCAGAAACAAGTATGCAGCTATTCTTGTCATATCTGACACCCGATCTGCTGCATGCTTGTTCAAGGGCTATGGTTAAAAGTATTAGAGGCAGAGGATCAGCAGGGTAGCCAGGCAACTGGTATTGCTTAAAAGGAAATAACTGGGGGGGGGGGGGGGCACTAGATCACCAGGAATGCTATATAAAAGGAAGAAAGGGGGAGGACTAGATTACTAAGGAAGCTACAAAGTGGAGGGAGGAGCCACCAAACACCAGGAAACTGTATACGGGAGGAGGGGGCACTAAAAACCAGGCATTTGTATAGGAAAGGAAGAAGGGGCAGGCACCAGGCAATTGTATTGGGGGGGGGGGCGTAGACACCAGGGAACTGTAAAAGGGAGAGAGCACTAGAAACAAGGGAACTGTATAGGGCCAGCATTAGAAACCAGAGAATAGTATAAGGGAAGGTGGTGGCCACTAGACTTCAAAGTTGGTCCCAGTTTTCAATTTAGGCCCACTGGCTATCAGTTTACCATGCCGGTTTTAAATCATAGATGAGATATGAGTTTTATACCACTTTAAATAACGTTACTACTATGGGGGAGGGTTTTGCTGCCCCAAACACAATCTCCAGGTAAGCACTAATACTGCAGGTCACTTACTCTGTACATCTCCAATGTATCCGCGATGGGCAGGAAACTGTGACCAGCATGCTTCAGGGAGTCCCGACAGACCATGCAAGTCAAGGCTCCATCGTCCTTGCAGAAGAGCTTCAGGACCTCGTCATGCTCACGGCAGTGTGTGGGGACAGGAGCCTTCTTCACGGGCAAAGCAGGGGCAGCACCAGCCATCTTCTTCACCAGGTTGGCCACGGCCTGGTTGGGGATGTACATTTTGCTGTTGATAACCTTTTGGCAGAAGGGGCAGGTGAAGGTGTCCCCCTTCCAGGCCTTGTCCATGCAGCCACGGCAGAAGTTGTGGCCACACATGATGATGATGGGATCTTTGAAGATCTCTTTGCACAAGAGGCAGATTAAGTCTTCGTCCATATCCCCAGATCCCACCTGCTTGCTTGTCCGAGGATCAGTAACTTCGATCTTTGCTTTCTAAAAGAGAGAAAATGAATAGTAAGGGGAAGTAGGAGAGACAAAGGTAGCACTGGCAGCAGAGACCATAGTGGTCACACACCTACTGTCACAGACATTTACAACATGACAAAGATGTGCTTAAATCTTTTAACGCAAACTTGTCTCACGTGAAAAGTGAAGAGAGGGATAAGCAAATACCAATTGCCTGGCTGTCTTGCTGATCCTCTGCCTCCAATACTTTCATATATTATGAAATTAGTATATTATATATTATGGCCACCCCTATGTAAATCGACTGGAAGTATGAAAAAAAAAAATGGGTAGGGTTTATTGGTCTTTAAGGAGTACAAAGTGCAGCCTAACGCACATTTCTCAGAGGCATAAAAATTGCAAGTCCGTCGTTCATAGAATCGAAAGTAAATATCATACAAGCATGGCACTGTATCCACCCAGATGTCGAGAGCTTTCACATAGGGTAGGGCGGAAGGATCTAAAGTTAGACGCAATCCTGTGTCCCAGTAAATAAACTCCTGCGAATAGCAGGTAGAATAACCATATCCTATAAGACAACAGGATGAGACAAGATTTTGAAGCACTGCGTGAACTTAGATAATCCCATTGGTTGAGGTCCAGGGAAAAAAGTTACGTGTGTGTGTGTGTGTGTGGTGTGAGTGTAAAAACAGGTTCTCTTTTCCAGCAAACTCTCTTGCTAGTTAGGCAAATTATTAACCATCTTGGCGGTAATGACGAGCTCAGCTTGTCTATTACCGCCGCGGTGGATTGCTCAGCCCCTGGAGGGTCTTTAATAAAAATTTTCTGTGGGGTGTGTAGCTAGCACTTGGCTAGCTACATCACCCCCCCCCCCCCACCCTCCCGATCACCGCTGGCCCGCTCTGATCCCCCCCCCACCCCCCGATTGCCGCCGAATACATACAAAGACAAGCCCCCCCCCCCCCGCGCAGCCTCTCCTTAGCCTCCAGGGGTCGCTACGGCGGCGCTCTGAACCGTGCATGCCCAATCATCGCCATAGCAACACCTGAAGCTATGGCGGAAGTCTCGGCCATCTCGCGGGATTGCGGGCAGGTAAATATCGCCAGCAGCGATCGGGGGGGGGGGGGGGGGGGAGGGCTGGTTTGAAGTGTAGCTACCAACGTAAACACATTTAAAAAAAAACAAACAAAAAAACACCCGCATTGCCGCAATAAATAGAAGGCCAGGGTGGTTAATGCAGCTTAAAAATGAACCAATCAAATCCTGCTGAGGTAAAGATTGATGGGACCATTTTTCGAGCTGCGTGAATTTGCATATAAAATATGCATAATCCTGCATCAACTCAAAATGGATTTGCATCCCATTGACCATCCCTAACTGACTGAGCAGCCGCTATTTTGATATTAGTGGGAATTCCCCATATTGCCAAACAGTGGTGGGCCTCCGGTAGTGTCATCTTATTGTGAGACAAAGGGCTCTAGTCACAAAACTTCGCATTAATAACTTCTTTATCACCTAATTTATAAAAAGAACCTTTCAGGCCATTTACAAGCAAAATAATCATTCAAAGTAAGTTGTTCCTGATTAAAGGAAATCAGAGATGACCGCTTTGGCACAAAATGAACATACGCCCCGATAGATTTTACAAAATAAATACTATACCTGGTCTTTTCGCTGCTCTGGTGGGCCGGTTTTTCAGTTTTTATTACTAAAGCTCCATGCAAAACACAGTCCATCAGAAAAGCATATTATTTAGTGGGCTGTGTGCAAAATGAAACCTCCATTTCTAAAAACCTCTTATGACTAATATAGAGAAAAAAAAGTTTTTCAATATACCCTTATATTAGCAGCTCCTCCCATCTGATCACTGCTCTCTGTGATGCTGCAAGTATACAGAACAGGAAAGCAGAGCCAGAAGGGGGCAGGGCTTGGGCTTAATACATCAGAGAAGACAGACTCAGCTGTAATGATTCCTGAGCAAAGCCAGACTGAATGCTTAGTCGGGAAGTTTATCAAGGCTGATAACAAGCAGGCTGAGCAGTGAAGGATGAAACAGAAATCATGGTAGGTGTTTTCTCTAATGTTCCCACTGATATAAATGGTAAAATACATGAGGGTGCTTCGTCTCTGGTTCACTTTAACTTCATTTAAATATTACTTCTCCTACCTTAATTATATAATATTTTTGCTCTTTGGGAGCTTAAAAATGTAACTAGATAAGGTGAAAACAGGTGAAAAAGCGTTGTGAATTACACCCTATGAGATGTTATCTCACCTTATCTGCAAAACATGTTTCCAGCACCAGCAAAGCACTAAACAGTGGGTAAGGAAAAATGCCCACCATGGACTTCATTCAATAATTATTCCCCAATATAGGGGTACTTTAAACATGACGTCTACAAGTCAGCAGAGGCTATACTAGATCAGTGGTTCTTAACCTGTGTTCAATCAGACCCGAGGGGTTTGGTGAGTCAGTCTCAGAGTTTTGGTAAAGGTGTCCCTTCCATAAATATTCTTTGAGTTATGAGAATAGATTGTAGATTAAAAAAATGTTGTTTGGCTTAAAGGATACCCAAATATTCAGTCCTGACAGGAAGTGACTACAGTGTGACCCTTTCTGATAAGAAATTCCAACTATAAAACACTTTCCAAGCAGAAAATGGCTTCTGAGAGCAAGAAAGAGATAAAAAGGGGAATTTCTTATCAGTGAGGGTCACACTGTAGTCACTTCCTGTCTGAGTCAGGACTGAGTCAGCCACTTACACACCTCATATTTAACTCTTTCATGCAGGGAAAGAAAAAAGGAACACAGCATAGTTATTTGTGTGCTAGGCACTGTACATACATGTGTCTATCTCATGTCACATGTCACCTCGGGTATCCTTTAAATTACATTCCCGTCACAATTTATGGTGAAGAAATTTGATTCTGGAATAATGCTACAGTGTATATTTTCCCCTATGAACAACCCCCCCCCCCCTCCCCCCCCCCCCCAGTGACCAGGCTATTTTTTACAATTTAGTGCTCTGCAGCTTTAATGGCTCACTGCAGGGCCATAGAATACAGCACACAAACCGATCCCCCCCCCCCCCCCCCCTTTTTCATCCCACCAACAGAGCCTGTCAGCGTTTGAGAGGGGATCGCGACCGAAGCCTCTCCAGGGGACAGCAAGAGTCACACGGCTGTCCCCAGTACAGTGCTACCGTAGATCGCAGCGCTGTACAAGGTAAATAGGCCGCTGTTTCGCTGTCTAACAGTCTGCTAGCGACCGGTAGACTGATGACGAAACGGAGATCCGTCATTCAAGAGGGGATGCGCGCGCAATCCCCTGCAAAACCCCGCCCCAGGACTTGACGCCTTTCGGCATGAGGCGGTCCGGGGCTGCCACCTTCCCTACGCCTATCGGCTTTAGACGGCCGGGAAGGGGATAATGTTAAAAATCAATCTTATTGGCTCAGGGAACTTATATTCGCAGTCACAGTTAGTGCTGCAGCAGATAGTGCCGGAGGTTTAGCACAGGCGCAATGCCCAACAATGCACAGCTGTGCTTCAGGTATAAGACTTGTATCTACGTCCTCGTGGCTTAAATGAAGTCACAGAGGACATAGATATACAGTAGTGGTGGAAAAAAGTGGTTAAAGAGTGCCTAAATTATAAATTACAGTTTGCTTTAACCCTCCTGGTGGTATAAAAAAATTCCGCCAGGAGGGAGCACAGCAGTTTTTTTTTTCTTATAACATGTAGCGAGCCCAGGGCTCAAAGAACGGGATTTCCTGGCGGGATGACGTCACCGACGTCGGGACGTCATTGGGAGTCCCGAACCACCCCTCAGCGCTGCCTGGCACTGATCGGCCAGGCAGCGCACGGAATCTGGGGGGGGGGGGGCACGCGGCGCGGACGGCGGCGATCGGTGTGCTGACGCAGCTAGCAAAGTGCTAGCTGCGTGCAGCAAAAAAAAAAAAAATTAAACAAATCGGCCCAGCAGGGCCGGAGAAAACCTCCTGCGCGGCTTACCCCGGGGTTACCGCCAAGGAGGTTAAACCTAATAAGTTGCCAATATATATATATATATATATAAAATCACACATGATAAAGTGTGATTTTCTCACCCCTAGGGTCCGTATCTCACATATGGTATTGAAATCTCCGCCCCCAGTGTAAAATTGGGCCTTTGGGGATTGATGTCATAACTCCACCCCTCATGTCCATGTGATCTAATCTAGGCAGACAGATATCTGAAATAAGAATTATAGCAAACGGACACGATAAGACAGGCTGCAGCAGTTTTCCTGTCTCTTCTCTCTCCTACACACTGTGAAAAGAGAAGTAATTTGATCCAGGCAGGCAGAGAGCAGGGGAGGGAGGGGCAATGGAGTTAACCAGGCTGGAGAGGTGGGCACAATGCTTTAGCAAGGCTTCAGGATAAATAAGGAAGTGCTACTTACAGATATAAATGTGAGTGTTCTATCCACTATGATGTATCAGATGTAACCTTTATATGTTCACCTAACTGTACATAGTGCCTAGACTACATATATGTATTGCCATTCAGACCTTTTTGGGTGGAGGTGGTCTTTATTAAGAACCATTGTACAAGACAATAGCAGTAGGACAATGGATAACCCCACCATGCTGAGGGGAGCACTAGAGCTGACTGGACAGCCTCACATTACCTTTGTTGCAGGCGCAACATCTTCACCTTCCTGCTTCTGAGGTGTCTTTCCAGGTCGGGATGCCATTTGGTCCTTTTCCGTTACACAACTCCTCTTCCTTTACAGATTTTGTCAAAAGGCGCGATTTGTCCACACACTTGATCTTTTATTCTGGTGAGTCACTGCAACAAAAACGCAAATTAGGCCTCTTGCACACTACATGCGATTCCAATCTTTTATCTGATCCGATTTTGGATTCCAATTAAAAAACGTACTGCATGCTGCTGAGATTTTTAATCGGAATCCCAAAAAAAAAAAAAAAAAGCATTAAATCGAAATAGCATGTAGTGTGCAAGAGGCCTTATAGCGATCTGGTTCTGAACTCCGGCTGTATCAGGGATACGAGAAAATCCCCTAGGGAATCGGGAACAGTGGTTTACTATATCAGAAGTTTTCTATATCAGGAATTGTCATACTCAAGCACATAAAGTATACTGTAGTACTATATCTTAATACAGTTAATTGAGAGTTAACAGTATTTTTTTTATGTTTAATGCTTTAACAAGCGAGCACAGACAGCGTCTAAGCTGGATCACAATGCACAGTGCTCAATATGCAGGGATTTGCATGCAATAATCACGCAACAGCTTGCACAGGTCTAACCAGCTAATGCAGGCACAATACTTATAGTGCGTTCCTCTGTCCACATGTCTGTACAGCCTGGATGATACTGTAGTATTGCAGCCATGCACAAGCAAGTCACAGATGACAGGCAATTCCCTCAGTAAGCAGGCAGTAGGTTACACAGGAAGCATAGATCTCACCAGCTGGTGCTTTTGAGGTAATCCACGCAGGCCCAGAGTAGTGTGCAGGTTGCAAGCAGCCAACAGTTGGCTGTCTGCCCGCCCACCAATCACGGCTCACGGGTGTACGACTGACATATGATGCATGTGCCCGCCCACTTTCCACTATAGCCGGATACAGAATACCGCAGGGGCCAACAACCAGGTATAACATAACAGAAGATCTACTGTATCAGAGTTCACTATACCAGGTGTTACTCCCATATACTTATAATGGGGCTTGGCTGGGACCTGGACATTAGTTTACTATACCGAAACGTTAACTATATCAGATTTTACTATAATGAGAATATACTGTACTAGTTTCCTTGGAAACTCTGGATGTGGTAGAGGCGTGTTTTTTTTTTTTGTTTTTTTAGCACCGTTATTCAATAAATACCAATTTTGTATGTAAAAAATATTTTTCAAATTCCCAAAGCAGAGACCTGTACAACGAACCGTTATAGTGAACCGAAGGTGGGAAAAAAAAAAAAAAAACTGATCAGATAAACAATTACGGTATATTTATCCTCCTACTCCTAAAAATGACTTTTTAGATATCCAATGATTTTAATTTTAGATGTAAACATTTACAAACTAGACTGAAAGCTTTGTTTCCTCTGCTCAGTGTCAGCCTATTAAGTGTCCCAAAGTGAGGGTCAATAGTTCATGGATTTTATCTTTTCCTTCCCTCGGAAGTTGTATTCTGCCAGGAAAACTTTTATGGCTGTAATTTGCTTATCAGCGATTTTGACTAGATTCCCAATAAGCTACCTGACAAGACAGAAGCTGTCACTGCCATGCCTAGAAATTATCTCTTTCAGGCAGCAAAATAAATCAAGTAAAACAGACTGGTTATTAATAGGTTTTGTAGTGTACATTAGGGTTGCAACGATATAAAAATCCACAGTATGATAACTGTCTAAAAAAAATACCACAGTATGATGGTATTATACAATTATTTGGACCCAGCAATCCAGCGCGACTCCACTTAGCATGTGACACTTGGTGCGCAGATGCAAGTACGGAGGAGCCAAAAGAGTGGACATATTGCGTACGCACGGTGCAGTATGTCCAGGTTAAAGGTCAGGAAAGTCGCCAAGACACCAGGATGTATTCTAGAAGAATGACGGCTGACGGAGGAGAACAAGAGGAGCGGTATGTATCTACTTTTAACCCCCTAACCACTGCATCTTCCATTTTTACCAGAGTCTTTTGTCTCTGATATCCTTTAAATGATTTGCACGTAAAGTGCAATGTGCTGTAGTCCTCGAAAAGCAATGCCCACGTCTCCAATCGCTACCAGGTTTCTGACATATCCAATCTCCTCCCTATGAAAAACAGAATCTATTTTGTGCAGTAGTGATCTGAAAATCAATCCCATTGTTGATTAGGAGCAGATCAGACATGTTGGTTTGGCCTGTCGATCTGACGAGAAATTGCATGGTTTGTACCTAGCATTATAGGTGCTAACGAGCAGCACCCTTCAGAACTGCTAGATTTCCAACAGGTTGTAATAAACTATGCCCACAATATTCAGCCAATCACAATGCTTAGTGCTCTAAGAGGGTGCTGTGATTGAAGAACTGTTCCCTATGAGGTTTCCTGTTGAGTCCCCTAAAGCAGACTAGTGCCAGATTATACTCTTCAGGTACGTACACACGTCCAACTTTTTCGACCAACTTGTCTTCTGACTTGTCGTTTGACTGACAAGTTGGACGCGTGTACACGCTGTCGAGCAACTGATAACAGCCGGTTTGCTCAACCCTGTCGTTCAAAGGACTGTAATGCTGGGAATACACGAGTCGTTTCCTACTTATCAATCGAGCCGCTGATGGCTCGATTGATTTTTTCCGACGTGTCCGATACCCCGCTGGATCGATTCTGCGCTCGTGGACAATGAGACGAAAACGAGCGGCTGATAAGGAGCGCCCGCGGGGACAAGCGGGAATCGATCCAGGCGCATGCGGGGGACGCGGCGGGAGTCGATCAAACGACTTTTAGTTGTTTGTCCAACTGATAGATGTTCAAATAAGTTGTTTGATCAGTCATTTAATCTAGTCTATTGTTCTATCCAGTCCATTGTCCATTATCAAGCTGGGTAAAGCAGATCCAAGATGAAAAACTTATGCTGGGTACACACGTTGAGATTTCCCACTCAATCCGCGGGATGAATTTGATTATTTACGACATGTTCAATCGGGTTTCGATCAGTACAGCCGTCGATTTTGCATACTTATGCTAAATTGACGGCTGTATCGAACTAAACCCAATCGAACATGTCGGAAATAATCGATCGATCCCGCGGATCGAGCGCAAAATCGCAACTTGTGTATCCAGCATAACAAGTAACTTGTCTATATATCTTATCTAAAGTTTATATAGTTTACACAGCAAATCTAGCTGCAACCAGCTTAAATAGAATATGATTATTTCTGTGAGACAATGAGAGTAGCCATGTTGTGATTGTCACAGTAAGCTGATCTGTATCTCCAGCCCTCAGCCTGTGAAACCTTCCCTCCTCTCTCCTCCCCTCTGAAATCTCTGGCTAGTAATACCTCCCCCTTCTCCTGCCCAGACTGAGCTCCCATAAGCCCTTGCTACATGAGTCTGAAAATGCCAAGGCTCTCTGAAAAGCTGTGGGCGAGGCTTGTTTAGTTTATAAGGAATTAGAGTATTAAAACAAGACAGAAAAAGTAGTTGGCTTGAGGAATGCCCTATAAACAATATGAAAGGAACACAATTATGCAATGACTAAAAGTTTATCACGGATCCACTTTAATCTAGTCCACTGTTCTATCCAGTCTATTGTCCATTATCAAGTTGGTTAAACGACATGTAAATTAGCACATCAACCGCTTTGTTTGGTCAGTGTGGACAGGACGTCTGAACGACTTGTTTTAACTACAAGTCGCCCAAACGACAAGTTGTTCGAAAAAGTTGGATGTATGTACGCGCCTTTAGCCACTGACAGATCAGATGTTTGACAGATTAGCTGCATGCTTGTTTCAGATGTGACACTCACACTACTGCAGCCAAAGACATCAGCAGGTGGCCACAGCTGCTGCAGCATTCTAAATAGTCCCGTAATGTGCAGCTTGCAGGGATGAGTGACGGATTAAAAACAGATGAAATCCGAATGGGTTTCAATTGGATTTCATCCTCTTAATTACTGCAGCTGGACGGGGGGGGGGGGGGGGGGGGGGGAGTAAAACTTACCCAGCATGCATCTTCTTTCAGAGTACATTTGAAATCGGCGCCGGTAGACTTGGGCGCAGGATACAGCGGTATATGGCTGATCCTGCTTCTGCACAAGTCCGGGCCGATTGAATTACTATTCCCCCTCCAGGCCGACATGGATAGTGGGGGAATGAAATAATTCGGCTTCCAGCGATTGCTGGAGGCCGAATTATTATGTTTTTAAGCAACCTCGGCTTCGTCTTCAGACGGAGCCGACGTTACTCACTGAGCGCTGCAATAGGAGTGATTCCTATTGAAGTCTATGGAGGCGCCGGCTGCGCCCAAATCTAGCAGCGCTGAAAAGCACCGCTCCGGTCTTTCATCTGTCCCACCCTGCATTCCAAGCTGTGTCACATGACTACAAACACTTCCTCCTTTTGGGTTAAAGGAGAAAGTGTTTGTAGTCACACGACGCGGATTGGACCGCAGCGTGGGAGGTGCTGTGGGACGGATGAAAGAAGACGCATGCTGGGTAAGTTTAAGGCCCCCCCCCCT
Source organism: Hyperolius riggenbachi (assembly GCF_040937935.1). Lineage (NCBI taxonomy): Eukaryota > Metazoa > Chordata > Amphibia > Anura > Hyperoliidae > Hyperolius > Hyperolius riggenbachi. Next base: position 40,262,887 of record NC_090652.1, read on the forward strand.
TAACATACCCGCCCAGCTTCAGTAATTAGGAGGAAGAACTCCGAATGAAACCCATTTGGATTTCATCTGTTTTTAATCCGTCGCTCATCCTCGGCAGCTTGCAGCTGGACCAATACTGCTGTCGGTCACAGTGATGTCATAGCGATACGCCATTGGGCCAGCGGGGGGGGGGGGGGGGGGGGCAGGCTTTATACAATGCAATACAATAACATTTCTATAGCGCTTTTCTCCCATAGGACTCAAAGCGCTTAGGCTCTCTCAGATTCAGTAATTAGTAGGATGAAGTATTCACACAACAAAAGTTATATTTCTGCAAATGCCAAACTGAACAGGTGGGTTTTCAGTCTGGATTTAAACACGTCCAGGGATGGAGCTGTCCTGATCTGTTGAGGTAAGGAGTTCCAAAACGTAGGGGCAGCATGACAGAAGGCTCTGGGACCAAAAGTTTCCAAGTGGACTCTGGGTATGACTAGATTATTAGAACCTGTTGATCTGAGAATGCGGGGATTGCTACGCAGCTGCAACATATCTTTCATGTATCCAGGGCCTAAATTATTCAGGGATTTAAATGTCAGTAGGCCGATCTTGAATAGGACCCTCCATTCTATAGGTAGCCAGTGAAGGGAGTGCAGGACTGGCATTATGTGGCAGTGACGGGGTTGGTTGGTTAGCAGTCTGGCAGCAGTATTCTGTATCAGCTGTAGTCGGTACAAGACCTTTTTTGGAAGGCCAGTGTAGAGAGCATTGCAGTAGTCCAGTCGGGATGTGATGAAGGCGTGGACTAAGGTTGGCAGATCTTCTGGGGGTATGAGGTGCTTGATTTTTGCAATGTTCTTCCGGTGAAAATAGGATGATTTCACCACAGCAGAGATTTGAGTTCTGAAGTTTAAATCCCAATCAATTAGAACTCCCAGGCTACGCACATGATCAGAGCTGCGCAGATCCGTGCCTCCTATTCCCAGTGGTGAAGACTGCAAGTTAAGTTGTTTTGTTATCATGCTCTGCCCTCCTATCAGAAGGACTTCAGTTTTGTCTGCATTTAGTTTCAGCCAGTTGTCATTCATCCATTGCTGTAGTTCACGTAAGCAGGCGTTTATAGTTAGAGTTGGGTCTGTCACACCAGGCTTGAAGGAAAGATATAGTTGAGTGTCGTCTGCATAGCAGTGGTATGTCAGGCCATGTTTTTGGATTAGTTTTCCCAGCGGTAACATGTAAATCGTGAAAAGCAGGGGAGAGAGGATTGAGCCCTGGGGCACCCCATACCTAAGTGATACAGGGGTGGACAGGAAGGGCCCCATAGACACTTTGTGGGTTCTGCCACTCAAGAAGGATTGGAACCACTGAAGAACTATGCCATCAATGCCGCAGTATTCCTGTAGCCTGTTTATCAAGATGTCATGGTCAACTGTATCAAAGGCTGCAGAAAGGTCTAGCAGTATGAGGATGGAGCACTCTCCTCTGTCTCTTGCCATGAGCAGGTGGTTGCATATTTGGATGAGGGCCGTTTCAGTGCTGTGGTGTTTCCTGAAGCCAGACTGGAATGGGTCATAACTGTTGTTTTGTAGGATTTTGGCTTCTAGCTGGAGGTAAACAGCTTTTTCAATTAGCTTGCCCAGAAAGGGAAGGTTAGAGACAGGTCTGTAGCTGGTCATTGCATCTGGGTCCAGGGAGGGTTTTTTGAGGAGAGGCCTGATGATTGCTTCCTTCAGTAAAGCAGGAAATATCCCTGATTTTAAGGAACAGTTAACAATTTTTAGGAATACCGGTACGAACAGGTCGGGGCAGTGCAACATGAACTGTGTTGGGCCAGGATCTAGGTCACAGGTAGTTAGGCGGACGTGAAGGAGGATGCTTGATGTGACTTCTTCATCAATTTCTTTGAAGTTTGACCAAGGTGTTACATTGTCTCTGCTAATGGTCTTCGGCGCTATATTAGGCTCAGATGCTGTAAGTTGGATGGCGGACCTTATAGCGGAGACTTTGTCTGTGAAGAAATGGGCAAATTGGTCACAGAGGTCCTTTGAAGACTCGATGTTAAGTTTTTGACATGCCGGGTTGCAGAGTTTTTCCACTGTGCGGAACAGTTGGGCTGGTTTGTTAACTGCATTTGCAATCTCTTTGTGTAGTTCAGCACCTGCATACATAATACTGACACTGCATGTATAAATTCATCCATTTAAAAGAGAAATTGTTAGGGGACAACATCCAACGCTAATTACTCTTGTACCTAGGGATAGGAACAAAGATTTTTTTCCCAAGCCCCCAATAGACAGTATAGAAAAAAAAGACATGTATGCTGCTATTACTACTACATATAGGTGGATGAATACATAATTAAACACATACACCTGTACCGCTAGAAAAACTCCAGTAGTATCTCTTTATAGTAATCCTCTGGCTATAGTAAGCTCAGCCCCTAAGTCCTGGCCATGAGGCTGTGTGAGTGTACAATGTATGATAACCAAATCTGATCTAGTAAACTGCTCACATGGTAATCTGCTTTACCAGGGCCCTCGCACTGCTGTATAAATATACATATATGTGGATGAATACATAGATACACCTTCACCACTAGATAAACTCCAGTCGAATCTCCTTATAGTAATCCTCTGGCTATAGTAAGCTCAGCCCCCAGGTCATACCATGAGGCTTTGCGAGTGTACAATGTATGATAACCAAATCTGATCTAGTAAACTGCTCACATGGTAATCTGCTTGGTCAGGGCCCTCGCACTGCTGTATAACATATAATGATTCCTCTCTGAACCCATTGTACCTGTGTGCACAGCTCCGTCACGATTTTCTCTAGAAAAATCCCCAGTCCTCTTCATTCAAGCTGGCCGAGAACTGCTTCCGGGTCACTGAGGCTGCCCAGTGCCCACATTTCCTGTCTGATCGTGCTGCATCAGTGCTGCCCTCCATGGCAGACATGCGCAGACACCACTTCCTCTTTGTACTGAGAAGAATCGGCAGCGCAATCAGACACAGCGCAGCTCAGACTGTGTTGCTTCTGCACAGCTGCTTCCTAATGCTTGTTTGGCAGCATCACATCAATGTTCTGGATTGTCTACATTTTATTGGGTCTTTCCCTTTATAAACCACTAGGAGTTTCCAGTATGCTTATGTAAATATAAATAATACTAGTTGACATAAGCCCATTTAAAAACAGGCTCTAGGTCTCTGTCCTGCCGCCGCCGCCACCACATGTTAGTGCGCATGCACGCGTAGCCGTCCTCCGCCCACACCCGTCCACACGCACGCGTCCGCCTGGCCCATCCTCCAGTCCCAACTGCTGTCTGTGCGCACATGCGCAGTAATGCATACGCAGGGACACAGAGACAGGTGAATGCAGGAACACTTGTCTCTTATCAGTAAATAATAAGGACTGCAGGCTTACACCCCTGTAGTAGAGATGTATGCGAACGAGCTGCTCGTCGCGAACATCTATGGGCAGCCTGGCCCTGTACTACTTCCGGGTCACAATCTCACGCAGTAGTACACCTGCCATGGCCCGGACACGTTTATTAGTACCCAGGCCTGGCGGTGCAAGTCCTTGATTGAGCGCCTGTGGCCGGAGATGCTTTGCGCATGTATGTGACAATCAAGGATGAGCACTGCCTACAGTGACCAGATTTTTCTAGGCTCAACCTGGGATTGGAAATGGGCTTGTCCATGACTGTTTTGGAAAAATGGGCATGTCCATGACATGGTGTGGGTGGAGCAAACTATAATATAACTCTGAGGCAGTGGGCCAGAGTTTCCTCCCAGAACACAGATAGACAAAGGCTATCATTCATAAAAGTGTGGTCGGTAATGAAAATCAGCATGGGAAAACACCGCTTTCGGTATTTTAGACTTCTGTGTGGTCATTCATAAAAAAGTGTATAGTTGCGATAGCAGTGCAGAGATTTCTCGAACTAGCCTGCCGGTAGGCTTGCGGAAACACAGGAAGCTGCCAAGTTGATACATTTCTCCGTGTTTCACTCTTACTGCAGCTGCCTGGGAGGCCTGTCTCCATTAAGTTAGCATGGTTATCGCCACATCCGAGGGAGCGATATTCCTCGTCTGCATACCGCTTGCATTAATTTTTATGAATTGACCTTTTGTGTCTTTTTTTGAAGATAATCACCGCATAAGGCGGTAATTTATCGCTCTGCTCGGGAATGTCAGCTTTTCATGCGGAAACAGCTTTTATGAATAAACACTTTGCCAAGTGCTCGGGAAATTCAGCTGTTTTCAGCATTTCCGCATGCGGAAATGCTTTATGAATGATACCCAAAGCGACCCTAAGGTAATTAGGAAATGTTCCCCAAACACATAAGAAAGCAGTGTTCCCACAATGATGTAGTGAAATGGGAGATTTGCATCATTGATGTCAGTCCATGACATGACTATGTACTCTGTAAAGTGCTGCAGGAGATGTCAGTGCTATATAAATACATAATAATGATATGGTGGGACATTAAACTTTAGCCGGTATTAAATTGTGAGCTCCGCCAAGCACAAGCGTGTGAGGGGGGGGGGGATGCGACCCGTAACAGGTGGGGTGACCCCGGCCGCCTTGAGCGCTGAGGGAGGGGGGAGTCAGCCACAGAGAGGGTAGCCCGACCTCTTCCTCCCTTCCTCTCCCCGAGCCACCCTCCGTGCTCCCCCCTCTGACTGCAGAGTTAGCGCAGGGAAGCACTGTAAATAGTCACTCACCTCCCTGGTTCCAATCACCGCTCAGTTGCCGATGGTCTTCTCCTCTGCATAGACGCTTATACACACGCTGCTTCCTGTTTAGCAGGAAGCAGTGTGTGTATAAGCGTCTATGCAGAGGGAGTCAAATACTCTAGCTACGCCACTGCCGCCAAGGACATCACTACATTCTCTGTAAAATGCTGCCTGATGCTGGGCATACACGGAGCAATCCGGCGGCTTGATTAGCCGCCGGATTGACTCCCGCTCGTCCCCGCGGGCGCTTCCTTATCTTCTGCTCGATTCCCCGCTATTGTCTGCCCGCGGCGATCGAGCAGGGAATCAATCCGCGTGGTGATCGGACCTGTCAGAAATTATCAATCGAGCCATCAGCGGCTCGATTGATAAAAAAAAAAGTGCCATGTATGCCCGGCCTGAGATGCCAGTGCTATATAAATACATAATAATATCGTAGGACATTAGACTAGGACTATGGTGGGATTAGATTGTGCGCAAAATCTGCAGAAGCTGCTGATGCTACAGTATTAGCAAACCCATTTAATAATTATGAGCCCCCAAATAGTTTTGAGCCAAAATTTTTGAAATTTCGTGTTACCTTAATTACGGACGCAAATTTTGCCGCTACGACACGAATTTGTAATTTCATAATTGCCATACAAACCGTAATTGGGAATTCCATAAGCAAAATTTCGGTTTTGTAATTTCGCGTTTCATCGCAAATTCGTGTTTAATGTGAAATTTCGTAATTTCATTTTTTCTATAGAAACAAAGTTATTTTAGTTACGAAAATGAATGTAATTTCATTTCTAATAGTAATTATGAACATTTAGGTAATGACTAAACTCAGGAAAGTCACTCATTGATTGCAATTACTGATTGCAATTACTGATAATGCAAAGGCCCCTGCACATGCTGTTGCTTTAAATGTATCAGGAGGCTCTTTCTACAGCCACTTCTAATGGTGGTCATACACTGGTCGATTCTTCCATCAAATCGACCAACCGATAGAACCCTCTCTGATATAATCTGATCAGAGAGGGATCGTATGGCTGCCTTTACTGCAAACAGATTGTGAATCGATTTCAGCATGGAACCGATCACAATCTGTGGAGCCGCCGCCGCCCACATACATTACCTGATCCGGCCGGCGCAAGTCCCCCGGTCTCCGCTGTCTTCTTCTCCGCGCTCGGCTCCAGATTCACTGAACTTCCCGTCCGGGGAAGTTGGAGCCTACTGTTTAAACTTCCTGCCGGGACAGGAAGAAGTGAAGCCTGCTGGACTTGGAGCCCAGCGGAGAAGGAGCAGCGGTGACACGCGCTGGCGGAACAGGTAATGTATTGCCGCTGTATTGAGTCGGTCATCGGGCTTTTGAACGGCGCTATCGACGCACTCCCGAGCCGCCGGCGATCAAGCGAAATCTTCCGCATGGACAGGAATGACGGGAATCAATGGGAACAATCGATTTCAGTCGGAAATCGATCATTTGGTCAACGTTTGCGCAACAGTTTCACAGCAGATTCAATCACAGTTATCGAATCTGCTGTATATCGGCGGGAAAATCGTTAGGTGTATGGGCCCCTTAAGACAGGTGCACTTAGCTGTCATTTTGAGACACTTGGTTTTGGGCCTTGCAATATCTGATAATGCAAAAGTCCCTGCACATGCTGTTGCTTTAAATGTATCAGGAGGATTTACCTGCAGCCAATTCTAAAGGCTCATACACACATCAGACTATAGTCTTTGGAAAATGAAAGATCACAGACCAATCTTACCACCCTTCATGTAGTATGAGAGCCATACTCTACACAGTCTTTTCTATGGAGCTAAACTCCACATCAGAAAAAAATCTTTGCAAGATGCTGCACACACAGATGCTGTGCAGACACAAAAGATCAGTATCTGCAAAAGATCTGTTCCTGCCAAAAATCCATTCCTGCAAATTGCAATGATAGTCTATGATATTTGCAGATCATCATACACACATGATTTAACTGGCATTCATCTGCAGATCAAGCAATCATCTGCAGATCTGAAAATCCATCCTGGTGGATCTGATCTGCAGATGAATGTCAGTTAAATCATGTGTGTATGATGATCTGCAGATCTCATAAACAATCATTGCAATTTGCAGGAATGGATTTTTGGCAGGAACATAACTTTTGCAGCTACTGATCTTTTGTGTCTGTACAGCATCTTTGTGTGCAGCATCTTGCGAAGATTTTTTTCTGATGTGGAGTTCAGCTCCATAGAAAAGACTGTGTAGAGTATGGGGCTCTCATACTACATGAAGGGTGGTAAGATTGGTCTGTGATCTTTCATTTTCAAAAGACTATGGTCTGATGTGTGTATGTGGCCTAAGACAGGTGCCCTTTGTCAATATGCACTTAGCAGTCATGCTGAGACACTTGGTTTTGGGCCTTGAAATATCTGATAATGCAAAGGTGCTGTAAAGCAGTGTTCCCCAACCCTGTCCTCAGGGCCCACCAACAGTGCATGTTTTGTGGAAATCCACAGAGGGAGTTAATTATCTCTGGTGAGAAACAAATAACCTCACCTGTGAATGTGTGTGGTTTCCTGCAAAACATGTACTGTTAGTGGGCCTGGAGGACAGGGTTGGGGAACTCTGCAAAAGGATAAGGCAAGTGCTGTCACTTTAAATGTATCAGGAGCCTCTGGACTGGAACACAATTTTGAGAAGGGTTGAATATGCTAGTTAAACACGAAATTCTGATTTGTTTGTGTTACGTAAACAATCGTAATTACAAAAAAGATTGTAATTATGAAATTCCCAATAAACACAAAATTTCGCGTAATTTCGTGAATTTCACGAAATTTTGATTACGGCCATAATTGTAATTTCACGAATTACGCAAAATTTCGCGTAATCATAATTGGGTCATTACGCTCATCACTACCCCCAAAAAGCCAAATGCTGTAACAATAACCTCAAAGTAGCAAATGCAGTCTCTATGACCATCAAATAATAACTGCAGCAACTGTTACCTCCGACAAATGAATTGCAATAACCTTTACCTCCGACAAATGAAATGCAATTACCGTTACCTCTGACACATGAAATGCAGCAGAAAACGTTGACTCCAACTCCGCATATGGTAAATGAGGCAAACATTACCTCATGTGGCCACAGAGTCCCACCGCTTGGAAACCCGGCGGTCAAAAGTGGGACATAACCTGGGACACAATGCAGCCTGGGACAGGGGACCCTGAACCTGGGACATGTCCTAGGTAAAAACAAGACGTCTGGTAATGGTAGCACTGCCGGGCCTGGGCATGGATACTAGTGGACGTGTGTGTGGACACCGGCATGCGTACTACTGCAGGACATTGTGACCCTGAAGTAGAACTCAGAAGAGACATATGGATCCGCATCACAGACTTATGCAGAAACAGTGAAACCTTCATTGTCCCATCACACACGTACAGTAATCTGACCATATGCTTACGATCAGTTCATTTTGGGGCCACAGAGGTATATCTGTCCCAGCTTTGACAAAGGGGACCTCTCTGGCCCCGAAACGATCGTAAGCATACGGTCAGATCATTGTACGTGTGTGATGGGACAATAAAGCTTTCCCTGTTCCTGCATAAGTCTGTGTGCGGATCCATACTTCTCTTCTGTGGATTACGATTGCAGAGGATCCTGCACCAGCAACCGCTGAATTAAGGTGTGCGGTTTTTTTCATCTCCGGAAGTAGTACTGCCCTTAGATGTTTGCTGGCGAGCTGTTCGTCATCATCTCTACCCACTAATCACCTGGCTATTTTGTACAATTCAGGCCACTGTAGCTTTAACAGCTTGTTGCAGGGCCATACAATATAGACAATAACGAATATTCCCCCTTTTCTGCCCACCAACAGATCTGCCCACCAACAGAGATATCTGTTGGTGGGCTCAGATTGCTGCTACAGTGTGGGGTTTTTTTTATAATTTTTTTTGTTTGTTTTTTTATAAAAATGAGTATTTTCTTTCAAATGAATTCTTCCCCACTCCCACCCCCTGACAGCCAATCACAACAATCAGCTCTCATAGGCATCAGCCTATGCTGCGGGGGACAGCCGATTGACAGGACTGTCCCTAGTACAGCGCTGCAGTAGATCACAGCGCTGTACAAGCAAAACACACTACCGTTGTGTTTGTTTTTTCAGTCACAGTCGCTGGCAGACTGTTGATGGAGCGGAGATCTGTCACTCTAGCAAGAATGCGAGTGTGATCCCCAGGACTTGACACCAATCAGTGTTAGGCGGTCCTGGGGAGCTGCTCTGCGACCGCCAATTGGCGTTAGGCAGTCGCAGAGCAGTTAAAGTACATGGGAACTAAAAAAAAAAAAAAAAACCCAAAAAAGAGCCAGATACTTACCTAAGGAGAGAGAAGGCTCTGCGTCCTATAGAGCCTTTGCGCGCCTCTCACGGTCACCTCGTTCCAGCACGGGATCCCCGTAGCAGTATTCAACCAATTTAGTCAAATAATGCTCTCTCTGCCGCTGAAGGAGGCTTTGGACATCTCTGTACTGCGTCTGTGCAAGCGCACGCACTCACGCAGGCGCAGTACAGAGCTGCCTGTCTTCAGGAGCACTAGGCTCCCGAAGTCCCCAGTGGCAGGGGAGCAGAGCCAGATTTACCATAAGGCACTGTCGGCACGTGCCCACAGGCACCTGATGATAGAAAGGCTGCTCACTCCCCTCCCCTAGTGCCTCCCTCTCTCCTTCCCTATGCAGAGCCTGAAGCAGAGTGTAAATGAGAGGTTATTACCCAGCTCTCAGCATTCAACTGATGAGATCTCTCTCCAGTCGGCAGCACCACTAGCTACATAAAACTGAGGGTACCTCTGGCTACCTAATGCTAAGGGACACTTGTACCTACCTATGACAACAAGCAAGGGAGGTATGGGAGAAGTGACAGCTGGGCCAGCCAGCACACTGCGGTGTGGTTCGGCGGGGTGTGTGGGTTCATGGAGGGAGAAGTCTAGTATGCCAGGACATATGTGCCTATAGGCTTCTGTAATGTAAATCTGCGCCTGCGGGGGAGTCAAACAGGGAAGTTGCCACTGCAAAGAGGGAACCAGGAGAAGAGAGGGAAGGCTCTATAGGACCCAGACTGGTTGATTTTTTCCAAAGTTTTTTTTCGAAGTTCCTAATGACTTTAATAACCTTCATAATATATTTATTTCTGTGCATAACACTGTCAGGCATGTCATTTCTCCACACTGATGACTGCAGTTATTGATAGACTATTATGGTGTGTGGACGTGGGACATCTATGGCAGCACACAGTTGCGTAGCTAAGGAGCTATGGGCTCCGATGCATGGGGCCCCACAAGCACTCTATACATAATCGATACAGCACATATAACTTTCATATTCAATCACTCTCTCCCACTGTCACTCACTCTCATCCTTCTCAGCCACACTCATTCACTCATAATCATCAATCTCAGACATTTTCCCTCAGTCACATCAATTTTCAATCACTCTCTCTGTCACTCACTTTTGCGATGTGATTTTTTTTTTTCCAAACACAAACGCAGGTCCTGCAGCATTTCTGAGGCAATTTCAGCCTCAATGTTTAGTATAGGAATGTAGAAAATCACTCTAAAAAGTGCTAGAACAGAGCAATTTTCCAAGCAGTTTTTGTTTTTTTTTTACAAAAGCTATACACTTCCAGCTCTACTGTACAAAAAACAAAATTTGCTACTCCAAAATGCACAAAAATCGCTACACATAACTAGAAAGTCGCTACGAACATGTCTAGAATCACTTAGAAAAAAATCACTTCAAAAAATGCTTAGCGTTTGCTATTGTGCTAGTGATTTTTGGTGTGCACTGGCCCTCACTCAGTCTCACGCACTCATTCCTTCTCAGCCACTCTCATTCCTTCTCAGCCACTCTCATTCCTTCTCAGCCACCCTCACTCTGTCTCACCCGCTCTCATTCCTTCTCAGCCACTCTCACTCTGTCTCACCCGCTCTCATTCCTTCTCAGCCACTCTCACTGTCTCACCCGCTCTCATTCCTTCTCAGCCACTCTCACTCTGTCTCAGCCACTCTCACTGTCTCACTCTCAGCCACTCTCATTCCTTCTCAGTCACTCTCATTCCTTCTCAGCCACTTTCATTCCTTCTCAGCCACCCTCACTCTGTCTCACCCGCTCTCATTCCTTCTCAGCCACCCTCACTCTGTCTCAGCCACTCTCACTGTCTCACTCTCAGCCACTCTCATTCCTTCTCAGTCACTCGCATTCCTTCTCAGCCACTTTCATTCCTTCTCAGCCACTCTCACTCTGTCTCACCCGCTCTCATTCCTTCTCAGCCACTCTCACTCGCTCTCATTCCTTCTCAGCCACGCTCACTCTGTCTCAACCACCCTCACTCTGTCTCAGCCACTTCCATTCCTTCTCAGCCACTCTCACTCTGTCTCAGCCACTCATTCCTTCTAAGCTACTCTCATTGCTTCTCAGCAACCCTCACTCTGTCTGAACCACTCTCATCCTTCTCAGCCACCCTCCCTCTGTCCGAACCACTCATCACTGCGCCTGCGCTGGCCCGGCTGCGCTCATTCTACAGCACGCAAACACGTCCAGGAGCGCTCTAAACATGTCAAAAGTGGCAGCCTCCATATTCTTCTCAGTTTATTTGTCCTTTATAGCAATTATATAAAGAAAAAAAAACGATTCACCAAAAGTCCAAAACAGGCTGTCTACATGTATGTGGCTGTGTAAAATGTAAAGCTATAGGCATGCTGTACACCAGTGGTTCTGGATGCAAGCCTGGCTGCAGGGCATAAAGAAATAATTTGCATATAAAGTAGCGGTGCATTGTGGGTAGCCACAATGTTCACTTAAAGGGAACCTTAACTGTGGGCGAAAAAAAAAAATTCACTTACCTGAGGCTTTCCCAAGCCTCCTGCAGCCGTCCTGTGCCCGCGCCGGTCCTTCGGTGCCCTCCGGTCTCCCTCCGCGGCTAAGTTTCGTTTTCGGCCGGCTGCCAGTCGTCCTCCGGCCAAGCGTCTTCTTCTTCTGCATTCACCGTCGTAAAGCTTTACGGCTCTTTACGACTGTGAATGCGGAAGAAGAAGACGCTTGGCAGTCGGCCGAAAACGAAACTTAGCCGCGGAGGGCACTGAAGGACCGGCGCGGGCACAGGACGGCTACAGGAGGCTTGGGAAAGCCTCAGGTAAGTGAATTTTTTTTTCGCCCACAGTTGAGGTTCCCTTTAAAGCTGAATTATCACCAATTCCTTCTGTTTTAAGAAGGCAAATCACACCAAGCATTGCTTATTAGTAGGAGGGATTTTCAGTCTCTTTTAGTCCCCTATACTTTCCTAGTGGTTTGGGTCACCCCGAGCTGCTTGGTTACTCTATGGAGAGGGAAGGCTCCGGATCTCCACCCCCTGTGCCTTCGAAAATTCTCACACCCCCAAGTGCATCTGAAGACGGGCACATTCATTCTGCAAGAGCACAGTACGGACTCGACTTCTGAAGGACTACTCGACCAGTTGCTCAAAAAGGGGAAAAATCGGTGGACCGAGGACAAGGAGAGGACCAGGAAACCACTATTACTATTACTTTACTATTACGGCCACAAATGATACAATAAAGTTATTCAATTTTTATGGCACTTAGATAAAGACAAAAGTTTTTTTGTTTTTTTTTATTGGTTAGTTAAATCTGATCAAGTTTCCCGCTGTTTTTTTTTTTTTGTTAATGAAGGTTGGTAGTGATGGATTTTTCTGCCGTTGGGTATATTGTCAATTTCATTTTTTAACTTTTTCATTATTGGGGAAAAAGTTATGCATTTGTGCCGAATCAGCAATTTGAGTCAAAGTGTGTGAGTGTGTGTGTGTGTGTGTGAGTGTGTGTCTCGAAAACGGCTTGACCGATTTGAAAGAAACTTGGTACACAGATCCCTTACTACCTGGGATGATAGGTTCTGGGGGTCTCGCGTACCCCCTGCACACCTGGGCGGAGCTACAAACAGCAAATCAGATTTCACCCATTCAAGTCAATGGAAAAAATGGAAAAGGCTGCCATTCTCACAGTAATTAAGCCATAGTCCCCACACTTGGCACAGGTAGTCACTTGGTGACCGAGGTTACAAATCCAGGAAAAGTGGGCGCAGCATAAAACAGCCAATCAAATTTCAGCCGTTCATTTTAAATGGGAAAATGTAAACTGCAGCCATTCTTAGACTGTTAATCGCAGGGTTCTCAAACTTGACACCGTTGGTCACTGGGTGACTGGGATTAAGATTCAAGAAAATGGATGGAGCCTACAACAGCCAATCAAAATTCACCTATTGATTTTCAAGGGGAATATTTAAACTGCTGCCATTCTTACACTGTTAATGGCAGAGGCTTCAAACTTGCTACAGTCGTCATTGGGTGACTGGGGTCCAAATTCACTAAAGGGGCGGGGCCACATACAGCCAATCAGATTTCCTTGGTGGATAAACTGCTTCCATTCACGCATTTTTGATGCTAGGAACCTGAAAGCTCACAAACGTGGTCATTGAGTGACTGTGCATTAAGGTCACAAAAGGTGGGCGGAGCCAAAACCAGCTTTTACTGGGAAAATATAAACTGCAGCCATTCTTACATCGTTAATGGCAGGGTTCTCAAACTTTGCACATTTGGTCATTGGGTAACTGAGATTAAGATTTTGGAAGGTGGGTGGAGCCTACAACAGCCAATAAAAATTCACCTTTTGATTTCCAAAGGGAATGTTTAAGCTGCTACCATTCTCTTATACTGTTAAAAGCAGATGCCTCAAACCTGGTACAGTTGGTCACTGGGTGACTAGGGCCCAAACTCAGAAAGGGGCGGAGCCACAAACAGCCAATAAGATTTGTTTATTTTTAAATGGCAATATACAAAGTATTGATACCAAGGACCCCAAAGCTGATAAACTTGATAATTGAGTAACTGTATGTCAAGGTTAGAAAAAGTGGGCGGTACCAACAACTAAATTTTTAACATGGCAGGGTTCTCAAACTTTACACACTTGGCCACTGGGTGACTGGGATGAATATTCAGAAATGTGGGTGGAGCCTACAACAGCCAATGAAAATGTACCTATTGATTTTCAAGGGGAATATTCACATTGCTACCATTCTTACACTGTTAATGGCAGAGGCCTCAAACCTGATACAGCCAGTCATTGGGTGACTGGGGTCCAAATTTACTAAAGGGGTGGAGCCACAAACAGCCAATCAGATTTGTTAGATTGATTTCAGCCATTCTGTTTTTGGCAGGGTTCTCAAACGTGACACAGTTGGCCACTGGGTGACTGGGACTAATATTCAGGAAAGTGGGTGGAGCTTACAGCAGCCAATCAAAATTCACCTTTTGATTTTCAAGGGGAATATTGCAACTGCCTCAAACCTGCTACAGTCGGTCGTTAAGTGTCTGGGGTTCAAATTCAGTAAAGGGGCGGAGCCAAAAACAGCCAGATTTCTTTGCTGGATAAATTGCTTCCATTACCATAATTTTGATGCCAAGAACCCAAAAGCTCACAAACGGTCATTGTGTAGTGACTGTGTGTCCAGGTTACAAAAAGTGAGTGGAGTTAAAACAGATTTTTCTGGGAAATTGTAAACTGCAGCCCTTCTTCACTGTTAATGGAAGGGTTCTCAAACTTAGCATAGCTGGTTACTGGGTGACTGGGATTAATGTTCAGAAAAGTGGGTGGAACCTAAAAACGCCAATCAAAAATCACATGTCGCTTTTCAAGGAGAATATTATAATTGCTCCCATTCTTGCACTGTTAATGGCATAAGCCTCACACCTGGTACAGTTGGTAATTGGGTCACTGGGGATCAAATTCAGAAAAGGGGACAGAACCGCAAACAGTGAATCAGATTTGTTTCATTTCATGGCAAAATACAAATTATTGATGCCAAGGACCCCAAAGTTCACAAACTTGGTCATGGAGTAGTGCCTTTGTGTCCAGGTTACAAAAAGTGGTCGGAGCCAAAAACAAATTTCACTGGGAGTGGGAAAGTGTAAACTGCAGCCCTTCTTACACGGTTTATGGCAGGGTTCCCAAACTTTGCCCAGATGGTCACTGAGTGACTGAGATTAATATTCAGGGAAGTGGGTGGAGCCTATAATAGCCAATCAAAATCCACCTGTTGATTTTCAAGTGTAATATTTAAATTGCTGCCATTTTTCCACTGTTAATAGCAGATGCCTCAAACCTGCTACAGTTGGTCATTGGGTGACTGGGATTCAAATGCTGAAGAGGGGGTGAAGCCACAAACAGCCATTCTGATTTGTTTAATTTCTATGGGAATATACAAATTATTGATGCCAAGGATCCCAAAGCTCACAAACTTGGTCATTGAGTGTTTGTGCGTTAGGGTTAGAAAGTGGGCGGAGCTAACACCAGCCAAATACATACACGGGCAATGCCGGGTCATCAATGGGTGGAGACAAATACAAATTTCACTGGGAAAATGTAAACTGCAGCCATTCTTACACTGTTAATGGCAGGGTTTTTAAACTTTGCACAGTTGGTCTCTGGGTGACTGGGATTTATATTCAGAAAAGTGGGTGAAAACTACAAAAGTGAATCAAACTTCACCTATTGCGTTTCAAGGGGAATATTTAATTGCTGCCATTCTTACACTGTTAATGGCACAGGCCTCAAACCAGGTACAGTTGGTTATTGGGTGACTGGGTTTCAAATTCAGAAAAGGGTGTGGAGCCTAAAAACAGCCAATCAGATTTTTTCATTTCAATGCAATTTATTGATACCAAAGACCGCAAAGCTCACAAACTTGGTCAGTGAGTAATTGTGTGTTAGGGTTAGAAAAAGTATGCAGAGCCAACACCAGCCAAATACATACCCGGGCAATGAGCTAGTAAGAAATAAAAGAACTGCACAATTCTCTGGGGGGTACAAGAAATGATTTTATCAAAGCAACATGTTCAGGGGCGAAGCAATAGGGTTGCAGAGGTTGCGACTGCATCGGAGCCCTTGGGCCAGAGGGGTCCTCCCTCAACTACAGTATTATCTCTCTGTTGGTCCTGTGCTCATAATAATCACTTCTATAGATAATTTGAATAGTGGTAATCATTAACAAACTATTTCCCATTCCCCTCTTGCACCTCTGACACTGTAGTTGCCATCAGCAGGTTTTAATGCAATGTATCAATTGTTATGCACAAAGTGCTTGGGGGGCCCCAATGTAAGCTTGCATCGGGGCCCACAGCTCCTTAGCTACGCTACTGAACACGTTTGTACCATATCTACAACTAACATGTCAGTCTCTGGCCTCCAGCAGCAGTGCATCATGGGGTCAGTCTGTACAGTCCCACATCCGTGAGGATACTACAGGGCAACGCCAGTAGCGACAAGTACTTAATTTAAATTAGACAGCACTGCCCACGGCAGAGGGGGGATTACGTACCTATGCCACCGCCTACAGCCAATGCATTCCACGCAACTCCACTACTTCCTCCTTCCATGTTTGAAGGAGGAAGTAGTGGAGTTTTGTGCACAACACAAGTGGAATGCATTGGCATTGGTAAGGTAATCCCCCCCTCTGCCGTGGGCAGTGCTGTCTAATTTAAGGAGATTCTGTAAAAAAAAAAAAAAAAAAAAAAAACCTTCTGGGGCAGGGAGCCAGAGGTGGCTCATTTGATGGCTACATGGCTCACAGTTAGGGCTCGTTTCCACTGTCGCGAATCTGCATGCGTCCAACGCATGCAGATCCGCACATGTAATACAAGTGGATGGGCCTGTTTCCACTGTAGCGTTGTTGAGGTGCGTTTTTTTCAGCGTGAAAAAAACGCACAAAAGAGCCAACGATTTCGCCTGCGTCGGGAATCCGTGCGAATCGCCGCTAATGTATTTAATAGTAAAAACGCATGCGTTTGTTACATGCGTTTTTACCCGCGATTTCGCACCTTTTTCAATTTTATTTAGCCCTGGCAGTGTCATGGTTAATTTCGCATGGCACCCTGCCATGCGAAATCGCAGGCGAAATCGCGGGTAAAAACGCATGTGGAAACGCATCCGCATGCGTTTTTACAAGCGTCGGAATGCGGCCGAAATCGCGTCGCAACAGTGGAAACAAGCCCTTAGGGGTTGCTTCACTAAAGCTACACTGCTCAAGCAGCGGAGCTTAGTGTGACAGCATAAGTACAATTTTCAAAGTAGGCACGTTATTGCTGTAGCGTGGACTACCAACTTACTCACGCTCCTCCCAAAACTAACAGCCGCTCCAAATGTCCCACCCTGGATCCTGTCAGGTCCAGTGACTTTGTAGGATGAGATCCCTGCACTTTGATTGCCCCAATAGGCTGTTTGTCACTTGACAGGCAGCCTATTGGGACAAAGTGCGGGGATCTCGTCTTACAAAGTAAATCAACCCCCCGAGTCAGCTAGCTAATTGTACAAGCTGTTAGTCTGTATTTCTCCTTTCTGGCTGTAGGGGAAATTGCTGATGTTGCTGAAACCATAGAGAAGCTGAAGACGTGTCTGACACTTCCACTGCCTGAAGGATAAACTGTGTACACATCACCATGGCAACAGGGACGTGAGCCCTCTGCTGTGCATGCGCAGTGTCCCAGTTTTGAACATAATTCTATGGCTCTCACGAAGTTACATTTTAAAATATGTGGTGTTTATGGCTCTCTCAGCCAAAAAGGTTCCTGACCCCTGCTCTGGGGGATACTTGCCTCAGGAGGGGAAAGTCTCAGGGTAATAATGAAGCTTGCAATCCAAGGAGAGTGAAAGGTGTGTGCTTCTGACCAGTTTCACCTGACTTATATACTGGCTGCCTCAAGTCTAATGACTCATTCAAATTTAAACTGACTCTCGTCTAATTAAAATGGCTAAGCGTTGCAAGCTGCAATCGCCTACCAGATTGTGCAGGATCTAAGGCTACCTTGCTGACATTCCTGCAGGAGTTGGCCCACGCAAATTCTTGCATCTCAACAGGGGCGCCCGCGTGTAGGCCTCCTTGTACCCCCAGGAAATGAGGGGCAGCGCAAGCACCCCCACAAAGCATCCACTGCCCGGGAGTGCCGCAACTTTGCCATTTTAATTAGACGAGAGTCAGTTTAAATTTGAATGAGTCAGACTTGAAGCAGCCAGTATATAAAAGTCAGGTGAAACTGGTCAGAAGCACACACCTTTCACTCTCCTTGGATTGCATTGTAATATGTTCTTTTTCTTGGGGGTGTTGAGGGGGGGTGCGGATGGGTCCCCCGGCAGTAGTGTTTCACCGGGGGGGTTGTCTGCGCCCCCCCCCCCCCTCGCCCCATTGTCGGTGTGTTCGCTCCCAGGATGCGCATATGCACTACAGGTAAGCAAAATACGCAAGAGTAGGGCATCTATCCTTTGGGGGAGCAGCATGGATGGTTCTCCCTGGGTGTAGGCCGCATTTGGGGGGTACACCGTTCATGTGTTCTCGCTCCCCCCCCTTTTGGGGGGCAGTTGTGGCGCTCCCGGGCAGTGGATGCTTTGTGGGGGTGCTTGCGCTGCCCCTCATTTCCTGGATGTACAAGGAGGCCTACACGCAGCGCACATTGCGATGCAAGAATTTGCATGGGTCAACTCCTGCAGGAATGTCAGGAAGGTAGCCTAAAGGTGCGTACACACATACGACTATAGTAGTTTGAAACGATCGTTCCCCGATCATTTCAAACGACGATCGTTTAAAAAAGCAACCAACGATCATAAAGTCTAACGACGGACGAGCTAGATCGTTAAAAACGAACGATCTAGCTTGGTGGATTTTTTCCAACGACGATCGTTTGCAAAAGTAGTACATCATTGGAAACGGTCGTTCGTACTAGGCTTAACATGCGCATTTCGCTATTTCTCCATGAAACTTCTCATTTTTATGCGCAAGCGCAATAGTTGCTTTACGTGATGTAACGTTCGTTCTAACGATCAGATCGTTACACACATTTAAAAACTAACTATACTTAGGTCGTTCTTTCATCGATTAAAAGTTCGTTCGTCGTTCACAACGAACGATCGTTGTCGCATGTGTGTACGTAGCATTACGTCCTGCACAATCTGGTAGGCGATTGCAGCTTGCAACGCTTTGCCATTTCAATTAGACGAGAGTCAGTTTAAATTTGAATGAGTCATTAGACTTGAGGCAGCCAGTATATAAGTCAGGTGAAACTGGTCAGAAGCACACACCTTTCACTCTCCTTGGATTGCATCATAATAAAGCTTCCCTGTCCTCAGTAGCTTGTGGGAATCTAGCTCCCCCGAAAGCCCCTCAACAATGCCTGACAACTACTGCGCAGACAATATTTACCTACCACGATCCAGCGCATGCACAGTAGCAGTTCTTCATTCAGGCTAAGGTGGAAATAATCAAGCCTGATCGATCTGCTCTACTGCGCAGGCGCAAAGGACTCGCTGCTGTTTGGGTGGTCCTTGAACTGAGGGGGGGGGGGGGGAGCCTCATTAGTATTCAGTGGCTTCCCCCTCCCTAGTAAAGTATCCCCCAGAGGGGATTTTTAAGTTACAGATTCTCTTTAAGTTTCAATTACGAGTAGCGATGTACTCGTACATAACATGACTAGTTGCTACTCACCCAACACCAGTGTTACAGTAATGAAAATTCTCCAGGTGTGTCTTCCAACATGGCTTCCACAGTTCACCCATTTTCAGAGCTGGTGCTTTGGGAAAGTTTACGGAGGCATCTTTAATTGATAGACGGGCATTGCAGGGATCCTAAGAGATCTGGGGCACTTTTGGACACTCCAGTTCGAAAATGGGTGTGGCCATTTGTGGAGCCAAATTTACATGAACTTAATAGCAGTCTAAGTAGGCCTGCCCAGCAAAATGTTGGGTTGAAGCCCCCCTCTCCATTATTACAAAAAAAAAAAAAATGCAGCATATCACATAAATAGGCAGTTACCTGGCTTCTGTGCTGGTTGGTCTGGCTTTCTGCTCCTGCGTGGGCTGGCCTGCTGCCAGGTATCTTGCAGTTCCCCCATAGCATTCTCTGACCTTCTAGTGGACCTGCTCTCATAGACCTCCCATTAAGGCACCACAACTCCCAGAATGCTCCCATACAACCACAGCTCCTTGCATGCCCCCGTATAGACACCACAGCACCCCCACATAGAGGCACCACAGCACCCAGCATATACCCCCAGTTGATGCACCGCTGCTCCCAGCATGTTCACCATTGAGGCACCACAGCTCTGACTCTGCCTGGGGAGCATCTGGGGCACCCCAGAATATATCCGGGGCACAAGCCACTGATCTTTGGGGCTAGCAACGCCCCTTTTGATAGAACAGCCAATCACTTGCCTTTCCCATGATAGGAAGAGATGGAAAATAGACAGAGGACCAGACTACATTATATAGCCATACCAGGAATAACAGTGTAAAAAAAAGAAAGGTTAGGACCAGTATGCACTTTTCTTCCCACAGGTTCATTTTTATAATGTGGCACAAGTCATCTCCATTATAGCAAGAAATGGCATGAGGTAATGGAGCCCGAGGCAGGGCTTTGAATTGGGCAGCGATGTAGCACTAATGCTATAGTGCACTACCTGCTCACCGGTAATTCTGGGTTCCGGTGATTTCCGGAGCCATAAGCTACTTCTCCTACCAAGTTGCTATGACTCAGAGGGGCAATAGTAATAAACAGCACCCGCAATTTCACCAACGGCAGGTGAACCATCATTCAGCTCACCGGGCAGCGAAGTGCCGTGTACGCAATGGAGTCGCCTGTCTGCATCTGTACTGCTTTTATCACAATCTTAGAACTCCTATGTAGGATACGTAAGAGTCCAGACATCACAGACATGGAAGCAGCTTCGGCACAGCGCTGCGGCAAGGATTTTGGTCACCGCCATATCGTGAAATTATGGCTATAGCGGCGATCAGTGATTAATTTGCATGTTAGCAATAGCTGGAGCACAAATTAGCGGGAAAAAGGGTAATTTGTCCGCCAGCAACAGGCGGAGTCTGAATTACATGTGTGCCCTCCCCTCACCTCCTGAGTGGCTACAACTGAGAGGCGGGGAAAGTAATGCGGGCAGCAGTTTCAGTGGGCGCAGGTTAAGCAGTCTTACGGCTTCACCCTGCACTGACATTTTCCTTGCGGCTGTTTTGAATGTATGCACAGATACACTGTACTCACAAAAACGCTGCTTGCTGCTTATACAGAGGACATCACATTCTCTACTGCCCAAAGCCGGATTTCCCATAAGGCACTGTAGGCAGGTGCCCACAGACGCCTGCTGATGGAAAGGCAGCTCACTCCCCTCCCCTAAGTGCCTCCCCCCATACCTCTTCAGATTCCCGGTGCAGAGTGTAAATGAGAGGTTACTCATCCCCCTTTCCACATTCCAGTTCAGTCAGGGGCACCTCTACTTACTTAAAGAGACTGTAACAAAAATGTCATCCTTTTTTCTACTATCCTACAAGTTCCTAAACCTATTCTAATGTGCTCTGGCTTACTGCAGCACTTCCTACTATCACAGTCTCTGTAATAAATCAACTTATCTCTCTCCTGTCGGATTTGTCGCCCTGTGTCTGGAAGGCTGCCAACTCTTCAGTGTTGTTGATCTGTTATGCATGCCCCCCTCCATGCACACTCCCGTGTGTGTTATTTACATTAGACAGCCTCTTTGCTCTCTCACTGAGAGAAGAGAGCTTTACAAGCTGGATAAATAGTCCTCTGAGCTGGCTGGGCTGTCACATACTGAGGAATTACAGACACTTGCAGAGCTGTCTGCAGGAACAAACAATCAGCCTGTCACTCTTCAGTGGATGATAGCTGCAGGGGGAAAGGTAAACACAAATGATCTCTTGAGATTCAAAAGGAAAGCTGTATGCAGCCTACTTGTGTATGGATGTATTTTCTATGTGTGGACATACTGTACATCAACCTACTTCCGGTTTTGGTGGCCATTTTGTTTGTTTATAAACAAACGTTTTAAAACTGTTTTTGACTACTTTTAATGCAGCGGGGGAATGGCGAAATTGTGACAGAGGGGAATAGGAGATGTCCCCTAACGCAGGGGTCCCCATGACCAAATTTTTCTTTGGGGACCGGGGGCGGCATAGCTAGCATAGTTGCCCCAGTATGGCTAGTATAGTTACCCCAGTATAGCTAGTATAGTCCCAGTATGGGTAGGTAGTGCCCCAGTATAGCTAGTAAAGTGCCCAGTGATTCACAGCAGCGCGCCCATGGCTGCTGTGAGGAGGAGGCAGGAGAGAGAGCAGCTTCCTGTAGCGGCGATGTGTATCGCTGTTACTATGGGAACCGCTCTCTCTCCTGCTTCCTGCCTCCTCACAGCAGCTGTGGGTCGCGCTGCTGGGAATCACATGCCGGACTTAAGATGGGAATAAGCGGCCGCCGGCTAAGGTAACAGCAACGGTGGGTGGGGGACGGGCTGGGCAAGAGGACTGTCCCGCGGCCCAACTGCAAACGTCCCACAAACCAGCAGTGGGCCGCGGACCACAGGTTGGGGACCCCTGCCCTAACGCACTGGTATGTTTACTTTTGTGCAATTTTAACAATACAGATTCTCTTTAATACAAAAGTCTCTTCAGCTACCTAATACTTGGGGGCACCTCTAGCTACTTAATATTGAGGGTACTTCTGGATACCTAATACTAGGGAACACCTGTAGCTACAGTGTTCTCCCCAGGGCCATTTACCAGGGCGCGCCGCCCGGCTGATCTCCTCTGAGCGCCGGGGTGAAATTGTCCCGTTTTGTGTCGCTCATTAGTGAGCAGCGGCGGCTGTATCATTGCAGCCAGCCGCTGTCACTCAGGGACGCTGCCTCCGCCCTCCTCCTCAGCTCCCGGCAGTTGTATGGAGGGGCGGGGAATGCAGGTGACGTCACACGCAGCTTAGCTGAGCAGGAGATCGGAGAGGAAGCGCGGCTCAGTACTCTGTGGAATGTTTAGCCAGATGCTCTCAGCTCTCCTCCTCCTCTCGCTGTATTCATCCTGCTGCCAGCCGCTGTGTGTTGTGAGTTTCACTATCTAACGCAGACCCTCCCGCCAGCTAGAACTTAAAGATGCTTAACCCTTTCACCCCCTGATTATCCTGTCCTGTGACTGTGTCACCTGGTCTCTGATTCTTGCCAGACTAGACTGGTCTGAGGGGGGAGAGTGAGACGCTGTACTGACAGCCATGGACAAAGGCAGGCAGACACAAAGTGATTAGTGAGGCACCCTGGCCCCTTGACAGCCACATAGCCAGCAATATCCCTTGTAACTGAGTGTTGTTACAACCAGCAACCAGGTTTGAAAATGAAACTACTAAGATTTTTTTCCCATGTTTCCTATATACATGGGTGGTGTAAGAGGGGATATCTGGTGCCATAGCATGATATGGATAAGCTGCTTGCTCATCAATATCATGCTATGGCCCAGAAATCCTCTTTCCCATACTGGGACCACCCATGTATATAGGGAAAGCTGTTAATTTCATTGTCAAATCAGCAGAAGGGTAGTTAGAATTTTAAAGACACTTTACCTGTTAAAAGAAAATGGCCAGCTACTTACCTGGGGCTTCTTCCAGCCTCTTAAATTGTTCTAATGCCTTGCAGTCATTCGCGCTGCTGCTTTGTACCTCTGTGATTCCCCTTTGAATGCTGCATGCATGGCCACCACGTGTCATTCGCCTCCTCCATCATCACATTCCAGTGACCGGCAGCATTCTGCACTTCGGGGTAACAAAAAATTGCTACTGTGCATAGGCAAAGTGCTCCTGGCCACGGCAGCATGATCGCGTTGGTGCGAGGCTAAGGAAGAGAGCAGCGTGGAATGGCGATGAGGGCAGCAGGAGGACTTTAAGGGGCTAGAAGAAGCCCCAGGTAAATAACTAGCCTAATTTTTCTTCAATTAAGTATCCCTTTAAGAGATTCCAGTACGGAACCTAGCCTGTCAATTTTATGGAGGGGGGGGGGGGGCGCGCGTTGGCGATAACCCACCTAGTGGCAATCAGCATGACCATCCCCACCCGGCTGATTTTTCATGCCACCCGGCTGGAAAAAAATTCTGGGGAGAACACTGAGCTACCTATGCCAGGCAAGGGATGTAAGGGAGAAGTGACTGCTGGGACTGCCAGCACACTTGTGGTGCGGTTTGGAGGAGATCTGTATATTTTTGGGGGGCGGAGTCTAGGGTGCCAGGACATCTGTGCCTACAGGGAACTGTGAGGTAAATTCAGGCCTGCTACTACCCAAGTCCAGAACCTCTGCCCCAATACAGTACTAATCCAACAGGAAGAATGACAACTTACCAAAAAATGAAATGCATTTTTTTTTTAATCAGAGACCAGATATGACTGTGTCTTTATACCTAGTTGTATAAGTTCTTTCAGAACAAGAAAACCTGTATATCGGTTTTTACTTCCCCTTGGCTTGATGGGTTCATAGCATTAATTACAAAATGGAAAAAATAAACACGGTCATGTTACTACTACATTAAAGGAAATCTTAAAGTGAATTAACTGAATAATAAAAAAAAAAAAAAAGTGTTCACTTACCTGGGGCTTCTCCAGCCCCCCTGCAGACGTCCTGTTCCCGCATCGCCTTAAACTGATACTCCAGTCCCCCGCAGGCAGTTAGTTTTGTTTTCTGCGACTGGCCACTCAGCCCTGGCAGCATACGTATTCGATGGCGCTCCTGCCGCCGTGGCCATCCTGCGTAGTACACTCCCACTGACGTGGAGCCTGTGCAGAAGATGCCGAACCACTGGGGTCGCCAATCCTTAGTGGCTGGCAGCAGGAGAGCTGGACACGCGCGGAAAAAAAAAAAAAAAAAAACTTACCAAGATTAGGACTGATAAGATACTGAAAATAGTTTATCCAAAAGCACTGGACAATGCGTTTTGTGGACATTCACCTGATTCCTCATATCAATAAGCGTGCCTCGAGGGAAGAGTCAATTGGCTCAGAGGGAGCAGGTGGATGCCCATGAAACGCATTGTCCAGTGTTTTTGAATAAGTTATTTTTGTAGCTTACATCAGTCCTCGCCTTGGGATAAATTTTTCTTGCCTTTTAAACTGGTATTTTTACATTCATTTTACACGTTCTTTGGGGCGCCTTCCACCAAATATTACATCTCTGAACCCCCATAGAGGTCGGTTTTTAGTTTGGTCAATTGTTTGTTTTTACATTTCCACATCTGCTATCCCTTTTCTGAGTGATCTAAGCACATCGAAGCAAGTCAACCCTCTCTTGGTAATCAGTGACACCACCATCAACTAAAAATCAATGGTTGCCGTTCTGCAAGCCATTTCTGCGAGTACCCCTTTTTCTTTCTGCATTACTTAAAGTGTACCAGAGATGGTACACTGGCGTTTATTTATACTTACCTAAGGCTCCTCCAGCCTCATGACGACCATAGCCTCCCTCACCGTCCTCTTCAGCTCCTCCGTTCTGGTGCTACGACTCCCGGTAATCTGGTCAGTTGCCGCCAGTCATGGGCTTCTGCGCATGCGCGGCTCGGATGCTAGTGCGCCCCCATCAGGGCTCCTGCCCCTGCAGCGTTCTGCGCAGTACTACTGCACAGGCCCAGAACGTTCCAGGGGACGTGCGCGTGACAAGGGGAGCGCACATGGACATGCCGCTCATGCGCAGAACCCAACGACTGCCCGGATTATCGGGAGCAATAGCAGCATAACGGAGGGGCCAAGGACGGCAAGGGAGGCCACGGTACTTATGGGGCTGGAGAAAGCCCCGGGTAAGTAAAAATAAGTGCTAGTGAACCATCTTAGGAACATACTACACCATAAGGGGCTCCCATTTCTCTTTTTTATCTCCCCCTGGAATAACGACAGGTACTCAAGACCCTCAATCACATTGGCTTTAGTGGAAATTATTTTATCCGTACAAATACACCTAGAATTGCCTCCATCAAGGGCTTCATTTAGAAATGCAGTATAAAGAAATGAGTAAAAGGTTACAAAAAAAAAGAAACTGTTTCTCAGTTGGCCATACTTCTGTTTGCTATGCAGCAGACACCGTAGTCTCCTCAGCACTGCCCAACACAATGAATATTTACAATTATTCTTTCTCACATATACGCTTTTATGGCCTCCCTGATGTCCATATTGAAGGTATCCAATTCGAAGCCTGAGAGACCTGGACTCTTTCCCTTTATGATTTTATTAATGCATCGGTTCTTAAACTGCGTCTCGACCCCAATGTGAGGAATGACCTTGTATCCACCCTCCCCTGCGAACTTGGCAATGCCTCGGTTGGTATTCTTCCGGCATTTTTCCATGGCTGTGAAGTACCACTCTGACCTAGGGACCATATACGACCAGAAGATTACTGTGTCTTTGTATCGATGGCTGATATCAGCCAAGACTCTTCTCATGGAGGACATTAAGTTTACGGCAGACACCAGTCCAAAATCATTCCCTCCTAAATGGATGACCAGGAAGGTCGGTGCACCCATTTCATCGACCTTTCTCTTCAGGAACAATGTCAGCTCATGCCACCTCATGCCAGCTTTGGTCATCCAATGAACAGTGTAGTTTTCCTTGCCAAAGCACAGGTCATGTCCATAAGAGGCCACATGCGCTCGCTGCTCAGCTTGTGATATCAAAGCATGCCCGATGATCCAAATTTGTTTATCTCCTGTATTGGAAAATCAAACTAAGTTATGGAATAGTCCAAGTAATACAGTCACCAAAAAAAAAAAAAAAAAAATGTACCACGCCAAAAGTTTTTAGATTTGGAGATGTCCTACATTATCTGCCAACTACACAATGGTTTTACAGTCCCTCTAGCCCAGTGTTCCCCAACCCTGTCCTCAGGGCACAGCAACGGTATGTTTTGTAGAAATCCACAGAGGTAGTTAA
This sequence comes from Hyperolius riggenbachi, assembly GCF_040937935.1. Lineage (NCBI taxonomy): Eukaryota > Metazoa > Chordata > Amphibia > Anura > Hyperoliidae > Hyperolius > Hyperolius riggenbachi. The sequence continues at coordinate 40,289,413 of NC_090652.1, forward strand.
TCAGCTCTGTTACAACACGAATTACCTCACCTGTGCATGTTTGTGGTTTTCTGCAAAACATGTACTGTTGGTGGGCCTTGAGGACAGGGTTGGGGAACACTGCTATCCAACCTACCGATACAATTGGCCTCAATTCTGGAAGCTATGTGAGGTAAATATTTTTTTTGTAGGTAAAATACCTCATGAGGTATTTTCCTCTTTTGTTTAGCAATTCTGAAAGATTTTTCTCCATTTCTAAACATGAGGTAAATGCATAAAGTGAGGTAAAACATGAGGTATTTCAGCGGTAAGCATGCAGTAAATAAGTAATAGTAATATTTAATGGTCTTCCATAAGTTAGGATAGTCTTAGGAAGATATATTTTTTTTTTAGGGGGAGGAAGGTGTATTTGATTACGTAACAACCTATGAAAAGTATATTTATAGGCAACCCTTATAAAAAAAAAATCCAGTAAATTATTTGGAGTTTATTTCTACTATTCTTTTCTATTACACAGCCTGAATAGTAACGCCACTATAACAGCAATAGTAGATTGTATGTATATATGTAATGTAATATATGGAATAATACGGGCCCTCATGTAGTGCAGAAATTGGTCTCTAGTAACCATTGTTTGGGGTACACAGCTCATCCCTTCTTCTGCGTGTCAGTATGCCAGTCTGCTTATATATATCTCTCATGTGATTATAAGAAGCTATGAATGCGAAGGATTAAACTTATGTGGGGCCCAGCTCACTAAAGCCTGTAACTGTTTGGACGCAAGTATGGGCATTCCTGCCCGGAGTTGATGTATGCCACTCCTTGTAGTGGAATCACGGCTGGTCTGGCCAGTCAACGAGTAGTAGGTGGAGCCAGGGTGTGCTATGTATGCCTGGCCCGCCGTGTACAAGCCACGCCCTGATGAAGAACGGATGTGACGTTCGAAACTAGTCGGCGATTCAGCACACGCAGCCGACGTGACACCAACTGACCCCAGCCATGCTGCCTGTTTGAGAATGCCGGATTCCGTGTTCGGTTTGGCATGCCCTCCCAATGAGGACGTGGATGTTAGCGGACGTGGTTGTTTGCGGAGACATTAGGACGTAGCGCGAGAAGGGAGACCATCTTTGTATGTCCCGTAGATGGAAAGGGGACGCAGTGTGGATCAAGCACCAACCCTTTAGCGCGAGTTGAGTCTGGCTCAGAAGAGGATCAGTCCTGCTGCCGTGTCCTCTGGGAGTTCGTGAGTAAGGCTGCATGGTCTATACACATGCATCTTGGGGGCCCCCCACCGCCATTTCTGCCATAAAACAACTAGCCTCAGTGCCTCGCATGGATTTCTATTGCTAATGCGGACAGTGTTTAATGCTTGCTTGAGCCTGTGATTCCTGCTTTACTCTCGCTATGCATACCTGAGATTTCTGCAGCTGTGGAGTCCTCGAGACTGTTGATTAGTTAGGATCTCTGGAGTGGTGGGAAGGGAAAAAGTTTTTTGACCCCCTTTTTGTGTGTGGATGCCTGGGTGATTTGGCTGTCTGTCTGGTGTGACGTGTGGTGGTACTGTACAACAGCGCTGTTGCTTTTAACACTGTGACCTGTTTCACAACTTTTTAAGCTTCGCCTAATAATAAAACGACCTTTTCCATTTTTGCAAGACCTTTGTCACGTTTAGTTTGTCTCCAATTACAAGAGTGTGGGTCAAGTTCAAAATTACTAGCAAATGAAGGAATATTAGGATCGTGGTCCCTCACAACTCCTCATTCCCCCTCCCCCCTCTTTACTTTTCTATTACACAGCCTAAATAGGAACGCCACTATAACAGCAATAGAAACGCCACTAAAAACTGCAAAATGCACACAAAATTGACTTCTGCTAACATGCCTCCTAATTTCCATGAGAATAGCGATTTTTGGTAAATTATCTCATGAGGTAAAACATGACTAAAAAGGAGCTCTCCATAGTATATTACCAAAAATCAGGACTTTATTTGCAAGTTTAAGTTATACTTACAAGAAGTAAATGATAAAAATCGCATATCAGCGGCGGGGCACATCCGCTACACGCCCAGGGAGGCAGAGTCACACGCACTGTGGCCAGCAGTGCGGTCTCCGGTGGCCCGGGAGCTAGTCTTTCGAGGCGGTGGCCTATTTTCAGCATGCTGGATGAGTTGTGTGTGTGTCTCATATTGTGATTTTAAAGAGTAACTGTCAGGCTGCAAAAGCTAATTTAAACCTCTATTCTCCTGTGCTAAACAGTTTAGAAGGAAGCCAAAAAGGCAATACTGAAGTTAAAAATCTCTCTTACTTTGATGTTTGCTGAACAGCAAGCCTCTATATTCCCAAGCTCCTAAGGAGGCCAGCAGGCCGCATAACAGATACTGCAAAGCATTCTGGGGCTGCTTCTTCTCCCCACTGCACTCCCTTGGTCCTCCCCTTCATTTACCTATCCCGCCCTAAGGCTGCTTTCACAGTGAGAAGTTACAGGCTCATGTTACAGCAGCTTGTAACGCAGCCCAACTCACAGCACTGAAAAATCAATGTGCTGTTAACAGTGCACATGGTCCATTAGAGCAGTGATCTGCATACTTGGCTCTCCAGCTGTTAAGGAACTACAAGTCCCACAATGCATTTGCTTTTATGGATCATGACTGTGGCTGTCAAACTCCTGCAATGCATCGTGGGACTTGTAGTTCCTTAACAGCTGGAGAGCCAAGTCTGCAGATCACTGCGTTAGAGTATACTGCATGAGTGGCTATTGTTCCTAGCCACATGGCTAATTAATATTCACTGCACAGTAGTGTTGTCCGGATCATGAACCATTAGGATCTTTGATCCTAATCTTTTTTGTGAGTCGAATCATCAGGAAGCAAGGTAAGGGAGGATATTACATCACAATTGGCTTCATACAAGACAGACAAACATGGAACCTGCCATGAGCTGTCAGGAGCATCATTCTCTGCAAATACTATATAAAAATTCTGTGAAATCCAAACGTGGACAGTGAAATGCATATGTAATGTAAGTACAGACAATATTTAGCTACTGATATATATGTGTTTTTTTTCTCTGAGACCTTATACCCAACAGTTCCTCTTTAACATAAATTATATACTTTGAGACAAAAAAAGTCAGGCAGGATAACTATATGGTTAATAAGGGGTTGGGACGCATTTTTATTGTATGTTACGAGTCAGTACTTCTGCTTTAAAAGATAGGTCCAAGCAGAATAAAAAACAAAAATCCAATTACCTGGGACTTCCTCCAGCCCCTGGCAGCCGTCCTGTGCCCTTGCCGCAGCTCCCGGTCTCCTCCGCTGCAATCTTGCCAGGTCAGCTTCTTCTGCGCTCCACTGTGCGGGTCGCGCTGACTTAAACTGCGTCTCGACCCCAATGTCAGCTCATGCCAGCTTTGGTCATCCAATGAACAGTGGTCATCCAATGAACAGCCTGCGCAGTACCGTCCTGATGACGTCAGTGTGACCACGTGACCTACGCGGTGGAGCGCAGAAGAAGCTGACCCGGAGGCTGACCTGCAGCGGAGGAGACCGGGAGCTACAGGAGCTGCCACGAGGGCACAGGACGGCTGACAGGGGCTGGAGGAAGGTTTTTTGTTTTTATTCTGCATGGATGTATCCTTCAAATAGCAAAAAGACAAAAGACTTGCACAGCAATTTTATTATGGAAATTAGATTTCGTCTTTAAAGGGAACCTAAACCAAGCTGTAAAAACGTGTTTCACTTATCTGGGGGTTCTACCTGTCCCCTGCAGCCACCCTGTTCCTGTGCCATCTCTGAACGATCTTCCAGTCCCGCATTGTGCTTCAGTTTTGAATCTGGCGAGTCAGCCAGCCGATGGCCACTGTGCCCTCGATCGCGCTTCCTGTCACCGGGAGTGTCCTGCGCATGCACAGTAGAGATTTTCTTGTACTCTGCATGTGCAGGACACTCCTGGCGATGAGGAGGGAGATAGAGGATGTGCAATGGCCGCACAGATGCAGTAGCCACCCATTGGCTGACTCGCCAGAATTGAAACTGAGGCACAGCGTGGGAACGGGAAATTGTTCAGAGATAGCTCAGAAACAGAGCGGCTGCAGGGGGGCCGGTAGAAGCCCCAGGTAAGTGAAACATGTTTTTTACAACTTGGTTTAAGTTCCCTTTAAGTCACCTGATTCACTAACTCACCTGTCTCGGCAGAAGCTGTGCCTTTGCTCCTCTTCTCACCTAAAACACAAAATGGCAGCATATTAATTTGTCAGTGTCTAAGGGGGAAGTGCACCATATATCACCAGAATACCCGATCCGCCTACTTGTTCCATTTCAGTGATCCTTAATGAAGCTGCTGGATCAGCAGGACTGCCAATGAACAATATGTATTTGTAGCATCACAGATATCCTCAATTCAATAACTAGTCTTAGATCAGAATCTGGGGCGGAGTCATGACATCAATCCGCCAGCATTATTTTCCCCATGCCTAAGAAAAATTGCCCAGGACAATTTCAAACAACGGGCAGGGATAGGCATACGGAATATGTACCCGGGGGAGTCACACTTTATGTGAGAAAATCACACTTTATTATGTGTGATTTAATAGATCTTGCCAATTTATTAGGTTTAAAGCAAACCATCATTTATAATGTAGGTACTCTTTAATACATACTCAATCACAATGGCAACAGCAGAAAGAAGAGGCTTCAGTATCTACGAGGATTCAGCCATTGTTATCAAGGATCAAGAAAGCAGGCCAAATCATTGTGGTCATTAAAGGGGTACTATGGTGAATTTTTTTAAAAAATTTTAAACATGTGCAAACAGACAAATAAGAGGTACGTTTTTTCCAGAGTAAAATGAACCATAAATTGCTTTTCTCCTATGTTGCTGTCACTTAAAGTAGGTAGTAGAAATGTGACAGAAGGGACAGGTTTTGGACTAGTCCATCTTCATAGGGGAGGCTTTTATTCTTTATAAAGATATTCCCTAAAAAGATTTAAACAATGATCCTGGCCAGCTTCCCTGCTCACTACACAGTTTTTTGGCAGTTGAACAGAGCAACTGCTATTCACTAAGTGCTTTTGAAAATAAATAAATCCTTGAGAATCCCCTATGAAAAGATGGACTAATCCAAAACCTGTCACTTCTGTCAGATTTGTACTACCTACCGTGACAGCAACATAGGAGAAAAGTAATTTATGGCTCATTTTACTCTGGAAAAAAAGTACTTATTTTTTTGCACAGATTTTAAATTTTACAATTTATCACCATGATGCCCCTTTAAGACTGAGGGATCCCCTAGCTCAAGAGAGATCGTTCCCAGTGGCCATAGACACATACAAGTAACAGCTGAACAGTTTACCTGCATCCGTGTCTCCTGCAGACTGATCATCATCTTCCAGTTCAGAGATATCCAGATCTGTAAAATAAGACATCCCCCACTTAATCTATCTGTACAAAACACACAGCAGGGGACGAGACAAACAACATTGATATTGCGCTTTTCTACTGGCGGACTCAACGCGCTTTAGCTGCAGCCACTGGGATACGCTCAGTAGGCAGTAGCAGTGCTAGGAAGTCTTGCCCAAGGTCTCCTTACTGAATAGGTGCTGCTTGCTGAACAGGGAGAGCCGGTATTTGAAACCAGGTCTCCTGTGTCAGAGGCAGAGCCCTTAACCATTACACTATCCAGGCACTAGAGTGTACATCCAGTACAAAACCCTGACTGCTCACCTGTAACCTAATAAAAAAAAAAAAAGAACCCAGGAAAAGGCCCAAAAATGTTTGTGTGCTGGCTGCTGAGTCAGAAATATTGCATTATTCTTTACCAGCTGATGGCCCGGCATTGCCTGGGTATGTATTTGGCTGGTGTTGGCTCCACCCACTTTTTCTAACCCTAAGGGCCCTTTTCCACCAGCGCAAACTGAATCGCAAAGTCGCAAACCGCTAGCGATTTTACAATCGCTACGGTTTGCTTTTTAACATAGGAATCGCGGTAGGTCATTTCCACTACCGCGATTCGTTTTTTACCCGAACGCGAGGCGGAGCGATATTTGCCGCGATTTTGCTATGCAGTGCATAGCAAAATCGCGGCCGCAAAACGTCGGGGAATGGCCGGTTTTGCGATTCAGCAATCGCTAGCGTTCAGCGTGAACGCTAGCGACTGCAGGTGGAAAAGGGCCCTAACACACAATTACTCAATGACCAAGTTTGTGAGCTTTGCGGTCTTTGGCATCAATCATTTGTATTGAAATGAAAAATCTGATTGGCTGTTTGTGGCGCCACCCCCTTTTCTGAATTTGAACTCCAGTCACCCAATGACCAACTGTACCAGGTATAAGACTTTGTGCCAATAACAGTGCAAAACTGGTATTAAATATTCCCCTTGAAAATCAATAGGTGAATTCTGATTGGCTTTTGTAGGCTCCACCCACTCTTCTGCATATTAATCCCAGTCACCCAGTGAACAACTGTGCAAAGTTTGAGAACCTTACCATTAGCAGTGTAAGAATGGCTGCAGTTAACATTTTTGTATTTTTTTGTAAATTTGTATTTGTCTCCACCCACTTTTTGGTTATGGGAATAAAAAGTATCCTACACGTTATTCCAGGTTATGTACTATAAGTGTGCCAAATTTCATGCAAATCCGTTCAGCCGTTGCTGTGTGATTGAGTAACAAACATCCAAACTTTCACATATATAAGTAGGATTTTTATGATGATTTTTGCTTTATGGTATGTCTCTTTCAAGATGTCAGTGGTGTTAGTGGTAATGTATAAATGGGGGGGGGGGAAATCGGGGGGTGCTCAACAGCTTTTACTAGCTAGCCTAGTGATAGCTAAATGGTTTAAAGCTATGTGAGAAAATAATTTCATTAAGGGGGACTTCTGGGGCCAGAGAGCGACACAATGTCGGGCATACCGCTAAGGGGGTTAAACAGACTGATTGACACAATGTGGCAGATGATTGCCTACAAGCAAATATAGCCTTGATAAAGGGGTCCTACGTGACTCCAAAGTGTGGGAATCGTGGATTTATAAGGCTAATTCCTGTAGGACTCATTTAAAGGACAACTGAAGCAAGAGGGATATGGAGGCTGCCATATTTATTTCCTTTTATATACCAGTATTCCTTTTATATACCAGTTGCCTGTCTGTCTTGGTGATTTTATTATTATTATTATTATTATTTAGTATTTATATAGCGCCGACATATTACGCAGCGCTGTACAATGTATATATATATCTTGTCACTAACTGTCCCTCAAAGGAGCTCACAATCTAATCCCTACCATTGCCATATGTCTATATTATGTAGTGTAAGTACTGTAGTCTAGGGCCAATTTTAGGGGGAGCCAATTAACTTATCTGTATGTTTTTGGAATGTGGGAGGAAACCGGAGTGCCCGGAGGAAACCCACGCAGACACGGAGAGAACATACAAACTCTTTGCAGATAGTGCCCTGGCTGGGATTCGAACCAGGGACCCAGCGCTGCAAGGCGAGAGCGCTAACCACTACGCCACCGTGCTGCCCCCCCGTGCTGTGATCTCCTGCCTCTAATACATTAAGCCATAGACCCTGAACAAGCATGCAGCAGATTAAGTGTTTCTGACATTATTGTCAGTTATGACAAGATTAGCTGCATGCTTGTTTCTGGTGTTAAGCTCCGTCTACACGGAGCGATGTTACTCGATTGATAGGATCCGTCAGGTCGGATTTTGCTACCGCCGATTCCCTGCTCGTTCCCCATGGCAGGGAACAGAGCGAAAGATAAGCGGCGCCGGCGGGGCGAGCGGGGGATCGAATCCGACGCATGTGCGGGCGATCGGGAACGCGGTGGGTACGAGCGGGGATGCGGAAGAGGCGATCCGGCGGCTAATCGAGCCGCCGGCGTGCCTCGTGTAGATGGGGCTATACGGAAGAAAAATGAATTTGTGTGCTACATTGTATGGCTGATAAAGCACTGAATTGTAAGAAATATCCTGGTCACTGGGAAGGGGGTGGGGTGGGGCGTTTGAAGACTGTGGTCCTGAAAGGGAAACTGAAGAGAGTAAAATTATTTAAAGAGACACTGAAGCGAAAAAAAAATTATGATATTATGATTTGTATGTGTAGCACAGCTAAGTAATAAAACATTAAGATCAGATACATCAGTCTAATTGTTTCCAGTACAGGAAGAGTTGAGAAACTCCAGTTGTTATCTCTATGCAAACAAGCCATTAAGCTCTCCGACTAAGTCTTAAGGCCCATACACACGTCGGATTTCCGCCGGGCGGATCGCTCAAACTCACCCTTATCAAGCGAACGACAGCCTGTACACACCCCCGATTTAGCGGGCAAACGACGGGGCGTGCAAACGACCCGTCGTTCGCGGAAATCCGACGTGTGTATGGGACTTAAGTCGTGGAGAGGGCTGTTATCTGACTTTTATTATCTCAAATGTAAGTGAACTGTTTACTTTTTCTCTGCCAGAGGAGAGGTCATTACTTTACAGACTGCTCTGAAAGACTGATTTTGAATGCTGAGTGTTGTGTAATCTGCACATATATTATAGAATGATGCAATGTTAGAAAAAACACTATATACCTGAAAATAAAAGTATGAGAATATTTTCTTTGCTGCGAAATTTCTAGTAATTATTCATAGTACACAACCAAATCACTATATCATATTTTTTCGCTTCAGGGTCTCTTTAAAATAAACACATGACGTAGCTGCAAATGAATATTACATACTAACCTCATCGTCAGTTCCTCCGAGAGGCTCACCATTTTCTTCTTACAGTGATCCCCTCCAGTTCTGACAATATTTTGACAGAACTGAAATATACCATTTGTCGTCAGTTATATAACAGCAGCATTCAGTTACAACTGAATGTGCAAGGTAATGTCCATGTTTCCCTATGGCACAAGTGGGTAATATTACAGTTTAACAGTGTGCTGACCAGGAAGCTGTTATGGGGTAATGGGCATTTTTAAAATGTGGGATGAAGAATTCCATTGATCACAGTGGACAAATGGGGTGCAGGAGAGGAGAAAGAGATTGAGGAATAGACTACACAGGAGGTAAGTATGACCTGTGTATGGTTATTTTGACTTTTTATTATCAGTTCAGGTTCTCTATAAGTGGTTAAAAGGAAATACATACAGCAGCCTTCATATTCTTCTCACTTCGGTTGTCTTTTAACCTCCTTGCCGGTTATCCCGAACACAGTTCGGGGTAACCTGCGCAGGAGGATTTCTCAGGCCCCGCTGGGCCGATTTGCATAATTTTTTTTTTCCTACACGCAGCTAGCACTTTGCTAGCTGCGTGTAGTATCCGATCGCCGCCGATTCGCCACTACCCGCCGCGCCGATCTCTCAGCTGTGTCAGCACAGGAATCTGGGCAGAGCAGCTAATTTGTAAACACCTAGCCCTATGTCTGCTTCCATGAAAGCAGGAAGTAGACACACTGACGATTTATTGCAAAATTTGTATCAGCTGTGGCAAAGAAATGTTTTTCTGTAAAGGTTATTATGCGGTTTAGCTTTTAGAGAAGAGAGGAAATTCTGAGTTCAGGTCCACTTTAAAAGTGTAACTGTCGGGCACATAATCAAAAATCACTTATTTGTTTTTATCTGGTAACCAAGTAATAAGGATGCTAACCAGGCAATCCAAAAAGTTAAAAATCACTATTACTTTTCTTGTTGGTAAATGATCAGTCCCCAGTTCACTTGACTCCTATTTGGTACATCTGCCGCACAAAGGAAGTTGCAGGGCATGCTGGGTTGTCCTTTTTTGCTTCTCTACTTTCCCCTCAGACTTAACTAATGCAGCCTGATTGGCTGAAGCCTCTTTCCCTCCTGTTTTCCCCTCCCACACCTCTAATTCTTCTCTCTGATTGGCCAATATTTCTCATGCTAATGCTGCATACACACTTGAGATAAAAGTCTTTGGAAAAGGCAATATCACAGACCAATTTTACCCCATTCCATGTAGTATGAGAGCCATACTCTACACAGTCTATTCTATGGAGCTGCACTTCCCATCAGATAAAATCTTTGCAAGATTCTGCACACAAAGATGCCCGTACACATTCAAAAGATTATTATCTGCAAAAGATCTCTTCCTGCAATAGATCCATTCCTGCAAAATGCATTCATAGTCTATGAGATCTGCAGATCCTCATACACACCTTGTTTAACAGACTTCATCTGCATATCTGGCAATCATCTGCAGATCTGAAAATCCATCCTGGTGGATCTGATCTGCAGATGATTGCCTGTTAAACAAGGTGTGTATGAGGATCTGCAGATCTCATAGACTATGAATGCATTTTGCAGGAATGGATCTATTGCAGGAAGAGATCTTTTGCAGATACTGATCTGTTGAGTGTGTACGGGCATCTCTGTGTGCAGCATCTTGCAAAGATTTTTATCTGATGAGGAGTTCAGCTCCATAGAATAGACTGTGTAGAGTATGGCTCTCATACTACATGGAAGGGGGTAAAATTGGTCTGTTAACTTGCCTTTTCCAAAGACTTATCTCAAGTGTGTATGCAGCATAAGACAATGCACTTTCTATTGCAGAGCTGGGTGGGAGTGCTTGAAGACTGGGACAAGGGCTGGCAATGCATACGCAATCAAGCAGAAGAGAGTAAGGGAGAAAATTACATCAGGATTGGAAAAAAAAAAAAAAAAAAAGATAAAATGGAGAATCCCAAGAAGGATTTTCTCCTTTTTCACTATAGAAAAATCACTAAAATCAAAGTGTGGACAGTGCAATTCATGTTACATAAGTAAAGCAAGTATTTATCTACTTATATATGTTTTTTTCGGAGATCGTATGGCTGACAGCTCCTTTTTCAAGAAGGCTACTCATATATGTACAAAGTCAACTTTTTAAAGTAGTGAAAAACTCTCTCTACAGCAAAGCCTCAACTGATAACAATATCCACACAATTTCCTAGCATCTACAGTATTGGCATATGGATAACCCACCTGGAGCAACCAGCGACTTCATTTCCTTCCACACAGTATACTGGATGGAGGACACCTTGGTGACGTTTTGCTTCAGCTCCTCCTTATCAATGATAGTCTTTTCGGAGCAGGCCTCCTTCTGCACCCTCTCACACCTGGGGACAGAACAAACAGGCCACTGATATACCACATAAATAAAGGTGGCCATACATTACCCGATGTGTCACCAGATCGACCATTAGATAGATCCCACTCTGACCGAAACTGATCAGCGAGGGATCTAGAACCTGCCCATTCATTGCACACGCATTTCTAATAGACCTCAGCATGACATCCTACATGTGCCAGTATCACGAATATGAGGAGAACCAGTGTCGGCACTAAATGCTCCGCAGGAGCTCAAGGGACAGTTGCAGTTCCTGTGGTGTGCACCCTTATATCAAACAGTCGGTGTAGTAGAGAACAGTGCTGGACACCAAAACAAATGCTTCCTCCCGGGCATGGCTTTTGGAACGCCGGTGGCTCCTGAACGATTCTGGCGGTAGAGGAGCGACTCTACACAGAGGGCTCGTTCACACAAAGGCCATTTTTGGCTTTTTTTTTTTTTTTTTAGCGCAGACGATTTTCCAAAACGCCCCCAGAATGCTTGTGCAATGCATCTCTATGAGAAGGTTCACATCAGCGCGTTGCAGTCGCTTTCCACTCAGCAAAGCGGTGTCTGTTCCATTTTTGGGGCGATTTTGCTTCAATGGAAGGTATAGGAAGAGCGCTAAATGCTCACAAAATCGCTCTTGTGCAGCGATTGCGTGAGCATTTTTAAGAATAAATACATTGTATTTATTATTTTCCTGGGTCAAAGAGGTCACTTCCTGACTTGCGTCAGGGAGTGAATTACAAAACCGCTCTCAAAAATCGCTTAGAAAAAACAAACACTTTTTACAGAAACGCACTGCGCAGCCAAGCGCCGGGAGGCGCTTAAAAAGCCAAAAACTTGCACAAAATTGCAAAAACGCTTGTGTTTGCGATTTCTTTTTTTTAGATGTGAATGAGGCCTTAGCTTTTATGCAATTTGAAGGTGTTTAAAGAGGAACTCCAGTTAAAATAATAAAATAATAAAATGTCTTCATTTTACAATAATTATGTACAAATGATTTAGTCAGCGTTTCCCCATTGTAAAATCTTTCCTCTCTCCGATTTACATTCTGACATTTATCACATGGTGACATTTTTACTGCTGGCAGGTGATGTCAGTGGAAGGAGATGCTGCTTTTTTTTTGCAGTTGGAAACAGCAGTTTCCCACAATACAAAAATGCTCCCACAGTGTGATGTCAGTGCCTCAGTGCTCTGAGGCGCTGACATCACACTGTGGGAGGGGTTTCACCACAAAATCAGCCATACAGAACCCCCCGATCTGTTTGAGAAAAAAAAAAAAAATAGATTTCTCATGGGAAAGGGGTCATCAGCTATTGATTGGGATGAAGGTCAATTCTTGTTTACGGTTTCTCTTTAAAGATACACTGAAGCCTCCATAAAACTCTTTTTATTGCAGATTAATGTTTAGCATGCATGCCCTTCCTCAAATGCTGCATCCCCGCGGCTGATCTAATTTTATTTGCATTGCTGCACCAACTAGCTGCAAGCGAGTTCTGAAAAAAAAACAGCGCCGGAGATTTGGGCGCAGCCGGCGCAACCATAGGCCGTAATAAGAATTACTCAGTGAGTAATTTGGGCGCCGTCAAAAGACAGAGCACAAATTACTACAAAACACACTAATGTGGCCGCCAGCAATAGTTGTAAGCCGAATTACATCACTCCCTGCCATCCACGTGCACCTGGAGGGGGAATAGTAATAAACGCCACCGGGACTTGTGCAGGATAAGCCATATATTAGCTGTATTTTGCGCCCAAATCTCCGGCTGCTGATTCATAGATATGTGGTAAACGGCAGTACAAAGCTAGTGCAGCTGGCAATCTTGTTTTCCCTGAAAATCTTTTTTTTTTTTTACAATCGTCCCTCTGCCAAATCAGAAACGTATTTATCATTTACCAATCGGAACTCAATACACCTTAATTGTTGTGCACAAGTTGGGAGGGAATCACACGAATGGCTGGGAATGTCACACTCTGGCCCACGGGCCAAATCATCAGTGTCCAGGAGTGTTCTGCGCATGGAGTGTTCTGCGCAAGTACGAGTCTATGCAAACTTTGCATGCGCAGAATGCTTCAAACTACAAAAGCGTAATCGAGAAGGTGCATGGACAGACCGCTCATGCGCTTTAGTACGCGACTAGACTAGTTGGAGATCAGCGGCAGAACTGAGGGGAACAAGGGACCTGAAATACAACCGTGGGGGTTTGATAGCTGAGAGAAGCCCCATGTAAGGGAAAGTCATATTTTAACCCCCCCCCCCCCCCCACCTTAAGTATCCTTTAATATCGATAAGATATTATGAATCCTAATTACAGAAAGGGAAATGCACTTACTGATCTAAGAAGGACTTGATGTTCTGTAAAGGAAACACAAAACAATCATTATGGTGGATGTCAGAAAACCCCCCTAAATAAAAAGCAAGACAACACGTATTCAGGCCTGCTGGCTCCACTCACAGACAGGAAGGAGGCGGCATCGGTCTCACTCAACTTCTCATTGGCCTCAGCAATGGCGTGCGTCAGGAACTCTTCATTCTTCTGCATCTTGAGGGCGGAGCTCTGCATCTCCTCCAGCCGCTCCTTCCCCTCATTCCGGATCTTCTGCATGTACTTCTCCTCCTGCTCTTGCAGGAAGTTGTGCAGGCCCTCGAATCCCCCCATAATGTGCTGCTCACACTCCTGCATGTCAGCCTGAAGGAGGAGGAGGAGACCTGTGAGATCTGCTCTGAGGACCATCTGTGGTGATTTCTACACCTGCAGGGCTTCTGCATTATAATTTTTAATGCACTGAAAATATTCACTGTGCTGAAAACAGATAGTTCTCGGTATGCTGCCAGCTTATCTTGCCTCGCTACCCCCCCAAGTAGCTGCACTCCACACTGCTCAGTGTTAAGAGTCACATGGCTCCACCTTCTCCATAGGACCCACGCTGGCAACGCTAGAGCTACGCACACACTGGAAGGAACTTGGCCAGGACCAGAGCAGGATCAACCACAAGACAATCTAGGCAGGTGCCTGGGGCCTAAAGGGTATCACGGCATCATCTAACGGCCACCTACTCTGACGCCTCCACCACCTTAGCTTACCAAAAAGTCTGGTAATCTAAGGGCCTCAGCTGGCTTCCAAAGCCCAAGTGCGGACAACTTCCAGTTGTCTCCACCTGTTACAGTGACTGTTACCTGGCAGGTATCCCACTATTGTACAATTCTCTTTCTTTCTGTTATACAAATGCTACACTTAGAGCAGGCATGGGCAAACTTGGCCTTACAGCTCTTAAGGAACTACAAGTCCCACAATGCATTTGCCTTTATGAGTCATGACTGTGGCTGTAAGACTCCTGCAATGCATTGTGGGACTTGTAGTTCCTTAACAGCTGGAGGGCCAAGTTTGCCCATGCTTGACTTAGTGGCTCCTGTTTCTATCCTCGGGTCTCATTTTCTGAGGTCTTTGGAGAAGGAAGCCTGTATGGTGTCCGGATCTGATCACTTACTTTGAGCTGCTCAATCTTCTCATTCTGCTGGTCAGGCAATGGTTCAACCACCTCCAGGGCTTCCTCTAGCGGTGTCACTATGGCCGACACTTTTGGCTGAAAGAAAGACAACACCATTATTGTAAACCACGGTTCCTCTATCAATGATGTGCTTACCCCAGGGGGCGGGACATACTAGCACACGCCTGTCCATTCGATTTAACAATATCCGAGTTTTAGGCCTCTGTTTTATGAGCAGCCAAAGGCGGTGAATTCACTGTCAGCTGCTCCTGTTTGCTTGCCAGCAGTGGTGGACAGATGCCTCCCCCCCCCCCCCCTTCCTAGTACAGCGGTTGCTTGCTTTTGACCTCAGTCGGCAGAACTCAGTGCTGTAAATTCTTGGAATTCTTTGATGTCTCTCCGCTAGCAGAGGATGCAGAGACTGAAAGTAGAAGTCCCCTCTTGTCTCACACTGCCCCCTAGTGACAAGTGGCCATAAATACACATTACAGCAGTACTAATTAGTTGCAAGGGAATGTAACAAATAGGAAATAAAAAAAAAAATGTGAAAAAAAAAAATTTGGCCTAGAGCACCTGCGAGCCTCTAAATAAAATTGGCTGCTAAACGGTTAAAGAGGAGCTGTTAGGTATAGGGTCTCAGAGAAAAAAAACCACATATCAGTAGCTAAATATTGGCTGTACTTACATTACATATGCATTTCACTGTCCACGTTTGGATTTCACAGAATTTTTATATAGTATTTGCAGAGAATGATGCTCCTGACAGCTCATGGCAGGTTCCATGTTTGTCTGTCTCCTATGAAGCCAAATGTGTCGTCATGTCCTGCCTGCTTCCTGATGATTACACTCAGAAAAAGACAACACTACTGTGCAGTGAATATTAATTAGCCATGTGGCTAGGAACAATAGCGGACTCATGTAGTATACTCTGCCCTGTGATTTTTCAGTGCTGTGAGCTGGACTGGGTTACACGCTGTTGTAACATGAGCCTGTAACTTCTCACTAGCAGCAGAGTGGAGGACCCAAGGTGGGAAGAAGCAGCCCCAGAATGCTTTGCAGTATGGTATGCGACCTCTCGGCCTCTTAAGAGCTTGGGTCTAACAGCCTTGCTGTTCAGCACACATCAAAAGTAAGAGAAATTTTTAACTTCAGTATTGCCTTTTTGGCTTCCTTCTAAACTGTTTAACACAGGAGAATAGAGGTTTAAATTAGCTTTTGCAGCCTGACAGTTACTCTTTAAGGAAGCCAAGGAGTTCAAAACCCCAGAACCAGACTTGGGCTGGGTTTACACAAGAAATGTGTCCAGTCCTGTTATGGGTGAACCAGGCCTTAGGGCTCGTTTCCATGCAGATCAGAGCCCCGTGGCTCTGCACGTCACTTGCGGCGGGGGTGGGAGGCGATCTGAAGCACTCCGAAATGCAGCAAAGCATGCGTGGCATTGGCGAATCGCCGTGCATGAATGGAAACGATCGCATTCCATAAGCGCACATCAAAGTATATGGAAACAAGCCCTTAGTGCAGTAACGCACCCTATCAGAATTCGGTGGCAACAAGTACTGTGCACCACCTTGTTTATTTGGCAAGCGTTCCCCCGTCTGTAAATATTTAAGCACTGTTCTATCTACCCTTTTAATAAATTAAAAATCATTTAGTGAATTATCTATGCTCTGAAATACAAAAAGTAGTCAGCTCTGCCTCGGCAACGCCACTGTAAAATATTGAGTTTACATGATTCTGGTCACAAGCATGGTGGTAGGCCTAAGAAGTACAGGTATGCTGCTGAACTGCAGTGCACAAGAGTTTTCATAAAGCGGCAAATAATGTACTGTATTTTGCGGAATATAAGACACTTTCTCTCCCCCAAAAATGGGGAGAATAAAAAGTCCTTACTTACATATAGTACAAAGACAGGGAGTCCCCGACTTACAATCTCCCACTGATACGAACCGCCGAAACATCAGAAACTCCCTGCCTTGTCCCAGTGTCCTCTCCTGGCCCTCCTGCATGTTTCCTCCACTCTACCATGAGACACGATCAGCAGAAGCACTCACTAGGGGAAGCCGTGCAGGAGATAAGAAACCTGCGCTCGCCACTGGAATCGCTGTGAGGTGAGCTGCTTTGCTGCTAATTATATTACACACAGGGGAGAGGAGAAAACGTGGGGTGGGGGGCGCAGGAAAGGACACAGGGGGAGGAGGAGGAACAGGATGAGACATTGGGGCCAGGAGGGGACACAGAAGGATAGGAAGGGGACACATGGAGAGCAGGAGGAGACATGGGGGGGGGGGGGGGGGCAAGAGGGGGAACAGGAGGGACAGGAGGCCGAAACAGAGTAACAAAAGGGGGAACAGGAGAGGACACAGAGGAACAAGAGGGGACACAGAGGAACAAGAGGGGACACAGAGGAACAAGAGGGGACACAGAGGAACAAGAGGGGACACAGAGGAACAAGAGGGGACACAGAGGAACAAGAGGGGACACAGAGGAACAAGAGGGGACACAGAGGAACAAGAGGGGACACAGAGGAACAAGAGGGGGAACAGAAGACATGAGGGGGAACAGAAGACATGAGGGGGAACAGAAGACATGAGGGGGAACAGAAGACATGAGGGGGAACAGAAGACATGAGGGGGAACAGAAGACATGAGGGGGAACAGAAGACATGAGGGGGAACAGAAGACATGAGGGGGAACAGAAGAACAAGAGGGGGAACAGAAGACATGAGGGACACAGAAGAACAAGAGGGGGAACAGAAGACATGAGGGGGGACAGAGGAACAAGAGGGGACACAGAGGAACAAGAGGGGACACAGAGGAACAAGAGGGGGAACAGAAGACATGAGGGGACACAGAGGAACAAGAGGGGGAACTGAAGACATGAGGGGACACAGAACAACAAGAGGGGAAACAGAAGACATGAGGGGAAACAGAAGACATGAGGGGACACAGAAGACATGAGGGGACACAGAGGAACAAGAGGGGACACAGAAGACATGAGGGGACACAGAGGAACAAGAGGGGGAACTGAAGACATGAGGGGGAACAGAACGACATGAGGGGGGACAGAACGACATGAGGGGGGACAGAACGACATGAGGGGGGACAGAACGACATGAGGGGGGACAGAACGACATGAGGGGGGACAGAACGACATGAGGGGGGACAGAACGACATGAGGGGGGACAGAACGACATGAGGGGGGACAGAACGACATGAGGGGGGACAGAAGACATGAGGGGGGACAGAAGACATGAGGGGGGACAGAAGACATGAGGGGGGACAGAAGACATGAGGGGGGACAGAAGACATGAGGGGGGACAGAAGACATGATAGGGGACAGAGGAACAAGAGGGGGAACAGAAGACATGAGGGGGGACACAGAGGAACAAGAGGGGGAACAGAAGACATGAGGGGACACAGAGGAACAAGAGGGGGAACAGAAGACATGAGGGGGGACAGAGGAATAAGAGGGGGAACAGAAGACATGAGGGGGGACAGAGGAACAAGAGGGGACACAGAGGAACAAGAGGGGGAATAGAAGACATGAGGTGGAACAGAATACATGAGGGGACACAGAGGAACAAGAGGGGGAACTGAAGACATGAGGGGACACAGAAGAACAAGAGGGGGAACAGAAGACATGAGGGGACACAGAGGAACAAGAGGGGGAACAGAAGACATGAGGGGACACAGAGGAACAAGAGGGGGAACAGAAGACATGAGGGGGAACAGAAGACATGAGGGGGAACAGAAGACATGAGGGGGAACAGAAGACATGAGGGGGAACAGAAGACATGAGGGGGAACAGAAGACATGAGGGGGAACAGAAGACATGAGGGGGAACAGAAGACATGAGGGGGAACAGAAGAACAAGAGGGGGAACAGAAGACATGAGGGACACAGAAGAACAAGAGGGGGAACAGAAGACATGAGGAGGGAAAGAGGAACAAGAGGGGACACAGAGGAACAAGAAGGGACACAGAGGAACAAGAGGGGGAACAGAAGACATGAGGGGACACAGAGGAACAAGAGGGGGAACTGAAGACATGAGGGGACACAGAACAACAAGAGGGGAAACAGAAGACATGAGGGGACACAGAAGACATGAGGGGACACAGAGGAACAAGAGGGGACACAGAGGAACAAGAGGGGACACAGAGGAACAAGAGGGGACACAGAGGAACAAGAGGGGGAACTGAAGACATGAGGGGGAACAGAACGACATGAGGGGGGACAGAACGACATGAGGGGGGACAGAACGACATGAGGGGGGACAGAACGACATGAGGGGGGACAGAACGACATGAGGGGGGACAGAACGACATGAGGGGGGACAGAACGACATGAGGGGGGACAGAACGACATGAGGGGGGACAGAACGACATGAGGGGGGACAGAACGACATGAGGGGGGACAGAAGACATGAGGGGGGACAGAAGACATGAGGGGGGACAGAAGACATGAGGGGGGACAGAAGACATGAGGGGGGACAGAAGACATGAGGGGGGACAGAAGACATGAGGGGGGACAGAAGACATGAGGGGGGACAGAAGACATGAGGGGGGACAGAAGACATGAGGGGGGACAGAAGACATGAGGGGGGACAGAAGACATGATAGGGGACAGAGGAACAAGAGGGGGAACAGAAGACATGAGGGGGGACACAGAGGAACAAGAGGGGGAACAGAAGACATGAGGGGACACAGAGGAACAAGAGGGGGAACAGAAGACATGAGGGGGGACAGAGGAATAAGAGGGGGAACAGAAGACATGAGGGGGGACAGAGGAACAAGAGGGGACACAGAGGAACAAGAGGGGGAATAGAAGACATGAGGTGGAACAGAATACATGAGGGGACACAGAGGAACAAGAGGGGGAACTGAAGACATGAGGGGACACAGAAGAACAAGAGGGGGAACAGAAGACATGAGGGGACACAGAGGAACAAGAGGGGGAACAGAAGACATGAGGGGACACAGAGGAACAAGAGGGGGAACAGAAGACATGAGGGACACAGAAGAACAAGAGGGGGAACAGAATACATGAGGGGACACAGAGGAACAAGAGGGGGAACAGAAGACATGAGGGGACACAGAGGAACAAGAGGGGACACAGAGGAACAAGAGGGGACACAGAGGAACAAGAGGGGACACAGAGGAACAAGAGGGGACACAGAGGAACAAGAGGGGGAACAGAAGACATGAGGGGACACAGAGGAACAAGAGGGGGAACAGAAGACATGAGGGGACACAGAGGAACAAGAGGGGGAACAGAAGACATGAGGGGACACAGAGGAACAAGAGGGGGAACAGAAGACATGAGGGGACACAGAGGAACAAGAGGGGGAACAGAAGACATGAGGGGACACAGAGGAACAAGAGGGGGAACAGAAGACATGAGGGGACACAGAGGAACAAGAGGGGGAACAGAAGACATGAGGGGACACAGAGGAACAAGAGGGGGAACAGAAGACATGAGGGGACACAGAGGAACAAGAGGGGGAACAGAAGACATGAGGGGACACAGAGGAACAAGAGGGGGAACAGAAGACATGAGGGGACACAGAGGAACAAGAGGGGGAACAGAAGACATGAGAGGACACAGAGGAACAAGAGGGGGAACAGAAGACATGAGGGGACACAGGGGACACAGAGGAACAAGAGGGGGAACAGAAGACATGAGGGGGAACAGAGGAACAAGAGGGGGAACAGAAGACATGAGGGGACACAGAGGAACAAGAGGGGGAACAGAAGACATGAGGGACACAGAAGAACAAGAGGGGGAACAGAATACATGAGGGGACACAGAGGAACAAGAGGGGGAACAGAATACATGAGGGGACACAGAAGAACAAGAGGGGGAACAGAATACATGAGGGGACACAGAGGAACAAGAGGGGGAACAGAAGACATGAGGGGACACAGAGGAACAAGAGGGGACACAGAGGGACATGAGGGGGAACAGAAGACATGAGGGGGAACAGAAGACATGAGGGGGAACAGAAGACATGAGGGGGAACAGAAGACATGAGGGGGAACAGAAGAACAAGAGGGGGAACAGAAGACATGAGGGGACACAGAAGAACAAGAGGGGGAACAGAAGACATGAGGGGACACAGAAGAACAAGAGGTGGAACAGAAGACATGAGGGGACACAGAGGAACAAGAGGGGGAACAGAAGACATGAGGGGACACAGGGGACACAGAGGAACAAGAGGGGGAACAGAAGACATGAGGGGACACAGAGGAACAAGAGGGGGAACAGAAGACATGAAGGGACACAGAGGAACAAGAGGGGGAACAGAAGACTTGAAGGGACACAGAGGAACAAGAGGGGGAACAGAAGACATGAGGGGACACAGAGGAACAAGAGGGGGAACAGAAGACATGAGGGGACACAGAGGAACAAGAGGGGGACACAGAAGAACAAGAGGGGGAACAGAAGACATGAGGGGACACAGAGGAACAAGAGGGGGAACAGAAGACATGAGAGGACACAGAGGAACAAGAGGGGGAACAGAAGACATGAGGGGACACAGAGGAACAAGAGGGGGAACAGAAGACATGAGGGGACACAGAGGAACAAGAGGGGGAACAGAAGACATGAGGGGACACAGAGGAACAAGAGGGGGAACTGAAGACATGAGGGGACACAGAGGAACAAGAGGGGGAACAGAAGACATGAGGGGACACAGAGGAACAAGAGGGGGAACAGAAGACATGAGGGGACACAGAGGAACAAGAGGGGGAACTGAAGACATGAGGGGACACAGAGGAACAAGAGGGGGAACAGAAGACATGAGGGGACACAGAGGAACAAGAGGGGGAACAGAAGACATGAGGGGACACAGAGGAACAAGAGGGGGAACAGAAGACATGAGGGGACACAGGGGACACAGAGGAACAAGAGGGGGAACACAAGACATGAGGGGGAACAGAGGAACAAGAGGGGGAACAGAAGACATGAGGGGACACAGAGGAACAAGAGGGGGAACAGAAGACATGAGGGACACAGAAGAACAAGAGGGGGAACAGAATACATGAGGGGACACAGAGGAACAAGAGGGGGAACAGAAGACATGAGGGGGAACAGAAGACATGAGGGGGAACAGAGGAACAAGAGGGGGAACAGAAGACATGAGGGGACACAGAGGAACAAGAGGGGGAACAGAAGACATGAGGGGACACAGAGGAACAAGAGGGGGGACAGAAGACATGAGGGGACACAGAGGAACAAGAGGGGGAACAGAAGACATGAGGGGACACAGAGGAACAAGAGGGGGAACAGAAGACATGAGGGGGAACAAAAGACATGAGGGGGAACAGAAGACATGAGGGGGAACAGAAGACATGAGGGGGAACAGAAGACATGAGGGGGAACAGAAGAACAAGAGGGGGAACAGAAGACATGAGGGGACAGAGGAACAAGAGGGGGAACAGAAGACATGAGGGGACACAGAAGAACAAGAGGGGGGACAGAAGACATGAGGGGACACAGAGGAACAAGAGGGGGAACAGAAGACATGAGGGGACAGAGGAATAAGAGGGGGAACAGAAGACATGAGGGGACACAGAAGAACAAGAAGGGGAACAGAAGACATGAGGGGACACAGGGAACATAAAGGGGAAATAGGAGGACACATAGGAGGAACAAAGGAGGACACAAGGCGACAGAAGGCACACATGGTGGACAGAAAGAGACACAGAAGGACAATGATTGAGAGAGAATATCTACAAGACGTTCCTGAACATAGACACACCAGGTTTAGTATATATATTTTTCCCCTGGTTTTTGCCCTCTATAAACCTAGGTGTTTAATATATTCCGGATAGTCTTGTATTCTGAAAAATACATTAAATGTAAAACATAATGTAAGCAATACTACAATACTTACCATGTACAATTCCGCTGCATCTCGGATGGATAGGAAATTGTGACCGGCGTGTTTCAGGGAGTCCCGACAGATAATACAACTCAGGGTTCCATCATCCTTGCAGAAGCTCTTCAGCCTCTCGTCATGCTCAGGGCAGTCATTGAATATTTCGGTGTTCATTTTCAGTGCAGGCTTCGCTGGAGACAACATGGTCACAGCACCAGCTGCCTTCTTCACTAGGTTGGCCAGGGCTCGGTTGGCGGTATAGGTTTTGTCGATCATCATTTCGTTGCAGTCAGGGCAGACAAAGATGTCCTCATCCTTCCAGGCATTGTCCATGCAGTCACGGCAGTAGTTGTGGCCACACGCGACCATGACGGGATCTTTGAAGAGCTCTTTGCACAGAAGGCAGATCAAGTCCTCAGCAACATCCTCTGATATCAGCAACAAGTTGTTTGCCTGCGATTTCAAGTCTTCAGCAACATCCTCAGACTGGTTGCTTGTCGGAGCTTCCAGATCTTCAGCAATATCACCAGATGCCTCCAAGTTCTCAGTTTCCAAGTCCTCAGCAAAATCTTCAGATTCCCCGAAGTCCTCGGGTTCCAAGTCCACAGCAATACCTTCAGATTCCCCAAAGTCCTCGGGTTCCAAATCCACAGCAATACCTTCAGATTCCCCGAAGTCTAGGTCCACAGCAATACCTTCAGATTCCCCAAAGTCCTCGGGTTCCAAGTCCACAGCAAAACCGTCAGATTCCCCCAAGTCATGGGCAAAATCTTCACTTTCAATCCTCTTTTTCTAAAGGGAGAGGAATGACATGTTAAGGGAAGTAGGAAACAACAGTAAAAGAAGCTAAGACCACAGTAATAACACGCATACTGTCAACTGCCACTGTGATCCAGAAATCCACGTTCTAAAAATGTCTACCCAAATCTTAAAGAAAAATTGTATTGAGAAAAACCTCCCCGGGGGAAGGGGTACTCACCTCGGGTGGGGGGGAAGCCTCCGGACCCTATCGAGGCTTCCCCCGTCCACCTGTGTCCCATGGCGGCGGCGAGAAAGCTCCTGGAATGGCGGGGATGTAAATATTTACCTTCCCGGCTCCAGCACAGGCGCAGTATTGGCTCGCCGCTCGGAGATAGGCGGAAATAGCCGATCGCTTTCGGGCCGCTCTACTGCGCAGGCGCAAGTTTCCTGCGCTTGCGCAGTACAGCGGACCCAACAGAGATCGGCTATTTCCGCCTATCTCCGTGCTGAGAGCAGCAACAGCGCCCCCACTGGAACCAGGGAAGGTAAATGTAGCTTGTCAGGCTTGTCGAGCCAGGATTGCAGGAGACTTCGGGGGAGCCAGCGCTGGACTGCCTGCAGCTACAGTGGAGGGGGAAGCCTCCTTGGGACCCTGAGGCTTCCCCCTCCCGAGGTGAGTACCCCCCAGGGAAACTTTTTCTTTGTTAAAGGTTCTCTTTAAGATTAGCTAAAAATCAAATACATGCCTTTTATATCTGTAGCTGGGCAGAACTCCAAATCCCTACATTTTAGTATACAGGGAGTCCCTGACTTAAAGAGGAACTGTCGTGAAAATCTTAAAATTGAAAACACATACAAATAAGAAGCACATTTATCCCAGAGTAAAATGTGCTATAAATTTCTTTTCTCCTACGTTGCTGTCACTTACAGTAAGTAGTAGAAATCTGACATTACCGACTTGGGCTAGTCCATCTCTTCATGGGGGATTCTCAGCATGGCCTTTATTCTTAATAAAGACACTCCCTGAAAAAGATTTATACAAAGATGCTGGCCAGCCTCACTGCTCACCGTACACTTCTTTGGCAGTTGGACGGAGCAACTGCCATTCACTAAGTGCATTTAAAAATAAAGAAAACCCTTAGAAGCCCCATAAGAAGATGGGCTAGTCCAAAATCTGTTGGTAATGTCAGATTTCTACTACCTACTGTAAGTGTCAGCAACATAGGAAAAAAAAAAAAAAAGTAATTTATGGCTCATTTTAGTCTGGAAGAAACATGCTCCTTACTTGTACTGTATGTGTTTACATGCATTTTAAATTGTAAGATTTTCGTGACAGAGGTCCTTTAAGAACGCCGGACATACAAACAACAGTCCGCCGAACCGTCATGCCGCCGCATGCTCCTCCTCCATTCATCTTGCAGAGTATACGCAACGGAACCAGCATCGTTTCTCTCACCCGCTCTGGGCGCCTCCAGTGATGAGTAACCGCCTCTCGACCTCTCCCTCTAGTGCTGCCTTCTCCTGCACATCATGTGTGTTTCCATGACACAAGAGAAGCTGGAACTAGAGGGAGCGGTGAGGGTGACATGGCTGAGGAACATCTTATTACAGCACTTGTTCCACGCAATGCTTTCCTAACAATTGAGTCATGATCGTTAAGGGCGACATTTAATGTGTACCTGAGGTGAAGCTCAAGTCAGTTAAATACTTACCTAAGGAGAGGGAAGCATCTGGTTCTTGTACAGGCTTTTCACTGTGTCCTCTGGTCCACTGTCCACCAAATGCGGACCCCCCAAAGGAATCTAACAAAACTCTTATTGGATTCCACACTCGTGACTGCACTCCTCTTCAAGCAAGAATGAGGCCGTACTGCGCCTGCATGAACAAGGCCACGCCTGTGCAGGCACATTTCTACATGAAGAGAAGCATGGTCTGAGTCGATTAAAGGCTTTTAGGTGAGCGGATGGCACAGCGGGCATGAATGTACTTGCAGCACGGGGCCTGGGGAAATTGCCTTAAGGCTATCCAACATGAGAATTGTAGGCCTACCTGAAAAGGCTGAAGGCAATACCCCAGGAACAGTTCACAGAGGAGCTGCTGAAGTCCCTCTTTGGCGCGGAAACTTTCTCCCATGTCTTTGTGGTTGAGCGGGCCCATAGGATTTCGCCCAAACTTCCAGCTCCAGGTCAGCCTCCACGTACTTTTATTTTTAAACTTTTAAATTATCGTGACCGAGACGCGGTTCTGTGCGCGAAAAGGGCGCCATTTCATATGAAAACACCACGATTTAATTCTACCCCGACTTTACTACGGAGGTGCAAAAACAAAGGGCCAAATTTGCTACAGCTAAACGCAAGCTGCGTGACCTTCAACTCAACTACGCTATGCTATACCCCAGCTCGTCTGTTCCTAACCGCTTTTCTTTTGGTACCGTGTCATTGTGAGTACTGCCACCTCCATAAGAAGTTTTACCCTGGGGGGCGTGGCTTGGATGGCGCTCTGAGCGGACACGTTTTTCAGAGCTCTGCTGCTCGGCTGCTCATAAACTCCTGAAAAGGGCTGCAATTTGGACTCAGACTTCGGCACAAACATCCCTGTTATCTAGGGAAACCTCTGGGCTCCACACTGGAGGATTGGTGTGCCCCCCCGCCGGGTGACTCCGACGGCACTGAATACTCGACCCCGGAGGCGCTGCAAGCTCCAGGCCCTGCTAGGCCGCACAGGCATCAAGACCGCTATAACCCATACTCGCCCGCAGACATGGGAAAAGGGAAAGACAAAGATAGCAAAAAAGATGCTCCTCAAGCTGGAGAACAACTACCGGCGACCCCCGCCCCTTCTAAATCGACCGCGAAAGGTAAGGGAGACAAACTCCATGCCCAAGATGGCGTGCAGACTGATGACGATACACCTCAACCCAGCATCGCCGATGTCATGGAAGCCATAAAGCACTGCCAAACCTCCCTGACAGTCAAGATCGACTCCATAGACGCCCGTTTTGGCTTTCTTACTGACGAACTCTCCAAAACCAAAGGGAGAGTTAAGGAGCTGGAAAGCAGGGTCTCCACTAACGAAGATACTATTCAACAACACCAAAAAGAGATACCTGTTATGCAGAAGCAGCTCAAGGCGCTGACAGCGAGGTCGGTAGACGCCGAAGATCGGAATAGACGATCTAATATCCGCATCCTGGGTCTCCCTGAGGGATCAGAAGGGGCAGATGTTCCAGCATATGTAGAGGGACTTCTAAAACGTCTCCTGCCACCTGCAACTTTTTCAAAGTTCTTCCTAATCGAAAGGGCCCACCGCATGCCTGCGAAACGGGGCCCTCCTGGCGCCTATCCTAGGCCTTTAATCTGCAAGGTACTTAATTTCAGAGATCGCGACGCCATCTTGGGCGCGGCCAGGGCAGCGGGAGAACTACATGTGGTGAATACAAAAATCATGCTCTTCCCCGATTTCACCGCAGAAACACAAAAGGCTAGGAAATCCTTCACGCATGTTAAAGGAAAACAATAGTTACTCACCGGGTAACGTTCTTTCTAGTGATACTCTGGGACAAGACTCCGAGATATCCACGCCCCTTCCAGGAAATATTTCAATCCCTCCCCTATAAAAGAAAGGCCATGAGAATCTCCCCTCAGTCTTAAATAATAACTGTCTAGAACTCTTCCTTTCACTTATTTATACTATGAACCGCTCCATACCAAGTACAGAATTAATCTATTATACCCCAATCGGGTGGGACTCTTGTCCCAGAGGATCACTAGAAAGAACGTTACCCGGTGAGTAACTATTGTTTTATCCAGTGATCCTCTGGGACAAGACTCCGAGATGATAAGCAAGAATCAAACCTCAGGGTGGGTAGCAGCCTTCAGGACCTTACGACCAAAGGCTTGCTGTTGTTCTGATAACACATCCAACTTATAATGTTTCACAAAAGTGTTAAAACTTGACCACGTAGCGGCTTTGCAAATCTGCTCCGGGGTAGCACCAGAATTATGTGCCCAGGATGATGCTACTGCTCTAGTTGAATGTGCCGTGAAGGACAACGGGAGTTCCAGGTTCAACAAAGAATAAGACATATTAATAGCTTTCTTAATCCATCTAGATATAGTAGATTTGGATGCAGTGCAACCTTTATTCTTACCCCCAAATAGGACAAACAAGGAATCCGACTTCCTAAATTCTGAAGTAGTCTTGATATAGTGTAAAATACACCTTCTAACATCTACTAGGTACAGATCTTTATCCTTCTTTTTCCCCCCCTGGATACTAAAGGAAGGAATAACAATAGATTGAGATCTATGGTATTTGGACACCACCTTGGGAAGAAACCCTGGGTCTGTCTGCAAAACTAATCTGTCTCCTAAATCCTGAAAATATGGAGGCTTACAAGATAACGCTTGTATCTCACTGACCCTCCTAGCTGTAGATATGGCGGTGAGGAACACAGTTTTAATCGTAACATGCAATAAATCACTCTGGTCCAATGGTTCAAATGGAGTCCTGGATAACCCTTTTAGCACTGACGGTAGATCCCACGGGGACACATTAGGTGCTTTTGTTGGAACCTGTCTACTAATAGCTTTAAAAATCTTACCACCAAGTCCTCCGCAGCCAATTTTTTACCTGTCATGGCAGCCAAGGCTGAAACCTGCACTTTTAATGTGCTGACCGATAAACCTTTTTCCCAACCTTCCTGCAAAAAATCCAATAATGCTGGAATAGAAAAAGAATCATATGATGAAGAATCTAACCAATGAAAAAAAGTTTTCCAATACTTAATATACATACTTCTGGTAGACTCCTTTCTACTTTTCAATAAAGTTTGAATAACTCTACTGGAAAGTCCCTTGCTCTTAAGCCAAACTACCTCAGGATCCATGCTGCTAGTTTTAACTTTTCCACCTCCGGATGCCAAAGCTTTCCTTGGTACAGTAGATCTTTCCTGTCCGGCAACCTCAGAGGAGGTTCCACAGCTAACTTTTTTAGCATTGAGAACCAACTTCTTTTTGGCCAAACCGGCGCAATCAGAATTAATGGGGCTTGAATCTCCTTCCATTTTTTGATGACTAATGGAATGAGAGGCAGAGGAGGAAAAGCAAACGCCAGAGGAAAGTTCCATACTTGTGACAGCGCATCTATCCCCCAAGGCTCGCCCCTTGGATTTATCGAGCAAAAAACTGGCAGAAGAGCATTCTGCTTCGTCGCAAAAAGATCGATTGAAGGAACACCCCAGACATCTGAAATCAGAGCAAAAACCTCTCTGTTCAGGGCCCATTCTCCCGGAAGAACAGCATTCCTGCTTAGCTTGTCCGCGTCTAGATTCTGAAGACCCTTCAGATGAAGAGCTTTCAGAGATAGCACATTCACCTGGGCCCAAGTACAGATTTCCTTTGCCTCCTCTTGCAACCATTCCGACCTCGTGCCCCCTTGCTTGTTTATATATGCCACAGTGGTGGAATTGTCTGACCTCACCATAACATGTTTGTTTTGTACAATCTTTTGTGCTTGAATGAGAGCCAACTTTACTGCCCTCAATTCTTTCCGATTGGACGAGAATTTTTTCTCTTCCTGATTGCACTGTCCCTGAAAGGCCTGATGCTCCACGTGAGCACCCCACCCCCAAGCACTGGCATCTGTTGTGATAGTTACTTCTCTGGGGTATACCCATAAGTTCCCCTGGGACAGATTTCCCTTGTTCAGCCACCAGTCCAAATCCCGGATGACTGTTAAGGGAAGCATCACTTCCTGATCCAAATTCCGCTGAGATCTGTCCCAGTTCTTTAATAGAAAAGATTGAAGCAGCCTTTGGTGTGCCAAAGCCCACTGAACTGCTGGAGCTGTGGAAGACAAAAGTCCCAGAGTTCTCAATATCACTCTTAAGGAAACTTTTGGGTTCCTTTGTAGACCGGTTATTTCGATCATAACCTTGTCTATCTTCTCCTGTGGCAAAAACATCTTTTGAACTGACGTGTCTACCATCATTCCTAAAAATTTTATCGTTTGAGTTGGTATCAAAACAGATTTGTCTCGATTTACCAACCACATCAGATCTGCCAGATACCTCAAAGAAGTCTCTAGATGTGCCTTCAAAAGCTCCACTGAATCGGCAAAAATCAAAATATCGTCGAGATAAAAAAAAAAATCACCTGGATAGCTTGCTCCCGGAGAGGAACTAACGCTTCCGCCATAATTTTTGTAAAAATGCGAGGTGCTGAACTGATCCCGAAGGGAAGGCAAGTAAATTGGAAGTGACACAGAGTGCCTTCTAGAGATACGGCAAACCTGAGGTATTTCTGTGAATATGGGTGAATGGGAACATGCCAATATGCATCCTGCAGATCCAAATTGACCATGAATGACTCTGCTTCCAACAGATTTCTGATAGAATAAATCGATTCCATCCTGAATCGTTTGTACTTGACCAACGGATTCAATTTCTTTAAGTTGAGAATTAACCGGAATTTCCCCGACGGTTTCTTTACCAGAAACACGGAAGAGTAGAACCCCCTTCCCTGTTCCGACCGAACGACTGGAATGATCACTTTCTGATCTACCATGACTTTCAGAATTCGAGACAATTCCTGCGACATTGCCGCATCTACCGGATTTCTTGCTATCATAAATCTGTTGGGAGGAACAGAATTGAACTCTATTCGATAACCCATTTTCACAATTGTGGAAATGTATGGGCTGGCGACTGAATTTCTCCACACCTCGCTGAAGTTCTTCAGTCGACCCCCCACTTGATGGTCATTGGGGTTTTTTATTATCCTGGGGCTTGATAAGAAAACCCCCCTTACCATTTTTGTTAAAGGACCATCCTTTCCTTTTAGACTGTCCTTGACGCTGATTACGTGGCCTATTGAAAGGACGTTTGGTAGGCTGCGTAACCTTTTTCCTTGGAAAGACCTTCTTTTTACTAGAAGTCCTTTCCAAAGTAGCATCCAATTCAGGCCCAAATAACAGATTACCTGTAAAAGGGACTGAACATAACCTGGATTTTGAAGTGATACTTCCTTCCCAAGTTTTAAGCCAAACTGATCTTCTAGTAACATTGGCTAACCCAGCTGCTCTCGCTGTATCTTGATGCTTTCTGCTGATGCATCTGCCAGGTAGCTAGTGCCTTTAAAAAGTAATTCTAAGGCCTCCAGAAGTTCTTCCTTAGAAGCCCCCTCCTGAATCTTTTTTTTTTTTTTTCACATTCAAGCTTTATTAAAGAGAACCCGAGGTGGGTTTGAAGAATATTATCTGCATATAGAGGCTGGATCTGCCTATACAGCCCGGCCTCTATTGCTATCCCAAACCCCCCTAAGGTCCCCCTGCACTCTGCAATCCCTCATAAATCACAGCCAGGCTGCTGACAAACAGCTTGTCAGAGCTGGCTGTGTTTATCTCTTTAGTGTCAGTCTGCTGCTCTCCCCGCCTCCTGCAGAACTCCAGTCCCCGCCTGCATCCCTTTCCTCCCTGCTGACTGGAGGGAAGGGGCGGGGGCAGGGACCGGAGCTATGCAGGAGGCGGGGGAGCAGCTGAGACTGACACTACAGATGTAAACAGAGCCTCACAGCACAGCTGTGATTTATGAGGGATTGCAGAGTGCAGGGGGACCTTAGTGGGGTTTGGGATAGCAACAGAGGCTGGGCTGTATAGGCAGATCCAGCCTCTGTATGCAGATAACATTCTTTAAACACACCTCGGGTTCTCTTTAAGTGAATATGATCAAATAACATACAAAGATGGTAAGAGCATGTATATAGGTGTACAAGGATAAGTCATATATTCAAAGGCATATTAAATCTTAACATGTAGTAAGCTATCATCAGTTGTCTATAGAGAAATAGCATGGAACAAAGCTTTAACACATTCGGTCAGAGTAAACGTTTCTTGAGCAGTGTATTTGGTTTAAGATTTTTGCATCACTAACTTATAATCAGATGAGTCACGAAAGTCATACCATAGGGCCCATGTTTTAATGTAGTTGTCTACCCTGTCTTGGGCTGTAAGAACTATCTCCTCCATATCAGCTATTCGATTCACTCTATCCCACCATTGGGCAATGGCCGGGGGGTTCTCTGATTTCCATAGTACAGGGATTATAGCTTTAGCTGCGTTAATTAGGTGTATGAGTATACACTTTTTGTAGGATTTAAATGAAAAAGGGATTTCATGAAGTAAATATGTCTCTGGGGTGAAAGGGATGTCAATGGAGGAGATTTTCTTTGCCCAAGTGTGAACCTGGTGCCAGTAGTTAATTATTTTAGGGCAGGTCCAAAAGATGTGTATGAGGTCCCCTCCCGTGTTCCCACATCTCCAGCACTTATCGTTATCGGATAGGCCCATGCTTTTAAGTTTGGCAGGGGTGTTGTACCAATGGGATATGAGTTTGTAGTTCAACTCTTGTGTGCTGATATTAATTGTGCCTTTGTGAGAATTCGTCAGGATGTGGTCCCATTGCTCCTCAGAGAGAGTTTTCCCTAGGGCCTGGTCCCATTTTTCCTGGTAGGGAAGTCTTTCCGGAGCTTCTAAATATAAAAGAGCTTTGTACATCCATGACACAGAGTGACGCTGGGGGAGATTGGATGATGCTTTAATTTCAAAGTCCGTCAGTTTTCTTGATAGATTACCTTTTTTGGAGGCGGAATTGATGAAGCTTTTTAATTGTAAGTAGGCCCATTGGGGGCATGTCATTCCTTCCTCAAAGATTGTCAGATCCTAATAGGAATGGGAGCACCCCTCCTGGACACGTCTCTAAGTCTGATATCTCTAGATTTCAGTCCTGTTAAGAAGGAATTCTCGAGACCTGGTG